>NW_027397166.1:1251372-1426229 GCF_003265705.2 Callorhinus ursinus
TGTGTGTGTGTGTGTGTGTGTGAACTCTTATTTATCCATTCATTTGTTGATGAACATCTGGGCTCTTCCCGTAGTTTGGCAAATATGAACATCGCTGCTATGAATACTGCGGTGCATGTGCCCTCTTGAATCACTATTTTGTGACCTTTAGATAAATACCTAGTAGTGCAATTGTGGGTCATAGGGTAGATCTATTTTTAACATTTTGAGAAACCTCTATACTGATTTTCAGACTGGCTTCACCAGTTTGCATTCCTACCAAGAGTGTAAGAGGGTTCCCCTTTCTTCACATCCTTGCTGACATTTGTTGTTTCTTGAGTTGATAATTTTAACAATTCTGAACAGTGTGAAGTGGCATCTCATTGTGGTTTGATTTGTATTTCTCTGATGATGAGTGACATTAAGCAAATTTTCATGTGTCTGTTAGCCATTTATCTGTGTTCCTTGGAGAAAAGTCTGTCCATGTCTCCTGCCCATTTCTTGACTGAATTATTTGATTTTTAGGTGTTGAGTTTCATAAGTTCTCTTTTTTTATATTCAGTTAGCCAAAATATACTACATCATTAGTTTTTGATGTAGTATTCAATGATTCATTAGTTGCATATAACACCCAATGCTCATGACATGTGACCTTCTCAGTACCCATCACCCAGTTACCCTAACCCCCCACCCCTTCCCTTCTGTAACCCTCAGTTTGTTTCCCGGAGTCCAGAGTCTCTCATGGTTTGTCTCCCTCTCTGATTTCTTCCCATTCAGTTTTCCCTCCCTTCTTCTGCGGTCTTCTGCACTAATCCTTATGTTCCATATATGAGTGAAACCATATGATAATTGTCATTCTCTGCCTGACTTATTTCACTTAGCATAACCCCCTCCAGCTCCATCCATGTGGATGAAAATGGTGGGTATTCATCCTTTCTGATGGCTGAGTAATATTCTATTGCATATATGAACCACATCTTCTTTATCCATTCATCTGTTGAGGACATCTCGGCTCTTTCCACAGTTTGGATATTATGGACATTGCTGCTATGAACATTGGGGTGCAGGTGCCCCTTCTTTTCACTACATCTGTATCTGTAGGATAAATACATAGTAGTGAAATTGCTGAGTCATAAGGTAGCTCTATTTTTCTGTCTTGAGGAACCTCCATACTGTTTTCCAGAGTGGTTGTACCAGTTTGCATTCCCACCAACAGTGTAAGAGGGTTCCCCTTACTCAATACCTGTGCCAGCATTTGTGGTTTCCTGGCTTGTTAATTTTTGCCATTCTAACTGGTGTAACGTGGTGTCTCATTGTGGTTTTGATTTGTATTTCCCTGATGGCTAATGATGAGCATTTTTTCATGTGTCTGTTAGCCATTTGTATGTCTTCTTTGGAGAAATATCTGTTCATGTCTTCTGCCCATTTCTTGACTGGATTATTTATTTTTGGGGTGTTGAGTTTGAGAAGTTCTTTATAGATCTTGGATACCAGCCCTTCATCTGTAATGTCATTTGAAAATATCTTCTCCCATTCCGTGGGTTTCCTCATAGTTTTGTTGACTGTTTCCTTTGCTGTGCAGAAGTTTTTATCTTGATGAAGCCCAAAGTTCATTTTTGCTTTTGTTTCCCTTGCCTTCAAGACTTTTTGAAAGAAGTTGCTGTGGCCAATGTCAAAGAGGTTACTGCATATGTTCTCCTCTAGGATTTTGATGGATTCCTGTCTGACATTGAGGTCTTTCATTCATTTTGAGTTTATCTTTTTGTATGGGGTAAGAGAATGGTCCAGGTTCATTCTTCTACATGTGGCTGTTCAGTTTTCCAAGCTCCATTTATTGAAGAGACTTTCCTTTTTCCATTGGATATTCTTTCCTGCTTTATCCAAAATTAGTGGACCATAAAGTTGAGGGTCCATATCTGGGCTCTCTGTTCTGTTCCATGGATCCATGGGTCTGTTTTTGTTCCAATACCATAGAGTCTTGATGACAATAGCTTTGTAATATAGCTTGAAGTCAGGCATTGTGTTTCGCCCAGCTTTGGTTTTATTTTTCAACATTCTATTGTCTATTTAAGGTCTTTTCTGTTTCCATATAAATTTTAGGAGTGTTTATTCCAGATCTGTGAAAAATGTCAGTGGTATTTTGATAAGGATTGCACTGAAAGTGTAGATTGCTCTGGGCAGCATAGACATTTTAACAATGTTTATTCTTCCAATTCATGATCATGGAATGTTTTTCCATCTCTTTGTGTTTTCCTCCATTTCTTTCATAAATGTTCTGTAGTTTCTAGAGTATAGATCCTTTGTATCTTATGGTTTTTGGTACTATTGTAAATGGAATTGATGCCTTAATTTCTTTCTTAAGTTACATTTTATTGTATAGAAATGCAACAGATTGTGCATTGATTTCGTATCCTGCCATGTTGTTGAATTGCTCTATGAGTTCTAGCAACTTGGGGGTGGAGTCTTTTGGGTTTTCCACATAAGGTGGAATTCGCATATCATCTGTGAAGAGAGAGAGTTGGACTTCTTTCTTGCCAATGGGAATGCATTTTATTTCTTTCAGTTGTCTGATTGCTGAGGTTAGGACTTCCAGTACTATGTTGAACAACAGTGGTGAGAGTGGGCATGCCTGTTGTGTTCCTGACCTTAAGGAAAAACTCCCAGTTTTTCCCCATTGAGAATGATATTTGCTGTGGGCTTTTCATAGATGGCTTTTATCATATTGAGGTATGTTCCCTCTATCCCTATATTTTAAAGACTTTTAATCAGGAAAGGATGCTGTATTTTGTCAAATGCTTTTCCTGGATCAATTGAGAAGATCATATGGTTCTTGTATTTTCTTTTATTAATGTGCTTTATCACATTTATGGACTTGTGAAAGTTGAACCACCCTTGCATCCCATGAAAAAATCCTACCTGTTCATGGTGGATAATCCTTTTAATGTACTGTTGGATTGTATTGGCTAGGATCTTGTTGAGTATTGTGGCATTGCTATTCATCTGGAATATTGGTCTGTAATTCTCCTCTTTGATGGGATCTTTGTCCTGTTGTTGGATCAGGGTAATGTCCTCATAGAACAAGTTTGCAAATTTTCATTCTATTTCTGTTTTTTGAAACAGCTTCAGTAGAGTAGGTATAATTTCTTCTTTAAATGTTTGGTATAATTTCCCTGGGAAACCATCTGGCCCTGAATTCTTATTTTTGGGGAAGTTTTTGATTAACACTTCTATTTCCTTGCTGGTTATTGGTCTGATCAGATTGTCTATTTCTTCCTGTTTCAGTCTTTGTAGTTTATAAGTTTCCAGGAATGCATCCTTTTCTTCCAGATTGCTAAATCTGTTGGCATATGGTTGCTGATAATAATTTCTAATGATTGTTTCTATTTCCTTGGTATTAGTTGTGATCTCTCCCCTTTCAGTCATGATTTTATTAATTTGGGTCCTTTCCCTTTTCTGTTGGATAAGTCTGGCCAGAGGTTTATTGATCTTATTAATTCTCTCAAAGAACAAGCTTCTGGTTTCGTAGATCTGTTCTACTGTTTTTCTGGTTTCTATTTCATTGATTTCTGCTCTAATCTTTATTATTTCTCTTCTTTTGCTTGGTTTAGGACTTATTTGCTCTTCTTTCTCCAGGCCCTTTAGGTTTAAGGTTAACTTGTGCATTTGGGATTTTTTAAATTTTTTGAAAGAGGCTTGGATGGCTGTATTTCCCTCTTAGGACTGCCTTCGTAGTATCCCATAGGTTTTGGCCCAATGTGTTTTCATTCTCATTAGTTTCAATGAATTGTTTAATTTTTTCTTTAATTACCTGGTTGATCCAATCAGTCTTTATCAGGATGCATTTTAACTTCCAAGTGTTTGAGTTCCTTCCAAATTTCTTCTTGTGTTTGAGTTCCAGTTTCACAGCATTGTGGTCTGAAAATATGCAGGGGATAATCTCAATCTTTTGGTATCATTTGAGACCTGTTTTGTGATCCAGTATGTGGTCTATTCTGGAGAAAATTTCATGTGCACTCGAGAAGAATGAGTATTCTGTTGTTTTAGGTTGGAGTGTTCTGAATATATCTATGAAGTCTATATGGTCCAATGTATTCAAAGCTCGTTTCTTTCTTTTTTTTAAGATTTTATTTTATTTATTTGAGACCGAGAGAGAGATAGAGCACAAAAGCGGTAGGGTGAGAGGGAGAAGCAGACTCCCTGCCGAGCAAGGAGCCCGATGCAGGACTCGATCCCAGGACTCTGGGATCATGACCTGAAACAAAGGCAGTCGCTTAACCAAATGAGCCACCCAGGCGCCCATCTTGTTTCTTTCTTGATCTTCTGCTTAGTTGATCTGCCATTGCTGTTATTGGAGTGTTGAGTTCTCCTACTATTAATGTATTATTATCAATAAGTTTCTTTATTTTAGTTATTAGCTGGTTTATATAATTGGCTGCTCCCATGTTGGGAGCATAGATATTTACAATTGTTAGATCTTCTTGGTGGATAGACACTTTAAGTATGATATAGTGTCCCTCTGCATCTCTTACTATGGGCTTTGGTTTAAAATCTAATTAGTCTGAATTAAGAATTGCTACCTCAGCTCTCTTTTGAGGTCCATTAGCACAGTAAATGGTTCTCCATCCCCTCACTTTCAATCTGGAGTTGTCTGAGGTTCAAATGAGTCTCTTGTAGACAGCATATAAATGGGTCCTGCATTTTTATCTAATCTGAGACCCTGTATCTTTTCATGGGAACATTGAGCCCATTTACATTTGGAGTAAGTATTGAAAGATATGAATGTAGTGCCATTGTTTTGCCTGTAATGTCCTTGTTTCTGTAGGTTTTCTGTTTCTTTATATGACTCTTGGGGTTTCTCTTTGCTTACAGAATCCCCCTTAATATTTCTTGCATAGCTGGTGTGGTGGACACATGTTCTTTCAGTTTATGCCTGTCCTAAAAGCTCTTTATCTCTCTATACTTTCTGAATGACAGTCTTACTGGGTAAAGTATTCTTGGCTTCATGTTCTTTCCATTTAATAGCCTCAATATGTCTTGCCAGCCCTTTATGGCTTGCCAGTTTTCTGTGAGCAGGTCGGATGTTATTCTGATGTTCTTCCCTCTGTACGTAAGGAATCTCTTCGCTCTAGCTGCTTTCAGAATACCATCCTTGGCTCTAAGGTTTGTAAGCTTCACTATTATATGTCAGGGTGTTGATCTATTTTTATTGATTTTGGGAGGGGTTCTCTCTGCCCTTTGGACATGAATGCTTGCTTCTTTCCCCAGATTAGGGAAGTTCTCAGCTACTTGTTCAATATGTACCTTCTAGTCCTCTCTCTCTCTCTCCACCCCTTCAGGGATCCCAGTAATTCTGACATTGGAGTGTTTCATGACATCATTGATCTCTCTAAGTCCATTTTCATGGGCTACTAGCTGCCTATCCTTATTTTCCTCAGATTCCTTCCTTTCTATCAGCTTATGTTCTAGGTCACTGATTCACTCTTCTTCCTCATTTACCCTGGCTGTTACAGTATCCAGTTTAGACAGCATCTCATTCATAGCATTTTTAAGTTCAGCTTGATTAGATCTCATTTCTGCCTTTAGAGATTCTATACCGTCACTAATGCTTTTTTTTAGGCCTAGCTGTTGACTTCATGATTGTTATCCTGAATTCTCTCTCTGACAACTTGCTTATGTCCGTATCCATTAGTTCTGTGGCAGAGGACATTTTCTCTGGTTCTTTTCTCTATTGGGAGTTCCTCCTCCTAATCATTCTTTTGAGGGATGGTTGAGCGAATGAAGAGAGTACAAAATATCAATCACGACCCAAGCTATTTGCACCCTAGCAAAATCAGGAGTGGTCAGACGCCACCATCAAAAAAACAAAGCCAAAATGAAACACAAGAATAAAATTTAAAAAATTGAAAAATTTTAAAAAGGAGGGGTTGGGAAGTGGTGCTATAATCTATCAGTGTGAACAAAGCTGGGTGTTTCAGTTGTTCTTGGGTGTATGTGGGTCTGTGTGCTAGAGGACACTATGTCCATAAATTACAAGGAAAGTAAAACTTGTTACAGAACCTGGACTGGATGGCCCGATGGAAGAACCAGCGGCACCCGGAGATCTTGGAGGATAGGAAGTTTATTTATCTCCAGGAGTCTCAGAGAAGAGTGGTCTCCAAAGATCTGGGCCCCAAGCACAAACAAAGGGGGCAATTTATACACATCTACTTCCGCATACTTGGCACTTTGGCATGTGCATGAAGCGGGGCAGGGAGAACCCAGATTGGTCCATGTGGGAAGCAGAGCAGGGAGAATAACCCGGAAGAGCCCCAGGGCAAAGACTGGGACTCTCCTGCTGGCTCAGTCAGCCATCTTAGGACACAAATTTTCCTTATCATTCCCCCCTTTCATGCCCCTTGAAACACCTAGTTTAGAGGGCATCAGTTTCATCTTTTAAGGGGCGATAGTGAGTAAGGAGTAACCAGAGTCTGATTTTAGCAATTTGAGTAGTGATAAACCTAGTAAGGGCATTAAGAATACAAGGACCAAATGCTACTATGAGGAAAAGCAATAAGAGGGGGCTGAAGAGGGGGGCAAACCAAGGGAACCATTGTGAGAGGGTATCCCACCAAGTTGTCCACTGGAGTGTTTCCCACCGGCGATGTACTCATTCCTGCAATTGGGTCAGAATTTCTTGGACCACCCCCGACTCATTAGCATGGAAACAACATTCCTCTTGTAAGAAGAGGCAGAGCCCCCCTTGGGTGGCTATGAGCAAGTCAAGCCCATGCCTGTTTTGGAGGACCACTGAGGCCCATGAATCGAGTTGGTGCTGCAGGGCCAGGGCTGACTGAATGAGGGCGGAAAAGTCCGCCGTGAGTTGTTGAGTTAACCCCTGGTACTGAATCTGAGACATCCCAACACCAGCGCCGCTGAGGGCAACACCTGATGTGGCCAGCAGGCTCACGATAAGAGGGATGGCTGCGGGAGAGTGCCGAGCGCAGCTAGGATGTCTCCATATGAGTGGGTTATCATTCCCAGGGAGGACTGAAAGATCAGGTAAGAGACTGACGAGGGTGCATGATTGATTATGCGGGGTGATGCATATGTATACACCTTGATCACAAGCTAAAAAAGTGTTGTTAGGTGCACAGACCCAACTGTGGCCCATGACGGGAGAGGAAGAGTTGCCATACAGTGGTACCAGAGCCAGAAAGGGATAATCTGAGGTCCCCGGTGCTGAGATGAGAGGTGACATAGTAGATTGGTTGAGGATGACACCTAGGTATTGGGCGGGACCAGGCTTCATACAGATCCAGCAGTCAGATGGGTGGATTTGAATAGTTAAGAGCTTGGTGGGAGGCATTAATCATACCTAACAGTTGTGCTATAGATGCTTGCTGCATGTGGATGGGGGACCCAAGGATGCACCAAGGCAAGTTATTTTCTGTGTGACTCTGGGGGTTGACTGTAAGTCTTGGAGTGAACACGGACTTAATCATAAATTTGGCAATGGGGTCAGTCCCCATAGGGTGATATTGGCCCAACAGGAGAATAATTCCTGTAGCCCATGATGTGGCACTGGTTTCTAGACTGAGAGGTTGAGCATATACAATGATAGGGCAAGAGGATGGGGTGGCCTTGCATGACAAGGAAATCCGGATATCACTGCACTGTTTGAGGTGCCACCTGGTGGACCATCGTTCCATTCCCAGCCAAGTTGCCACCCATGACTCACATCCCCTTGCTTGCAAGCAGAACTGAGGGCAGGTGTTTGGCTGTTGAGGCATAGGGCCCCCACAGATGTAGATATCTACCAGCCAGTAATCAGAGTGAGGGCCATGGTAGGAACACTGTCTATGAGGTTCCCAGGAGGTATCAAGAAGCTGGCATACATCAAAATGGAGGTTAACCTTTGGTGTGTGCCCATTCCAAGTGGAAGAAGTCAGTGGGGGCCCTGGTGCGGGATTGAGGCGGATAAGCTGGAAAGTCCATCTGCCAGTGACAGTGATACAAGAGTTTGCCCTCCTTGCCAGGCTGGGCAAGCTAGAGGCAGTGAGGAGGAACAGCACACCAGGTAGCAGAAGACCGGGACTGACTGGGGCCAGGAAAATCATGGTGAAATGCACTCAGGAGTAGACAGCAGAAGGCCAATAAAAGTGGGATCTATGACCTTAGGTAGAGGGAGTCATCGTGGCTAACCCGTCAGCAGATGAAACCCGTGGACAAGTGAGTGCAGTAATACACCTTAGAGACACCCAATAAGCAATGACAATAGTAAGTCTCTGGGAGAAAGTCCAGTCAGGAGGGGCAACAGTGTAGAGTCCGACTCCTAAGGTGAGGGAAATCACGCTGATGAGAGCCAGGGACCATGGTGAGCAGGTGTCCATCAGTTGGTGGGGTCTCATCGAAGGTGAAGCCAGAGTGGGTTCATGAAATCTGCCTGGACTCTCCGCTGGGGCAGCTCCTCATTCAAATAATGAGCTTTCTTCACTCTGGAGTGGTGGACCCATGGGGTGACACCTGAGACCTTGAGGGCAGTGGAGGTGGTTAGAAGAGTGTGGGACCCTGTCCACTGCGGTTTGAGGGGGTCTTTCTTCCAATCTTTGACCCAAACTGAGTCCCCTCTCTGGAAGGAGTATACCTGAGACCCTAAGGAGATTGGGGCCCTCTCGATGGTGTACTTTTGTAATTTATTTTGGGTGGCCCCCAGGGCCTGAAGCTGTTCCTTTATCCCTTTATCTTCAACTTGACGCAAGTTTCCTGGAAGGCTTCCTAAGCACAGGGGAGGCCGTCCATATACTAATTCAAATGGGGAAAAAACTGTCCCAGGTATGCGGCGAGCATGCAGGAGAGCTAGGGGTAGCAGATCCAGCCATGGGAGGTTAGTCTCCTGACAAAACTTTGCTAAAGTTTCCTTGAGGGTGTGATTCATTCTCTCTACTTGCCCTGAACTTTGGGGCCAGTAAACGGTGTGGAGTCTCCAGGTGATGTTGAGAGATTTGGTCAAGACCTGTACAATGTCTGCCACAAATGCGGGTCCACTGTCACTATGGATTGTTAGTGGCAGGCTGAACTGGGGCACGATCTCCCACAAGAGGACTTTAGCTACTTCTTGGCTTTGCTCTGTCCTAGTCGGGAAGGCCTCAACCCACCCAGAGTATGTGAATACTATTACTAGGAGATGTCTGAATCCCCTGCTTGGCTGCACATCTGTGAAGTCTACCTCTAGATCTTCAAAGGGGGTTGCTCCCATCCTCTGGACACCTGGCGGGGGCCATGGTGCAAACCAAGCATTTTTAGCACATGCTATGCATCGTTCACTCACTGCTTGGCATAGTGCTGGCAGCTGACTGATGTACTAGTGCTTCTTGAGAAGGGCCTCTAATGTAGTTTTCCCCAGATGAGTGAGTTGGTGGTATTCCTTGACTAGATGCCCTCTAGTTGATGTTGGAACAAAGATGCACCCATCTAGCATCATCCACCATCCCTTTTCAGTCAGGGTGGCTCCCTTAGCCATGGCCCATTCTTTTTCCTTCTTAGTGTAACTGGGTGGAGGGACTTCTTCCAGGGTTGTTAGGGCCATAGTGAGGGAGGGGGCTCTGTCTATGTCCTCACTGGCTGCAGTCTTGGCTGCCTCATCTGCCAGACGATTTCCCCATGCTATGGAGTCATCTCCTTTCTGGTGTCCCTTACAGTGCAGGATTGCTACTTCCTTTGGAAGCCAGATGGCTTCAAGGAGTCTCAGTATCTCCTCCTTGTTCTTGATAGATGTTCCTGCAGCAGTTAGGAGGCCCCTTTCCTTGTACATGGTTCCATGTATATGTACAGTAGCAAAGGTGTACCAAGAGTCAGTATAGATGTTGATTCATTTGCTTTCAGCGAGTGTAAGGGCTCGGACTAAGGCATATAACTCAGACTGTTAAGCTAACCATCCAGCTGGTAATGCCTTAGCTTCTAGGGCTTCAGTGGTTGTGGTTACTGTATAACCTGCTTTCTGGACACCCTCTTGTAGGTAACTGCTGCCATCGCTGAACACCATGAGCTCTGGATTCTTTATGGCTTGATCCCGCAGATCTGGACGGCTCATGTAGACTTCATCAGTCACCTCGGAGCAGTCATGCCTAGTTCCCCCTCTTCTGTGGGGAGAAAAGTTGCTGGATTTAATGTCCTTACTGTTTTTTTTTTAAATTTTATTATGTTATGTTAGTCACCATACAATACATCATTAGTTTTTGATGTGGTGATCCACGATCAATAGTTTTTGTATAACACCCAGTGGTCCATGCAGTATGTGCCCTCCTCAATACCCAACACCAGGCTAACAAATCCCACCTCCGCCCTCCCCTCTAAAACCCTGTTTCTCAGAGTCCATAGTCTCTCATGGTTCATCTCTCTTTCCGATTCCCCCCCATTCATTTTTCCCTTCCTTCTCCTAATGTCCTCCATTCTATTCCTTATGTTCCACAAATAAGTTAAACCATATGATAATTGACTTTCTCTGCTTGACTTATTTCACTTAGCATAATCTCCTCCAGTCCCATCTATGTTGACGTAAAAGTTGGGTATTCCTCCTTTCTGATGGCTGAGTAATATTCCATTGTATCTATGGACCACATCTTCTTTATCCATTCATCTGTTGAAGGGCATCTCGGCTCTTTCCACAGTTTAGCTATTGCAGACATTGCTACTATAAACATTGGGGTGCATATAGCCCTTCTTTTCACTATATCTGTGTCATTGGGGTAAATACCCAGGAGTGCAATTGAGGGTCATAGGGTAGCTCTATTTTTAATTTTTTGAGGAAATTGCCCATGTTTTCCAAAGTGGCTAAACCAACTTGCATTCCCACCAAGAGTATAAGAAGGTTCCCCTTTCTCCACAAACTCTCCAACATTTGTTGTTTCTATCCCTGACCATTTTTGCCATTTTAACTGATGTAAGGTGGTATCTCAATGTGGTTTTGATTTGAATTTCCCTGATGGCTATTGATGATGAACATTTTTTCATGTGTCTGGTAGCCATTTGTATGTCTTCTTCAGAAAACTGTCTTTTCATATCTTCTGCCATTTTTTGACTTAATTATTTGTTTTTTGGGTGTTGAGTTTGAGAAGTTCTTTATAGATCTTGGATACCAGCCCTTTATCTGTAGTGTCATTTGCAAATATTTTCTCCCATTCTGTGGGTTGCCTCTTTCTTTTGTTGACTGTTTCCTTCACTGTGTGGAAACTTTTTATCTTGATGAAGTCCCAAAAGTTCATTTTTGCTTTTGTTTCACTAGCTTTTGGAGATGTATCTTGAAAGAAGTTGCTGTGGCTGATATCAAAGAGATTACTGCCTATGTTCTCCTCTAGGACTTTGATGGATTCCTGTCTCACATTGAGGTCTTTCAACCATTTTGAGTTTATCTTTCTGTATGGTGTTAGAAAATGGTCGAGTCTCATTCTTCTGCATGTAGCTGTCCAATTTTCCCAGCACCATTTACTAGAGACTGTCTTATTTCCATTGCATGTTTTTTCCTGCTTTGTCGAAGATTATTTGATCATAGAGTTGAGGGTCTGTATCTGGGCTCTCTATTCTGTTCCATTGGTCTATATGTCTCTTTTTGTGCCAGTACCATGACCTCTTGGTGATCACAGTTTTGTAATATAGCTTGAAATCAGGCAACGTGATGCCCCCAGCTTTGTTTTTCTTTTTCAACATTTCCCTGGTGATTCGGGGTCTTTTCTGATTCCATACAAGTTTTAGGATTGTTTGTTCCAGCACTTTGAAAAATGTCATTGGAATTTTGATCGGGATGGCAGTGAAGGTACAGATTGCTCTGGGTAGCATACACATTTTAACAATGTTTATTCTTCTGATCCATGAGCATGGAATATCTTTCCGTCTTTTTGTGTCTTCTTCAATTTCTTTCATGAGTGTTCTGTAGTTCCTAGAGTATAGATCCTTTCCTCTTTGGTTAGGTTTATTCTGAGGTGTCTTATATTTTGATGCTATTGTAAATGGAATCCTTTCTCTAATTTTTCTTTCTACACTTGCATTGTTAGTGTATAAGAAAGCAACTGATTTCTGTGCATTGATTTTGTATCCTGCCACATTACTGAATTGCTGTGTGAGTTCTAGTAATTTGGGAGTGGAGTCATTTGAGTTTTCCACATAAAGTATCATTTCGTCTGTGAAAAGAGTGTTTGACTTCTTCTTTGCCAATTTGAATACATTTATTTCTTTTTGTTGTCTGATTGCTGTTGCTAGGACTTCTAGTACTATGTTGAACAATAGTGGTGCGAGTGGGCATCCTTGATGTGTTCCTGATCTTAAGGGAAAGGCTCTCAGCTTTTCCCCATTGAGGATGATATTCACTGTGGCTTTTTCATAGATGGATTTTATGAACTTGAGGAAAGTTCCCTCTATCCCTATTATACTCTAAAGAGTTTTAATCAGGAAAGGATCCTGTATTTTGTCAAATGTTTTTTCTGCATCAACTGAGAAGACCATATGTTTCTTCTCCCTCCTCTTATTAATGTGTTCTATCACATTGATTGATTTGCGAATGTTGAACCACCTTTGCCTCCCGGGGATAAATCCCACTTGGTCGTGGTGGATGATCCTTTTAATGTATTGTTGGATCCTGTTAGCTAGGATTTTGTTGAGGATTTTGGAATCCATATTCATCAGGGATATCGGTCTGAAATTCTCCTTTTTGATGGGGTCTTTGGCTGGTTTGGGGATTAAGGTAATGCTGGCCTGATAAAATGAGTCTGGAAACTTTCTGTCTCTATTTTTTGAACAGCTTCAGTAGAATAGGTATTATTTCTTCTTTGAATGTTTGGTAGAATTCCCAAGGAATCCATCCGGCCCTGGACTCTTGTTTTTTGGGAGGTTTTTGATCACTGCTTCAATCTCGTTACTGGTTATTGGCCGATTCAGGTTGTCAATTTCTTCCTGTTTCAGTCTTGGCAGCTTATAGGTTTCCAGGAAGGCTTCCATTTCATCCAGATTGCTCAGTTTCTTGGCATAGCGTTGTTGATAAAAATTTCTAATAATTGTTTCTATTTCCTTGGTGTTAGTCGTGATCTCTCCCCTTTCATTCATCATTTTATTAATTTGGGTCCTTTCTCTTTTCTTTGGGATAAGTCTGGCCAGTGGTTTATCGATCGTATTGATTCTTTCAAAGAACCAACTTCTAGTTTCATTGATCTGATGTACTGTGTTTCTCGTTTCTAATTCATTGATCTCTGCTTTAATTTTATTATTTGTCTTCTAATGCATGGCTTAGGCATCGTTTGTTGCTTTTTCTCTAGTTCTTTAAGGTGTAGAGTTAGTTGGCAAATTCAGGATTTTTCTATATTTTTGAGTGAGGCTTGGATGGCTCTGTATTTCCCCCTTAGGACCACCTTTGCAGTATCCCATAGGTTTGGGACCGATGTGTTTTCATTCTCATTGGTTTCCATGAATTGTTCAAATTCATCTTTGATTTCCTGGTGGAACCAAACATTCTTGAGCAGAGTGGTCTTTAGCTTCCAAGTGTTTGAATTTTTGCCAATTTTTTTCCTGCAATTGAGTTCCAGTTTTAAAGAATTGTGGTCTGAGAATATGCAGGGAGTAATCTCAATCTTTTGGTATAACTTGAGACCTGATTTCGCCCAGTATGTGATCTATTCTGGATTAAGTTCCATGTGCACTCGTGAAGAATGAGTATTCTGTTGTTTTAGGGTGGAATGTTCTGTATTTATCTATGAGGTTGATCTGGTCCAGTGTATCATTCAAAGCTCTTGTTTCCTTGTTGATTTTCTGCTTAGATGATCTGTGTATTGCTGAGAGTGGAGTATTGAAGTCTCCTACAATTAATGTATTGTTATCAATATGACTCTTTATTTTGGTGAATATTTGGCTTATGTTGATGGCTGCTCCCATGTTGGGGGCATAGATACTTACAATTGTTAGATCTTCTTGTTGGATAGACCCTTTAAGAATGATAGAGTGTCCTTCTGTGTCTCTAATTACAGACTTTAGTTTAAAATATCATTTTTCTGATATAAGAATTGCTACCCCAGCTTTCTTTTGAGGTCCGCTGGCATGGAAGATGGATCTCCATCCCTTCATTTTCAGTCTGGATGTATCTTTAGGTTCAAAATGAGTCTCTTGTAGACATCATATGGATGGTTCCTGTCTTTTTATCCAATCTGCAACCTTGTGCCGTTTTATGGGAGCATTTAGGCCATTCACGTTGAGAGTGATTCTTGAAAGATATGAAGTAATTGTCATCCTGTTGCCTGTGAAGACGTTTTTTAGATTGTCCCCGTAAATTTGTGTTGTATGTCACTCTTGGAGTCTTTCTCCTTTTTTAGGATCCCCCCTTAATATTTCTTGCAGGGTTGGCTTAGTGGTCACATATTCTTTCAGTTTCTGCCGGTCTTGGAAGCTCTGCATCTTTCCATCCGTTCTAAATGACAGCGTTGGTGGATAAAGTATCCTTGGCTGCATGTTTTTCTCGTTTAGTACCCTGAATATGTCTTGCCAGGCCGTTCTGGCTTGCCAGGTCTCTATGGATAGGTCTGACGTTTTTCTGATGTTCCTCCCTCTGTATGTAAGGCATCTCTTTCCCCTACCTGCCCTTAAGATGTTTTCCTTAGTTCTAAGATTTGCAAGTTTTACTATTACATGCCGGGGTGTTGACCTATTTTCCTTGATCTTGGGAGGGGTCCTCTCTGCCTCTAGGACGTGAATGTTTGTTTCATTCCCCAGATTAGGGAATTGCTCAGCTACGATTTGCTCAAATACATCTTCTAGTCCTCTCTCTCCACTCCCTCTGGGATTCCAATTATTCTGACATTGGAAGGCTTCATGGTGTCACTTATTCCTCTGGTTCTATTTTCATGGATTCTAGTTGTTTTTCCCTGGCCTCCTCTTTTCCCTTTTTATCTATTATATTGTCTTCCAGGTCGCTTATTCATTCTTCTGCTTCACTTACCCTAGCTGTTAGATTATCTAGATTGGATATGATCTCACTGATAGCATTTTTAAGTTCTGCCAATTCAGCTTTCATTTCTGCCCTTAGAGACTCTCTGTTGTGATTAATTGATTTCTCTATTCTAGCTTTTGTCTTCACAATTGCTAGCCTGAATTCCATCTCCAACATCTTGGTTATATCTGCATCCATTTGTAAATCTGTGGCATAAGTCATAATCTCTGAGTTTTTTCTATTTTGGGTGTTCCTCCTCCTAGTCCTTCTGTTGATGGGTGGTTGAGGGAATGTGTAGAGTCCAAATTACTGAGCAGAACCCAAGCAAGAGGCACCTGTTTTCTTGGGACCTTAGGGTTGCTGGCCTCTTGTTTTCCCAGCCTGTCTTCTGGTAGACGGGCCTGCCTCGCTGTTCCTCAGGCAACCTTGTTTGGGCAGAGTTGCCCTGCTCCCCTATGGCGGGGGATGGGCTCAGTGGTAAGTAGTTTTGGGAAGCTTTCGTTCTCTGGCTGCTTTCCCTGGTGGCTTTCTGCGTCTCTTCCAAGAGTCAGAGCAGAAGAGACTGTTTCCAACCCTCTGCCTCAGAGCAGAGAGATCACATTCTGTTCTTCAGTGAGCTCTCCAGGCCACACTGTCTCTGTTTCTGTCCATGCTGCTATAAACTGCAGCATCCTGGTTTGTGCGCCCCTCTTCAGCGCTCCCAGTCCTGCCTCCAGGTCGGGACACATCTCTGCCGTTTGTGCTTCTAAAACCACCAGCCACTCCTAGTTCGCATGCACAATCCTGCCACTTCAGGTTTCTGCTCTGGGAGCTGCCCTAAAGTCCTTTCCATGCCACTACCGGTCTGCGAGTCTGTGCCCCATCCCCAGCAGGTGAGGCTGTTGCTCACGGGCAGTGTAGGATCCCCAAGGCCAGGCTCCCTCTCGCTGCTGTTTATCCTCTGATATCTGCCCGCGGAATCACAGCTCCCCACTTCATACCGCGAAACCAACGGCCTGTGATATTTTGTTTGTAGAGATCCAGATCTTCTTACATCTCAGGCTGATTTCATGGGTGCTCAGAGTGGTCTGGTAGATATCCAGCTCAATTCCAGGGACCAGTGAAATGGGGTCCCCTACTCCTCTGCCATCTTTTCCTCCTCATCAATGTCCTTACTGTTTCGAGGGTGACCCGCGGGTTTTCACAGTGGAGCCGTTGGTATTATGCTAGCCGAGAGTTAGAAAGGAAGCGGTGTCCCTGTGCATGCATGAGGGACACACTCCATGAGGGACCTTGATGTTAAGTTCTTGCCCCAGGGTAAGTTTGTCTGCCTCTTTGATGAGTAGGACTGTGGCTGCCAGCGCCCTGAGGCACGGTGGCCATCCCACTGCCACGGGGTCCAGCTTCTTTGACAGGTAAGCAATTGGCCGTTGCCAGGGTCCAACAGTCCGGGTGAGTACCCCGAGTGCTATTTTTTCCTTTTCATGCACAAAGAGATTGAAGGGTTTCTCTACATCTGGTAGGCCCAGGGCTGGAGCCTGCCCTAAGGCGGTCTTTATCTCTTTGAAAGCGACTTCTGCTTCCTCAGTCCAGGCAAGGGGTTCTTGTTCTGGTCCCCCTGAGATATCATAAAGGAATCTTGCTATTGCTGAGTACCCAGGGATCCAGATGCGGCAGAATCCTGCAGCCCCCAGGAATTCTCATAGGCCCTTTTTTTGTCTGGGGCTATGGCAGGGAGATGATGACCCTTTTCCTTTCTGGCCCTAGTACTCTTTTCCCTTGGGTGAGGAGGAAACCAAGGTATCAGACCTGTTGTTGGCAGATTTGTGCCTTCTTCCATGAGGCTCAGTATCCTGGGTTTGACAGGAGCTGTAGGAGGGCCTTTGTGACTTTTGTGCAGTCTTCTTGTGTGTCACTGGCAAGGAGGAGGTCATCCACATACTGGAGGAGGGTGCATCGTGTGGCCTCTCTTGGGAAGCTGGTGAGGTCCTCAGAGGGTTGGTGAGTTTTTAAACCCCTGTGGGAGGCGCATCCAAGTCAGTTGCATCTGGCACCCTGTATCAGGTTCAGACCATTCAAAGGCAAATAGTGGCTGGCTCTGGGGACCTAAGTGGAAGGCAGAAGAAAGCATCCTTCAAATCTAGGCAAGTGAACTATCTGGATGACCCTGGGATTTGGCTGAGGAGCATGTATGGATTCGGGACCACTGGGTGCAGAGAGATGGTCACCTTGTTGATGGCCCACAGGTCTTGAACTGGTCGGTATCCCCCTCCTGGCTTCTTGACTGGCAGGAGTGGGGTATTCCAGGCTGACTGGCACTTGACTAGAATACCTGTTTCTTTTTTTTTTTCAAGATTTTATTTATTTATTTGAGAGAGAGAATGAGATAGAGCATGAGGGGAGGGAGGGTCCGAGGGAGAAGCAGACTCCCTGCTGAGCAGGGAGCCCGATGCGGGACTCGATCCCAGGACTCCGGGATCATGACCTGAGCCAAAGGCAGTTGCTTAATCAACTGAGCCACCCAGGCGTCCCTAGAATACTTGTTTCTATGAGTTTGGTCAGATGTTCTTGGATGCCATTCTTAGCTTCTTGTGGAAGGGGGTATTGCCTTTGCCTCTGAGTTTGGGCTCCTGGGATCAGTTCAACAATGATAGGGGCCCGATTCTGGGCTAGTCCAGGTGGGTCATTTTCAGCCCATACTGAAGGGAAGGTGAGTCTGAACTCTAGCAGGCTGGTCGGTTGGGCCTGGGCACAGAATAGTCTCCATTCTTCTTCCCCTAGCATAGTAATTGCTAGTATTAGAGACTCCATCTCTTCTTGCCTTGGGTTCAATCAGAGGTTAGTGTATCCAGTGGGCTCAAAGGTTATCTAAGCCCTAAGCTTGGAAAGTATGTCTCAGCCCAGGAGAGGGATGGGGCAATCAGGCAGATAAAGGAATTCATGTTGGACCTTGTGGCCCCCTAGTTCACACTGGTGAGCCTGGCAAAAGGGCTGCTGTATCGCCCATGTCCCGGTAGCCCCAAGGATAGTCGTAGTCCTTTTGCTGAAAGGGGCCACTGGGAAGGTGACAACAGAGTGCTTGGCCCCATTATCAACCATAAAAGTCACTGCTTGGCCCCCCACCTTCATTCTGACCAGGGGCTCATGGAGGCCAAGGTGGAAAGAGCCTGGTCCCCCTCAGTCTGAGTCCATTCCTGCAAGGCCTATGAGGTCCTCCTCTCAGGGTTCTTCCTTGTACCAGCTGGGCTTTTGAGCCTTTCCCCGGTTGGGACATTCATCTTTCCAATGTCTTTTCTCTTACAGGCACATTGATCCCTTGCCAAGGGGGTTCTGGGTTTCCCCCCTTTTGGTGGTTGGGGTCTCCCCATCTTTGTGTTTTCCTTTTTTTTCAGGGTAGTGGTGAGGAGGCTGACTTTCTTTTTCATCTTTTTGTCAGCTTCCCATTCGGCTGTGACCTCCCTGTTCATGTAGACCTTATTGGCAATCTCTATTAGTTGGGTTATGTTCATCCCAACAAAACCCTCTAGTTTCTGAAGTTTTTTCTTTTTTTTAAGATTTTATTTATTTGACAGAGAAAGACACACAGAGAGAGGGAACACAAGCAGGGAGAGTGTGAGAGGGAGAAGCAGGCTTCCTATGGAGCAGGGAGCCCGATGCGGGGCTCCATCCCAGAACCTTGGGATCCTGACCTGAGCCGAAGGCAGACGCTTAACGACTGAGCCACCCAGGAGCCCCTGAAGTTTTCTTCTGATGTCTGGGGTGGCCTGAGCCATGAAGGAGGTGTTTACCATCTGTTGGCTTTCCTGTGCCTTGGGGTCAAATGGAGTGTATAACCTGTAGGCTTCACATAGTCTTTCTTAGTAGTCTTCGAGGGACTCCCCTGGTTGTTGTGTGACCGAGGATACCTTAGTCATGTTCATGGGTTTCTTAGCTCTGCCCGGATTCCCCAGAGGAGGACCTCCTGGTATAGGCAGATGTGGGCCTGTCCCTCAGGTGTGGTGAAGTCCCATGCTGGGCGTTCTTTGGGTGTGACTGTATTAACCCAGGCAGCAGGGTTGTGACTCCCCCTTGTGTGTGCTCTTACAGGTACTGTCGTGCTCCTTTCATTATTCTCCTTTCCTCTGTGTTAAACAGGGTGCGGTGTAACTGTTGGCAGTCTTCCCAGGATGGCCGATGAGTCTGGAGGAGGGATTCTATGAGGTCTACCATGGCCTGTGGTTTCTCAGAGTAGGTTGAGGTGTTATGTGTCCAGTTGAGGAGGTCGGTGGTGCAGAAGGGCTGATAATACAACATGGAACGGCCGGGTTGGACCATCCCATCTTCCTCATGCCTCTCGGGTTCCCGTGTCTCTCGTACTGGCATTTGGAGGGCACTGGCACCCAGCCTGGAGCACAGCCTGGCTGCTGGTCCTGGAGAAAGTGGATCTTTTGGGCCTGGGGGCACCAGTGGATCCTCTGGGCCTGGGGGCACCAGTGAAACTGATGGCAGCGGAGTGTCTGGAGCTGAAGGGCCAGGTGTAGGTGGTCTTGGGGATACATACAGTGGGGGCTGGGTCAGTTCGTCCTCAGGATCTCCGGCTAGGATTTGTGGAGACTGGGGCTTTCACTGATTTTCTTTAGGTCGCTTGGATGAGGCAATTAAGACTCTGGCCTGTCCCTGCCTATTGCAAGTGAATCGCACCCAGGGAGGAAGGGTCTGAGCAATTCCTAGCCAGGAGTCAATGTACTGAAACTGGTCAGGATGTCCTGGTTCTCCTGTTATGACTCGCCATACTCAACGAATCCTTGGGACATCCAATGTCCCTTCTGAAGGCCACCCGACATCAAAAGTGGCCATTCCAATTCACATAGGGTTCTCAACTTGCCGGGGTTCATCCTGACTCCATAGTCTCCCAAAAACCCCTTCTTGAAATTTATGATCATGGTTTCTCGAATCATAGGTTTACTCTGCCCTGACCCCATGGTGATGTCCCCATATGCAATGGCACAGAGACAGACAAAGGGAAGGGGTGCCTCCTGAGATGTGGAAACCAGTCAGATGTCAATCTGGCCATGTCCCAAAGGAGCTTAGGTGAGGCTTAGCCATAGCGGTCTCAGTGTTGTGACTTATGATTGGAAACTATTCTGATGCCACCCTAGACTGTATGCCATTCACCACAGAATCGCAGACAGGCCCAGTCAGACTCCATAGGTTTCTGGGGACCTAAGGGTGGCTGCCCATGGAGTCACAGAATCAGTCCACTTGAGCAAGCCAGGTTGGACTGCACATTCACTCACACATTCACACTCCAGAAGTTATTACATTCCTTCCCTGGGAATCCCTACCTGTGAGACCTCTAAGAGGTCTCTGGGAGGTGATCAGGCTCCCCTTCCACCCCAATGGGTTTGGGCTTGTCTGGGTCCTGGGGCCCCAGGCCTTACCGGAATCCAATGTTGGGACCAGGTCCCCACCTGCCAAGTCTCCTTGAGTCCAGCAGGAACAGTGGAGCAGGGCCGGCCCAAGGCGACTGAGGTGGGAGACTGCCGAAAATTAGGCAAGGTGTGCCTTCTCCCTCATTCTGTCACCACCCCGCCATTGCCCCAAACAGGTGGCAACAATGGGCCAGCGCAGTTGGGTTTCCTGGTCAGGGAACCAAATGTTATAGAACTGGACTGGATCACCCAATGGAAGAACCAAGTGGCACCTGGAGATCTTGGAGGATAGGTTTATTTAACGCCAGTGGGCTCAGAGAAGAGTGGTCTCCAAAGGTCTGAGCCCCGAGCACAAACAAAGGAGGCAACTTATACACATCTACTTCCACATACTTGGCACTTTTGGTGCATTTGCAAAGCAGGGCAGGGAGAAGAACCCGGATTGGTCCACGTGGGAAACAGAGCAGGGAGAAGAACCTGGAAGAGCCCTGGGGCAAGGACTGGGACTCTTGCTGGCTCAGTCGGCCATCTTAGGACACAGATTTTCCTTATCAGTATATATAGAAAGGTAAAACTGAATAGAGTGAGAAAAGGGACTAAAATAAATCATATATCTATAAAAAATATAGGTGTGTAAAAATGCAAGTTAAAAAGCGACTATGAAAAATAAGTAGATATAGTAGACAACTAGTTGAAATGAGGAGGTAAAAAGAAAATACAACAGAGAAAAAAACATGAAAAAAGGCAAAAAAAAGAAATAAAAGAAAAGGAGAATTTTATCTGAAAAATAAACAAGTTGTGAGGCCACACATGGAGGTCAATATACAATTTTCCCCTGGCGTTGGGATTTTACACTCTTATAGGATCCATAGAATTGTCATCCACCAGTTCATCCAGCTTTCTTCTGGGGGAGGGGCCTGCCAAGCTGTTTCTCAGGTAACCCTGCCTGTGCATAGTTGCCCCTCCCTCATCAGGGTGATAGGCTCAGTAGAAACCAGTCTTCTGTGTGGCTTTTGTTCCCTGGGTGCTTCTTCAGAGGATCAGAGCAAAAATGGCCACAGCCAAACCTCTGGTCCAGAGCAGAAAAATCTCAGTCTGCACTCTTTAATGGACCCCCAGGAGAAACAGTCTCTACATCTTCATATGCCACTGAAAACTGTAGCCTGCTGCAATGCAGGCCCACAGCAACTCTCTCAGAGGCAGTCTCAGGGGCCCAGAAGTGCCTCTGCCCTTTGTGATTCTAAAACTGCAAGTGGCTGCTGGCTCCTGTGTGCACCAGAAGCTCTGAGAATCAAGCCTGGGTTCCACCCTAAAGCCCTTTCTGGGCCACTACCGCTCTGCAAGATTTTGCCTTGTCACAGGCGTAGGTTCCAGATTATTTCAGGCTGTGCAAGGAAAGAGCAGTTACCTACCAGCCTGGCTCGCGGTTTCTGGCAATCCGAGCTGAGAGTCCATTCCTGGGTTTGCTGACCATAACTTGCTTCCTGGCTCCAGTGCTCAGGCCCTTTACCATTTCAGGAATCCCCTTTTGCCCTGTGGTCTCTCATAACCTGAGACCCAAAACCCTACCTAGAATTCTGCCTTTTCATTTCCAGAGCCCCTTTCAGAGAGGGGTGTCTCTTCCCTAGAGCAGATTACTAAGGGTTCCAATTTCATGCTCCCATGTTATATCACTTTCCAGGAGCCAGCTTAAGGAGGCTCCCTCCCCCTTCTGTTTATCTTTCTATATCTCCCCACAGATTCAGGACTCTGCACGTCCCACCTTGCAAAGAGCAGTCGCTTTTCTGCTTGTAGAGATCCGGATATATATTCTTATGTCTCAGGCTGATTTCGTGGGTGTTCAAAATGGTTTGATAGATACCCAGCTAAATTCCCATAAGTTCTTTATAGATTTTGGATACCAGCCCTTTATCTCATAAGTCATTTGCAAATGTCTTCTCCCATTCCCTAGGTTGTCTTTTAGTTGTGTTCATTGTTTCCTTTGGTGTGCAAAAGCTTTTTATCCTGAAGAAATCCCAATAGTATTTTTGCTTTTGTTTCCCTTGCCTTTGGAGACATGTCTAGAAATAAGTTGCTGCTGCTGAGGTCAAAGAGGCTGCTGCATGTGTTCTCCTCTAGGATTTTGATGGATTCCTGTCTCACACTTAGGTCTTTCATCCATTTTGAATTTATTTTTGTGTATGGTGTAAGGAAATGGTCCAGTTTCATTGTTCTGCATGTGACTGTCCAATTTTCACAACACCATTTGTTGAAGAGACTGTCTTTTTTCCATTGGATATTCTTTCCTGCTTTGTTGAAGATTAGTTGTCCATAGAGTTGAGGGTTCATTCCTGGGTTCTCTGTTCTGTTCCATTGATCTATGCATCTGTTTTTGTGTCAGTACCATACTGTCTTGATGATTACAGCTTTATAATACATTTTGAAATACAGAATTGTGATGCCTCTAGCTTTGGTTTTCTTTTTTTTAAGATTTTATTTATTTATTTGTCAGAGAGAGAGAGAGAGAGTACAAATATGGGGAACAGCAGCAGACGAGGGAGAATCAGGCTCCCCTCTGAGCAAGGAGCCTGATGTGGGATTTGATCCCAGGACCCTGAGATCATGGCTTGAGCTGAAGGCAGACACTTTACTGAAACACACAGGCATCCCTGGCTTTGGTTTTCTTTTTCAGCATTTCTTTGGCTATTCAGGGTCTTTTCTGGTTCCATACAAATTTCAGAATTCTTTTTTCAAGCTCTGTGAAAAACGCTGGTGTTATTTTGATAGAGATTGCATTGAATGTGTAGATCGTGTTCAGTACTATAGACATTTTAACATCATTTTTTCTTCCAATCTGTGTGCATGGAATATTTTTCCATTTCTTTGTGTCTCCTTCAATTTCTTTTATAAGCATTCTATAGTTTTCAGAGTACAGATTTTTTTTTAACCTCTTTGGTTAGGTTTATTCCTAGGTATCTTACAGTTTTTGGTGCAATTATAAATGGGATAGATTCCTCAATTTCCCTTCCTTGTACCTCATTGTTAGTGTATAGAAATGCAACAGACTTCTGTGCATTAAATTTATATCTTGTGATTGTGCTGAATTCCTGTAACAGTTCTATCAGTTTTTTTGTAGAGTCTTTGGGTTTTCTACAGAGTGCCATATGAAGAGTGAAAGTTTAACTTCTTTGCTGACTTGGATGCTTTTTTATTTCTTTTTGTTGTCTGATTGCTTACACTAGGACTTCCAGTACAATGTTGAACAACAGTGGTGAGAGTGGACATCCCTGTCGTGTTCCTGACCTTAGGGGAAAAACTGTCAGGTTTTCCCCACTGAGGATGATGTTAGCTGTGGATCTCTCCTATATGGCCTTTATGATGTTGAAGTATGTTCTCTCTATCCTTACTTTGTTCGGAGTTTTTATCAAGATAGGCTGCTGTATTTTGTCAGATGCTTTTTCTGCATCTATTGAGAGGATCTTGTGGTTCTTATCCTTTCCTTTATTAATGTCATGTATCAGGATGACTGATTCTCAGATTTTGAAACACCCCTGCAGCCCAGGAATAAAACCCACTTGGTCCTGGTGAATAATCCTTTTAATATACTCTTGGATCTGATTAGCTAGTATCATGCTGAACATTTTTGTATCCGTGTTCATCAGGAATATTCATCTGTAATTCTCCTTTTAGTGGGGTCTTTGTCTGGTTTGGGGATCAAGGTAATGCTGGCCTCATAGAATGAGTTTGGAAGTTTTCCTTCTATTTCTATTTATTGGAACAGTTTCAGAATAATAAGTATTGGGGTTCCTGGGTGGTTCAGTCAGTTAAGCATCTGCCTTCAGCTCAGGTCATGATCCCAATGTCCTGGAATTGAGTCCCACATCAGGATCCCCAGGGAGCCTGCTTCTCCCTCTCCCTCTGCATGCCCCTCCCCTTGCTTGTGCTCTCTCTCTCTCTCTTCCAAAAATAAATAAAATCTTTTAAAACAAAGAATAAGCATTAATTCTTCCTTAAATGTATGATTGCATTCCCCAGGAAACCATCCAGGCTGGACTCTTGTTTATTGGGAGATTTTTGAATACTTATTCAATTCTGTTGCTTGTTCTGGGGCTATTTAGGTTTTCTATTTCTTCCTGTTTTCATTTTGGTCATTTATATGTTTCTCAGAATGTATTCATTTCTTCCAGGTTGCCTACTTTGTTGGCATACAATTGCTCATAATATTCGCTTATAATTGTTTGTATTTCTTCAGTGTTGGTGGTGATCTCTCCTCTTTCATTCATTATTTTATTTTTTTGGGTCCTTTCTCTTTTGTTTTTGAAAAGTCTGGCTAGGACGTTATCAATTTTGTTAATTCTTTCAAAGGACCAGCTCTTACTGTTGTTGATTGTTCTGTTTTGTTTTTTATTTGCTATATCATTGATTTCTGTTCTAATCTTTATTATTTCCCTTCTCTTGCTGGATGTAGGCTTAATATGCTGGGTTTTTTTTTTTCCATCTCCTTTAGGTGTAATGTAGGTTGTGTTTTTAAGACTCTTCTTATCTCTTGAGAAATGCCTGTATTACTATATACTTCCCTTGTAGGGCAGCCTTTGTTGCATCCCAAAGGTTTTTAACTGTCATGTTTTCGTTTTCATTTTCATTTGCTTCCATATATTTTTAATTCTTCTTTAATTTCCTGGTTGACCCACTCATTCTTTAGTAGCATGTTCTTTAACATTCATGTATTGGTGTTTCTTCCAAATTTTTCTTGTGATTGAGTTCAAGTTTTAAAGTATTGTGGTCTGAAAATATGCATAGTATTATTTCAATCTTTTTGTACCAGTTGAAGTCCTGATTTGTGATGCAGGATGTGATTTATTCTGGCGAATGTTCCATATGCAGTTGAAAAGATTATGTATTTTGCTGCTTTAGGATGAAATGCTCTAAATATATCTGTGAAGTCCATCTGGTCCAGTGTGTAATTCAAAGCCCTTGTTTCCTTGTAGATATTATGCTTAGATGATATGTCCATTGTTGTGAGTGGGGTGTTGAAGTCTTCTTCTATTATTGTATTATTATCAATGTGTTTCTTTGTTATTAATTGATTTGTATATTTGGCTCCTCCTAAATTAGAGACATAAATATTCACAATTGTTAGATCTTTTTGTTGGATAGACCCCTTTATTATGATATAGTGTCCTTCTTCATCTCTTATTGCAATCTTTGTTTTAAAATCTAGTTTGTCTAAGGATGGCTACTCCAGCTTTCTTTTGATGTCCATTAACATGGTAGATGGTTCTCCATCCCCTCACCTTCAATCTGGGGGTGTCTTTGGCTCTAAAATGAGTCTCTTGTAAGCAGCATATTTGAGAGGTTTTGTTTTTTGTGGGTTTTTTTGTTTTGTTTTGTTTTTTATCCATTCTGATACCCTATATCTTTTGATTGGAGCATTGAGTCCATTTACATTCAGAGTAATCATCGAATGATAAGAGTTTAGTGCCATTGTATTACCTATAAAGTCATTGTTCCTATAGATTATCTCTGTTCCTTTTAGTTTTTGTTATTTTTGGTCTCACATTCCACTCAAAAGGTCCTCTTTAATATTTCTTGTAGGGCTTGCTTGTGTTCATGAACTCCTTTATTTTCTGTTTGTCTTGGATACTCTTTATCTTTCCTTCTATTTTGAATGACAGCCTTGCTGGATAAAGTATTCTTGGCTGCATATTTTTTTTTCCATTTAACACGTTGAATATATCATGCCAGTCCTTTCTGGTTTGCTAGGTCTCTGTGGACAGGTCTGCTGCCAACCTTATATGTCTATGCATGTAGGTTATGCACTTTTTCTCCTGAGCTGCTTTCAGAATTCTTTCTTTTCTTTATCTTTGTATTTTGCAAGTTTCACTATAATATGTCATGGTGTTGACTTGTTTTGTTGATTTTTAGGGGAGTTTTCTGTGCCTCTTGAACATGAATGCTTGTTTCTTTCCCCAGATTAGGGAAGTCCTCAACTATAGTTTGTTCAAATAACCCTTCAGCCCCTTTTTCCCACTCTTCTTCTGGGACTCCTATGATACAGATATATTTTTTGCTTTATGGGATCACTGAATTCCCTAAGTTTACCTTCATGATCTAATAGTTTGCTTGCCCCTTTTTTTCAGCATCATTAGTTTCCATCATTTTATCTTCTATATCCCCTATACTCTCTTCTGTTTCTTCATTACTTGTAGTGATTATATTCAATATGTTTTGCATCTTAGTCATAGCAATTTTTATATCAACTGACTAGTTTTTATGTCTTTATCTCTGCAGCAAGCATTTCTCTGATGTCTTCTATGCTCTTTTTAAGTACAGCTAATAGTCTCATGACTGTTTTCTAGATTCTTGTTCAGATATATTGCTTATATCTGCTTTGAGCATGTCCTTTGTTGTGATATCTTCCTGACCTTTCTTTTGGGGAGAATTTCTATGTCTTGTCAATTTGGCTAAGTTTCTATCTTTTGCATGCTATGAAAGCTTGTTATGTTTCTTGCACCTCAGAATAATGCTATTTTATGAAGTGGTCGTCCACTGTCCAGGACTTGGCACTTCAGGATGTGTTTCTGGTGTATGCTGTGTGCACTCTGCTGTTGCATTTTTGGCTCTCTTTCCCACTGGTCTGTCCTCTGCAGAGTTCCTCCTTCTTTGCAGTGTGGAGTGTTTGTACCTTTATCTAGGTATGCTTCAATTTATTTGTTTAAAAAACCTGGAAAAAAAGAAAGGAAGGAAGAAAGGGAAAAAAAGAAAAGAAAAGCCTGTTTCAAAATAAAAAGAAAAGGAAAAGTGATGAAAAAAAAACAGACAATTGAAAAAACTATAAGCTGATTCCAAAGAAAAATAAAGAAAAAAAAAGAAATGGAAAAGAGAAAAAGAAGCCTGATCCAGAAAGAAAGAAATGGAAGTGGTCCATATATACAATGGAATATTACTGAGCCATCAGAAAGGATGAATACCCAACTTTTACATCAACATGGATGGGACTGGAGGAGATTATGCTAAGTGAAATAAGTCAAGCAGAGAAAGTCAATTATCATATGGTTTCACTTATTTGTGGAACATAAGGAATAGCATGGAAGACATTAGGAGAAGAAAGGGAAAAATGAAGGGGGAGAAATCGGAGGGAGAGATGAACCATGAAAGACTATGGACTCTGAGAAACAAACTGAGGGTTTTAGAGGAGGGGGGATGGGTTAGCCCGGTGATGGCAATTAAGGAGGGCACATACTACATGGAGCACTGGGTGTTATACGAAAACAATGAATCATGGATCACCACATCAAAAACTAATGAGGTATGGTGACTAACATAACATAATAAAATTAAATTAAAAAAAAAAAAACCTTTACCCGGGCGCCTGGGTGGCTCAGTTGGTTAAGCGATTGCCTTTGGCTCAGGTCATGATCCTGGAGTCCGGGATCGAGTCCCACATCAGGCTCCCTGCTCGGCGGGGAGTCTGCTTCTCCCTCTGACCCTCTTCCCTCTCGTGCTCTCTATCTCTCATTCTCTCTCTCAAATAAATAAAATAAAATAAAATTTGAAAGGAATATTCTTAAAAAAAAAAACCTTTACCCCCCAAAAAGAAAAGGAAATGTAAAAACAGACTAACAAACAAAAAACTATAAGCCTGATTCCAAAGGAAAAAAAAGAGAGAGAGAGAGAGAGAAAGAAAGAAAGAAAGAAAGAAAGAAAGAAAAAGAGAGAGAGAGAGAGAGAAAGAAAGAAGAAAGAAAGAGAGAGAGAGAGAAAGAAAGAAGAAAGAAAGAGGGAAGGAAGGAAGGAAGGAAGGAAAGAAGGAAGGAAGGAAGGAAGGAAGGAAGGAAGGAAGGAAGGAAGGAAGGAAGGAAAGGAAAGGAAAGGAAAGGAAAGGAAGGAAGGAAAGGAAGGAAAGGAAGGAAGGAAAGAAAGAAAGAAAGAAGTAATACAGCCTGGTCCTATTTCCACCAGAACTGAAGGGGATGCTATGGGGCACTCTATGTTCAGTAGACTTTGTGCATGCCGAGTGTTGCCTGTATTTTTCTTCTGGGTGAGAGGCCTGCCATGCTGGCTCAGAGTCAGTTCTGCCCCAGTAAAAGAAAAGCACGCCCCAAGCACGAGAAGGCAGGATTTGATATAAGCAGCTTCCACTTCCACTGGGGGCCACTGTGCTGCTCTCTGATGTCCCGCTGGGTTGGTATCAAGGGTAAAATGGCACCCCACTCTCTGGTCCCTGGACAGGGGCTTTCACACCCCAAGCTGTTCAGGAAGCCCTCACAGAAAAGCGAGGACTATCAGCATGTCTGGAGCCCACCTTTCCTGCATTTATCTCTGGTGAAGCTGAGATTCAAAACTCCAAATCTGTGTTTTATCTTTGGCATGCTGCTGGGATTCAAAACTCCAGATCTTAAAGGAGGCAACACTGCTTGGATCTGCTCCCTCCTCCAGATTAGAGGATCACTGTGCTCTGACTAGTGCCTTAGAAAAACAGTCTACCACCTCTGCAGTGTCCAGAGTCTATGCTGTGGCAACAAGAAAGGGAGTGGCTAGTTTAGCCACCCTCTGCCCGTGCCTTGGACACTTGACAATGAAAGGCTGTTTCTTGGCATCTGCAGGTCTTTTGTCCTTGGAGAATCAATATACTCTCTTCCAAATATACTCCAGTAAGGGGAGCTATCTCTCCCAGTGCGACGTTTGAGATCCCACACCACCTTGGGTGTGCTTCTGGGCCAGAGCCCTCCTTCTCCCCAGGAGCACATGCTACATCTCCCCTTTGGTGAAAGTCCAACACATACAAAGTTCAGAGTTTGAGCTACATTCACTGTTGGCAAAAAAAACCTGTCCCAATCAATTCTCCTAGCTCCCCAGTCTATCCTCTGAGAAGTTTTCTTCTTGTGCAAACCCCATCCCACACTCTCTCAACACCTCTCTCCCTTTTCTCTCCCTGTGGAAAGGGTTTCATGTCTTCCACAGCACAGCAGCTTTTTTCTCTCCCAATTCCTTTCCATGCATCTCGCACCTGCCATGTTTTCTTTGTCCAACCATGGAAATACTTCTTCAAATCCTCAGATAGGTTTCCTTGGTGTTCCAAGTTATCTGACCTCAATACAATTGTGTTCAAGAGACAAAGAAATCCCCAGGTCCCCCTACTTCTCTGCCATCTTAACTCTGCCCCCTCAATATCATGTTTCTTAATATCAGATTTCCCCAACTGTCTAGTAAATGGTTTTTTTTAATGTTTGTTCAAGTCAAGATTTAAACAAGAGTCATACATAGAATAATTTAATCCATATGAGAAGGAGCCAGGGATGCCAAAGATTGAGGAAAGAGTGTTCTTGGCTAGGCAGAATACAAAAGCTGTGATATGGGGATAAGCTTGCCTTCTTTTAATAACTGACAGAAGTTCAGCATAACTAGGGCATATTGAGTACAGTGATTGGTGGGAGAAGCATTCAGGTGCAAGAGTGGAAGAAGGAAGACCACTTAAGAGGCTACTATAGTGATCCAGGACAAAAAAATGATGAAAACCTGACTTGTATGTTGGGAGTGGATGTGCAGAAAAGGAAGTGTATTGATGATTGAAGGGACACTGATAACACTCAGATTTCTGTTTTGGGGGACTGGGTGGACAGAGATGTCATTTAGAGAGATAGAGTGTTTTCCAATAATCAACACAGTAAGTAGGAATTAAACCTTGGTATGCAACCAAGGTATACTTTTCTATATTCCTGGTATTCCACAGATTCTTTGGAACTGAGGTAACTGCAGAAATACCTGTTTTGTTGGCTTCCAAAGATTAGGGTTCGTTGCAATGGGTGCCAGAGAATAATATTCCTGTCTCTGGTAGACACACTCTCAGCAGAGAACCATGAGGTTTGTTCTTATTTTGGTACCACCTCTAGCATACAGTGCAGCACTTCATCTCCACTGAGCTTACAATTATAAAAACAAGAGATGCAGATACAACAATTTCTATTAAACATAACTTTCAAGTTCTAGTTTTTAATAATGGCATTACTCAATCACTTTGGCTCAAAATCGATCATTGATTTTCAACATTCTTTTATGCCCTCAGTTATTTGTTTCTAAATTTTCATTATCTCATTCTTCAAATAGTTCTTTTATTGAGGATGTAGACAAAATGACCAAGAGCATATATTGTGAAGCTACACTGTCTGGATTTGACATCCCCAGTCTACCATCATTAGCAGAAAGTTACTTCACCTTTTTTGCCTCACTTTACTTATCTTGGGATATTAATAATGTGAAACACTTAGAATATCTGGCATATAGGAAACATTCAACAAATATTAGCTATTATTAAGGTGCTCTCAGTTCCAATCTTACTGCCACCACCCCCAGGCTTTTTGTCTTGTTTAATTCTTTTTCCCAACAACTTTGATGAACTGTAGTTGAGAATTAAAATTGTATATTTGAGCTAGAGAACAATGGTGGTGGAGTAGAAGGACCCTAGGCTCATCTTGTCCCATGAACACAAACAGATAACTATCAAATCATCCTAAATATGCCAGAAATAGACATGAAGACATACAGAACAAACTACACAACTAAATGAAAGGCGAGGCCACATCAAAGAACGTAGGAAGAGTGGAAATGTGGTTTAGGGGAGAAATGGATTGCCAGTACTGCAAAAGGAAGGGACCCATGGTCACAGAGAAGGATGAGAGAAGATCACATAGGGGAACACACAAGGAAAATGTTTGCCCAAAGATATTGGCTTGGAAAATGAGAGGGCCTGAATTTCCTGAGTTCTTGCAACCAGCAGGGCTTCGAGCCTGGAGTTTTAATGGCCAACAGGCTTGGCTGGATATAGCACAAAGGGGCATTGCTCTGCTCCTAGAAAGAAAGCAGGCAAAATACATGTCAGCAGACAACATGGAACCAGTGATCTCAAGAGCACCTGGGGCATACAGTGGGGATATTATTTGCTCTTCTCAGTGCATGTCCCTGAGAGGCAGCATTCACAGAGATACCTCTCCAGAAGCAACGGAGGTGGCAGGCGCTATTTTCTTCACCCACCCTTTAGCATAAACACAGAACCACCTACAGAAAGCAGTACAGTGCACACTGACTGCCTAACTTGCATATACAAACACCCACAACCACACAAATTGGTGGGAATACCCTTTCAGTCACACTTGCCTCAGTCCCTGCCCAGCAGACCCCTCCCCCAGAAAACCAGCACAGATATCTGCCCACACCACATCTCCTGACCAGAGAGTGCTGCAGGGCCTCAGTTCCAATAAAGGTGGTGAGAGATCTCATTTCACAAGCAGACCAAGCACACGCAGTTAAAATTCAACCACATCAAGGCAGAAACCAAACACTACCCACAGTAGGCAAGGAGAGCCTCTGAAGATGACTGGCCTGAAGGATAGAGCAGACAAAATACAGCAGCAGTGTGCATGCAGCACACACCAGACATACTCTGTGAAGTGCCAAGCCCTCACACTACATGAACTCTTCATAGGGCCATTGCTTTCAGGATCAAGAGACATAACAGGCTTTTCTCACACAGAGAAGAGGGAAGAGACATTGACAGAGGAATTTATCCCAAAAGAAAGAAAAAGATAAGGCCAAACCCAAAAGATCTAAGTGAAACAGATATAAGTAAAATGCCTGATGGGGGATTTAGAAGAATAATCATAAAGATACACACGGATAATCATAAAGATACACACGGAACTTGAGAAAAGTATACAAATAATCAGTGAGACACTTACCACAGAGACCAAAGAGTTAAAAAAATTAATCAGAAATGAAGAGCGCAATGAATGAGATTAAAAACAAGCTTGATGCAATGAACAGCAGGATGGAAGAAACAGAGGAATGAATTAGTGACCTAGAAGACAAAGTATGGAAAATAATGAAGTTGAACAAAAGAGAGGAAGAATTATGCAACATGAGAATAGACTTAGGGAACTCAATGACTCTGTTAAACATACTAACATTTCTATTATAGGAATCCCAGAAGAAGCACAGAGAGAAAAGGGGGCAGAAAATTTATTTGAAGAAATAATAGCTGAAAACTTCCCTAATCTGGGAAAGGAAACAGACATCTGGATCCAGGAGGCACAGAGACCTCCCATCAAAATCAACAAAAGCAGGCGAACATAAAGACATATTGTAACTAAATTTGAAAAATATAGTGATGAAAAAAAATCTTAAGAGCAGCAAAACGAAAAAAGTTCTTAACATACATGGGAAAACCCATAAGAATAGCCAGGGATATCTCAACAGAAATGTGGTGAGCCAGAAGGGAGTGTAATGATATATTCAAAGTGCTGAATGGGAAAAATCTGCAGCCAAGAATACTCTATCCAGGAAGGCTATCATTCAGAATAAGAGGGAGAAAGAATTTCCCAGACAAAAACTGGATAGCACCATGCAAAAGAATGAAACTGGACCACTTTATTCCACCATACAAAAAATAAATAAATAAATGGATGAAAAACCTAAATATGAGACAAAAAACCCATTAAAATACTAGAGGAAAACACAGGCAGTAACCTCTTTGACATCGACCATAACAACTTCTTACTAGATATGTCTCTTGAGGCAAGGGAAAGAAAACCATAAATACACTATTGAGACTTCATCAAAATGAGAAGCTTCTGAACAGTGAAGGAAACAACCAACAAAACTAAAAGGCAACTTATGCAATGGGAGAAGATATTTGCAAATAACATCTGATAAAGGGTTGGTATCCAACATATATAAAGAACTTAAGAAACTCAACACCCAAAACACAAGTAATCCAGTAAAAAAGTGGCCCAGAACAACATGAATAGACATTTTTGCAAAGAAGACAAACAGATGGCCAACAGACATATGAAAACATGCTCAACATCACTGATCATCCGGGAAATACAAATAAAAACTACAATGAGATATCACCTAACACCCGTCAGAATGGCTAAAACTAATAATGCAGGGAACAGGTTTTGGCCATAATGCAGAGAAAGGGGAACCCTCTTACAGTATTGGTGGGAAAGTAAACTGGTGCAGCCACTCTGCAAAATAGTATGGAAGTTCCTCAAAAAGTCAAAATTAGAACTACTCTATGATCCAGCAATTGCAGTACTAGGTATTTACCCACAGAATACAAAAATACAGATTCAGTGGGGTACATGCACATGATGTTTATAACACCATTATCAACAATAGCCAAATTATGGAAAGAGTCCAAATGTCCATTCACTGATGAATGGATAAAGAAGAAGTTATATATATATATATATATATATATATATATATATATATATAATATATATATATACACACACACATACATATATCTATCTTATATATATATAACATATATTTAATGGAATATTAATCATAATAAAGAATGAAATCTTGCCATTTGCAATAATGTGGATGGAGCTAGAGCATACTGTGAAATGAGAAATAACTCAGCCAGAGAAAAACAAATACCAATGACTTCACTCATATGTGGAATTTAAAAAACAAAGAAATGATCATAGGAGAAAAAGAGAGGCAAACCAAAAAAAACAGACGCTTAACTATAGAGAACAAATCAATTGTTTCCAGAGGGCAGGTGGGTGGGAGGATGGGTTAAACTTGTGATGGGGATTAAGGAGTGAACTTGTGATAAACACTGGGTGTTGTATGTAAGTATAGAATCACTGAATTGTACACCTGAAACTAATATTATGCTGTATATTAAGTAACTTGAATTTAAATTTAAAAAAAAAAAAAGAAGCCTTTGGGAATAGCTGCATGCTTAACACATGGAAAACATACTGTATAAACTTTCTGTCAAGTAACATCAACTGTCATTAAGATATAAGTGTATGTAAAGTTATGTGTAGGAAGATACGAGAATAGCTGTATGCTTAGCTCATTGGAACTACCATACGTGTAATACATTCTTCAACTAATGTCTTCTTTGAATAAGATATAGGTGTTTGTAAATGTATGTGTAGAAGCATATGGGAATATCCACATGTTTAACACTCTGAAACCACACTATATATAATCCCTCTTTCAGGTACCATCTTCTTTCATTAAAAGTTTCTACCCATACCTGTAGAGGCATATGGGAATAGTCATATGCTTAACTCATTGACACTACACTATGTATAAATCATCGCTCAAGTAGCAACTTCCTTATTGATATATATGTGTTTATAAATGTATGTGTAGAAGCATGGGGGGAATACGCCTATTCTTACCTGAATGAAACTAAACGGTGTATAATGCATGTTTCAAGTAACACCTTCTTTCATTAAGATATAAAGTATTTATAAACATGTTAGAAGCATATGGGAAAAGCCCTGTCCTTACCTCACAGAAACTATACTGTGTATAATCCCTTGTTCAAATAACATCTTTCATTAATATATGTGTGTTTGTAAATGGCTTCATAGGAGCATAAGGGAAGAGCATTGTGCTTAAACACATTGAAACTACACTGTGTTTAAACTGTCATTCAAGTATCATCTTCTTTCATTGATATAAACCACTAACAACTTAAGCCTAACACTAACCCTAACCCCTAATTCTTAACCCTAAATCTAAACCTCTGGAGAGTTCTCTAAACTGCAAGATACCAGGCATATACCCTAACCCAGACCATAAAACATAACTCTACATTTGAGAAGAAGAAGAAGGAGGAGGAGGAGAAGAAGAGGAGGAGGACGAGGAGGAGAGGAGGAGGAGGAGGAAGAAGAGGAGGAGGGAAGAGAAAGGAGGAGGAGAAGGAGAAGAAAAAAGAAGTGATACACACACACACACACACACAATGGAATATTGGTCAGCTATTAAAAAAAAATGAAATCTTGCCATTACCAACAACCTGGATGGAGCTAGAGAGACATATGCTAACCAAAATTAGACATGCACAGAAAGACAAATAACATGTGATTTGGAATCTAAGAAACGGCTGAGCAAAGGGGAAAAAGGAAAGAAAGAAAGGCAACATGAGAAACATCATCAACTATAGAGAACAAACTAATTGTTACCAAAGTGGAGGTGGGTAGGGGCATGGGTTAAATAGGTGATAAGGATTAAGGTGTGCACTTGTTCTAATGAGCATCTGGTATTGTATGGAAGCACTGAATCACTATTTTTTACCCTGAAACAAATGTTACATATATGGTAACTAACTGTAATTTAAATAAAAACTTAAAAAAAAAAGAGTTTCCCAGAAAAATAACAAAAACAGTTCGGGACTACTAAACCAGATGTGCAGGAAATATTGAAGGGGACTCACTGAGTGCAAAGGAGAGGCCAAAAGTGACAAAGACAAGAGAGGATCAGAGAAAATCTCCTGAAACAAGGACAAAACAAGTAACAAAATGGCACTAAATACATACTTATCAATAATTACTTTGAATGTAAATGGATTAAATGCTCCAATCAAAAGACATAAAGTGTCAGAATGGATAAAAAAAAAAGATCCATCTATTTGCTGCCTAGAAGAAACTCATTTTAGACCTAAAGACACCTGCAGACTGAAAATGAGGGGACAGAGAAATTTTATTACTCAAATGGCTGTTAAAAGAAAGCCAGAGTGTCAATACTTACATTAGACAAACTAGATTTAAAACAAAGACTTTAACAAGACACAAATAAGGGCAATGTATAATCATAAAGATGACAATCCAGCAAGAAGATATAACAATTGTAAAAATATTTATGCACCCAACATGGGAGCAACCAAATATATAAAATAATTAATAACAAATATAAAAGGACTAATTGATAATAATACAACAATAGTAGGGGACTTTATTTTTTTAAGATTTTATTTATTTGACACAGAGAGAGCAAGCACAAGCAGGGGGAGCAGCAGAGGGAGAGGGAGAAGCAGGCTTTCCACTGGGCAGGAAGCCAGATACGGGGCTCAATCCTAGGATGCCAGGAACATGACCTGAGCCGAAAGCAGATGCTTAACCAACTGAGCCACCCAGGCGCCCAAGTAAGGGACTTGAACACCCAACTTACATCAATGAACAGAGGAACTAAACAGAAAATCAACAAAGAAACAATGACTTTTAATGACACACTGTACCAGGTGGATTTACCAGATATATTCAGAAGATTCCATCCTAAAATAGCAGAGGACACATTCTTTTCAAGTGCACTTGGAACATTCTCTAGAATAGATCATATATCAGGTGACAAAAAAGACCTCAACAAATATGAAAAGATTTAAAACGTACCATACAACTTTTCTGATGACAACGCTATGAAACTAGAAGTCAACCATAAGAAAAAAATATGGAGATTAAACAATATGCTACTAAACAATGAGTGAATCAACCAGAAAATCAAAGAAGAAATTTAAAAATACATAGAAACAAATGAAAATGAAAACAATGGTCCAAAACCTTTGAGATGCAGCAAAAGCAGTTGTAAGGGGGAAATATATAGTGATATAGGTCTATCTCAAGAAGCAAGAAAATCTCAAATAAACAACTCAACCTAAAGAAGCTAGGAAAAGAAAAACAAAGCCAAAGCCAGCAGAAGGAAGGAAATAAAGATTAGAGCAGATATAAATGATAAAAACTAAAAAATAAAATAAAATAATAAAACAGATCAATGAAACAAAGAGCTGGTTCTTTGAAAAATTAATGAAATTGATAAACCTCTAGCCAGACCCATCAAAAAGAGAAAGGACCAAATAAAAAAGAGGAGAAATAACAACCAACACCACAGAAATACAAACCATTATAAGAGAATATTATGAAAAACAATAAGCCCCAAAATCGGACAACCTGGAAGAAATGGATAAGATCTTAAGGTCATACAAACCACCAAAACTGAAAATTAAGAAATGACAACTTGAACAGAGCAATAACCAGGATAAAAGTTGAATCAGTAATCAAAAAACTGCCAACAAACAAAACTCCAAGACAAGATGGCTACACAAGCAACTTCTACAAGACATTTAAGAAGAGTTAATACCTATTCTTCTCAAACTATTCCAAAAAATAGAAAAGGATGGAAAACTTCCAAATTCATTCTATGAGGCCTGCATTACCTTGTTACCAAAACCAGATAAAGACACCAATAAACAAACAAACTAACTAACTAAAGGAAGTACAGGCCAATATACATGATGAACACAGATGAAAAATTCTCAATAAAATACTAGCAAACCGCACCCAACATTACATTAAAAAATTCATTCACCACAATCAAGTGGGATTTATTCCTGGCTTAAAATGGTGGCTCATATTCACAAAACAATCAACATGATACACCACATTAATAAAAGAAAAGATAAGATCTATATGATTATTTCAATAGGTGAAGAAAAACCGTTTAACAAAGTACAACATCCATTCATGATAAAAGCCCTCAACAAAGTAGGGTTACAGGGAGCATACCTCAACATAATAAAGACCATATACAAAATACCCACAGCTAATATCCTAAATGGGGAAAAACTGAGAGGTTTTCCTCTGCTGTCAGGAAGAAGATATGAATGTCCACTAACACCACTGTTATTTAACATAATACTGTAAGTCCTAGCCACAGGAATCAGACAATGAAAAAACTAAAAAGCATCCAGATCAGCAAGGAGGAAATAAAACTTTAATTATTTGCAGATAAATGTGATACTCTATATAGAAAATGTGAAAGTCTCCACCAAAAAAATAGCTGTTAGAACTGATAAAGGAATTGGGCAAAGTCACAGGATTAAAAAAATCAATGTAGAGAAACTGTTGCATTTCTATACACCAATAATGAAGCAACAGAAAATTAACAAAACAATCCATTTACAATTGCACCAAAACCAATAAAATACATAAGAATAAATGTAACCAAGGAGTTGAAAGACCTGTACTGTGAAAACTATAAACACTCATGAAAGAAATTAAAGATGACAAAAAGAAATGAAAAGATATTCCATGGTCATGGATTAGAAGAATAAATATTTTTTTAAAGATTTTATTTATTTGAGAGAGAAAGAAAGAGACAGAGAGAGCATGAGAGCAGGAGGGTCAGAGGGAGAGGCAGACTCCCCGCTGAGTGGGGAGTCTGATGTGGGACTCGATCCTAGGACTCCAGGATCATGACCTGAGCTGAAGGCAGTCTCTTAACCAACTGAGCCACCCAGGCGCCCGGAAGAAATATTGTTAAAATGTCTATACTACCCGAGGAAATCTAAACATTTAAGGTAATTCATTATCAAAATACCAACAGCATTTTTCACAGAGTTAGAATAAACATTCCTAAAATTTGTATGGAACCACACAAGACACTGAATGGCCATAGTAACCTTGAAAAAAAAAAAAAGGTGGAGGCACCACAATTGTGTACTTCAAGTAATATTACAAAGCATTAGTAATCAAAACATTACAGTACTGGCACAAAAATAGACATGTAGATCAATGAAACAGAATAGAAAAATCAGAATGAAAAGGAAAGAGAAAGAAAGAAAGAGAGAGAGAGAGAGAGAAAGAAAGAAAAGAAAGAGGAAAGGAAGGAAGGAAGAAAAAGAAAGAAAGAAAGAAAGAAAAGAAAGAAAGAAAGAAAGAAAGAAAGAAAGAAAGAAAGAAAGAAAGAAAGAAAGAAAGAAAGAAAGAAAAAGAAAGAAAGAAAGAAAAAGAAAGAAAGAAAGAAAGAAAGAAAAAGAAAGAAAGAAAGAAAGAAAAAGAAAGAAAGAAAAGAAAGAAAGAAAGAAAGAAAGAAAGAAAGAAAGAAAGAAAGAAAGAGAAAAAAAGAAAAGGAAAAACAAGAAATGAACACACAACTATATGGTCAATTAATCTTCAACACAGCAGGAAAGAATATCAATGGGAAAAAAATGTCTTTTCAACAAATGGTGTTGGGAAAAGTGGACAATATGGAAAAGAATAAAAGTGGATCACTTTCTTACACCACAAAAAATAAATTAAAAATGGATTAAAGACCTAAATGTGAAGCCTGAAACCATAAAAATCCTAGAGGAGAGCACAGAGAGTAACTTCTTTGACATTAGCCAATGGAACTTCTTTCTAGATATGTCTCCTAACACAAGGAAACAAAAGCAAAAATAAACTGTCAGGACTACATAAAAATCAAAAGCTTCTGCACAATGAAGGAAACAATCAACAAAACAGAAGGCAACCTGTGGAATGGGAGAAGATATTTGCAAATGACATATTTGATAAAGGGTTAGTATCCAATATATATAAAGAACTTATAAAACTAATCATCCAAACAATGAATAATCCAATTAAAAACTGGGCAGAAGACATGAATAGACTTTTTTCCAAAGAAGACATACAGATGACCACCAGACACATGAAAACATGCTCAACATCACTCATCACCTTACTCCTGTCAAAATGGCTAAAATCAACAACACAGAAAACAACAGGTGTTAGCAAGGATGTGGAGAAAAAGGAACACTCATGCACTGTTGATGGGAATGCAAACTGGTGCAGCCACTCTGGAAAAACCGAATGTTTTCCAGAAAAATCGCAGTATGGAGGTTCCTCAAAAATTAAAAATAGAACTACCCTATGGCTAAGCAATAACACTACAAAAATACTAATTCAAACGAATACGTGCACCATGATGTTTATAGCAGCATTATTTACAATAGCCATATTATGGACAGAGCCCAAGTGTCCACTGGCTGATGAACGGATAAAGAAGATATAGTATATATATACAATGGAATATTACTCAGCTTTAAAATAGAATGAAATCTTGCCATTTGCTGTGATGTGGATGGAGCTACAGGTTATTAAGCAAAGTCAGAGAAAGACATACCATATGATTTCACTCATATGGAATTTAAGAAACAAAACAAATGAACATAGGGAAAAAAGAGGGAGGCAAATGAAGAAACACATTCTCTTTTATAAAAGATTTTATTTATTTGACAGAGAGAGAAAGAGAGTACACAAGCAGGAGGAGCTGCAGGCAGAGGGAGAAGCAGGCTCCCTGCTGAGCAGAGAGCCCGACACAGGGATCGATCCTAGGACCCTGGCCTGAGCTGAAGGTAGACGCTTAACTGACTGAGCCGCTCAGGCACCCCAAAGGAATGCACTCTTGACTGTAGAGAACGAACTGATTGTTACCAGCCCACTGGGGGGAGATGGGTTAAATAGGTGATGGAGATTAAGGAGTGCACTTGTGATAAGCACCAGGTGTTGTATGGAAGTGCTGAATCACTATATTGTATACCTGGGACTAACATTACACTGTATGTTAACTAAGTCAAATTTAAATAAAAACTTTAATAAATAAAAGTGTATATATTTAATATATGCAATTTATTAATTTGATATATGTACACATTGTGAAATATTCACCACAATCAAGCTATTAACATATTCCCTACTTCATAGTTATTTTTTAGTAAGGGGAACACCTCTAAGTTCTACCCTCTTAGGAAACTTCAAGTATACAGTACAACATTTTTAAATAGAGTCAAATTGTTTTATATTAGATCTCCAAGACTTAGGTACCCTGCAAAACATACTTTGTACCCATTATCAAAAACTCACCAGCCCCTAGTAATCACAATTATTTTTAATATATATTTTATTTTATTTTAAATTACAATATGATTAGTATTGAGTGTTATATTAGTTTCAGGTGCACAATATAATGATTCAACAATAACATAGATCACACAGGTCTAATCACAACAAGGGCACTCCTTAACTCCCATTACACCTTTTACTCACCCAACCCCACCTCCCCTCTGGTAACATCAGTTTGTTCTTTATAATTAAGAGTCTTGTTTTTTGGTTTGCCTCTCTCTCTTTTTCCCCCCTTTACTCATTTGTTTCTTAAATTCCACATATGAATGAAATCATTTGGTATCTGTCTTTCTCTGACAGACTTATTTTGCTTAGCATAATACACTCTAGCTCCTTCCATGTCATTGCAAATGGAAAGATTTCATTTATTTTTATGACTGAGTTATACATATATATTTTATTACTGATTCATTTTCTTTCCTGGTTATTAGGCTCCTGTTTCAGTTTTGGTAGTTTGTGTTTCTAGAAATTTATCCATCTCGTTCAGGTTGTCCAAATTGTTGGCATGTAGTTTTTCATAATATTCTATTATAATGGCTTGTATTTCTGTGATATAGATTGTTATTTCTCTTCTCTATTTTGTGATTTTATTTATCTGCATCCTTTTCCTTTTCTTTTTAATAGCTATGGTTAAGGGTTTATCAATTTCATTATTTTTCTCAAAGACCCGCCTCTTTGTTTTATCTCTTCCAATGTTTTTTTTTTGTTTGTTTCTATATCATTTATTATTTCTGCTCTAATCTTTATTATTTTGTTCCTTCTACTGCCTTTAAGTTTTGTTGTTCTTTTTCTGGCTTTTTTAGGTATGGGGTTAGGATGTTGGAGATTTTTTTCTTCTTGAGATAGGCATGTATTGCTATATATGTCCCTCTTGGACCACTTTTGCTACATCCCCAATTTTTGGAGTACTGTGTTTTCATTTTTATTTGTTTCCCTATATTTTTTAAATTTCTTTTATTTTCTGGTTGACCCATTCATTCTTTAGTAGAATGTTGTGTAACCTCCTCATATATTTGGTCTTTCCAGATTTTTTTAAGATTTTATTTGCTAATTTGAGAGAGTTGGGGGAGGGCCAGAGGAAGAGGGAGAAGCAGACTCCTTGCTGAGCAGGGATCCCAACACGGGGACTGATCCAGGGACCCTGGGATCATGACTTGAGCCAAAGGCAAACTCTTAACTGACTGAGATACCCAGACACCACATGGTCTTTCCAGATTTTTTTATGATTTACCTTTAGTTTCATACAGTTGTGGTTGGAAAAGGTCCATGGTATGATTTCAGTCTTTTTGTATTTGTTGAGGCCTGTTGTATGACCTAATGTGTAATCTATTCTGCAGAATGTTCCCTGTGTGCTTGAAAAGAATGTGTATTCTGTTTTAGAAAGAAATGTTCTGAACATATCTGTTCAGACCACCTGGCCCAGTGTGTCATTCAAACCCATTGATTCCTCATTGATTTTCTGTTTATTTGATATGCCCATTGATATAAGAGGGGTGTTAAGGACGATTATTCCATTATTGTCAATTAGTTCTTTTATATTTGTCATTAACTGTTTTATATATTGGGTGCTCCCATATTGGGTATATACATATTTCCACTTTTATATCTCCCTATTTGATTTACTCTATTTGATTGTATTTATTGTCTTATTTGTCTCTTGTTACAGGCTTTGTTTTAAATCTAATTTGTCTGATATAAGTGTTGCTACTCTGGCTTTCTTTTGACCCTCATTTGTAAGAAAAATGTTTCTGTCTCCTCACTTTGAATCTGCAGGTGGCCTTAGGCCTAAAATGAGTATCTTGTAAGCAACATATAAATGGGTCTTATTCTTTTTATTCATTCTGACATCCTATGCCTTTGATTGGAACATTTATTCCATTGACATTCAAAGTAATTAGTGATAGATATGTATTTAGTGCTATTCTATTACTTCCTTTGACATCGTTTCTGAATATTTTCTCTGATTCTTTCTTTTTTTTAATTTTATAATGTAATGTTAATCACCATACATTACATCATTAGTTTTTGATGTAATGTTCCATGATTCATTGTTTGTGTATAACACCCAGTGCTCCATTCAATATGTGCCCTCTTTAATACCCATCACCAGGCTAACACATTGCCCCACACCCCTCCCCTCTTAAACCCTCAGTTTGTTTCTAAGAGTCCACAGTCTCTCATGGTTCGTCTCCCCCTCCAATATCCCCCCTTTCATTATTCCATTCCTACTATCTTCTCTCTCTTTTTATAAACAAATAATATATTATTTCTTTCAGAAGTACAAGTCTGTGATTCACCAGTCTTACAAAATTCACAGCGCTCACCATAGCACATACCCTCCCCAATGTCTATCACCCACCCACCCTATCCCTTCCACACCCCACCACTATATCAACGCTGTTTGTTTCCTGAGATTAAGAATTCCTCATATCAGTGAGATCATATGATACATGTCTTTCTCTGAGTGACTTATTTCAGGTGGCATAATACCCTCTAATTCCATCCACGTCATTGCAAATGGCAAGATTTCCGGGTTTCTTTTTTGATGGCTACATAATATTCCATTGTATATATATATATCACATCTTCTTTATCAATTCATCTGTTGATGGACATCTTGGATCTTTCCATAGTTTGGCTATTGTGGACATTGCTGGTATAAACATTGGGGTGCATGTGCCCCTTCGGATCCCTACATTTGTATCTTTGGGATAAATACCCAATAGTGCAATTGCTGGGTCATATGGTAGCTCTAATTGCAACTTTTTGAGGAACCTCCATACTGTTTTCCAGAGTGGCTGCACCAGCTTGCATTCCCACCAACAGTGTAGGAGGGTTCCCCTTTCTCCACATCCTTGCCAACATCTACCGTTTCCTGACTTGTTCATTTTAGTCATTCTGACTGGTGTGAGGTGGTATCTCATTGAGCTTTTGATTTGGATTTCCCTGATGCCAAGTGATGTTGAGCACCTTTTCATGTGTCTGTTAGCCATTTGGATGTCTTCTTTGCAGAAATGTCTGTTCATGTCTTCTGCCCATTTCTTGATTGGATTATTTGTTCTCTGGCTATTGAGTTTGATAAGTTCTTAATAGATTTTGGATATTAGCCCTTTATCTGATATGTCATTTGCAAATATCTTCTCCCATTCTCTCGGTTGTCTTTAGGTTTTCTTGACTGTTTCCTTTGCTGTGCAAAAGCTTTTTATCTTGATGAAGTCCCAATAGTTCATTTTTGCCCTTGCTTCCCTTGCCTTTTGCGATGTTTCTAGGAAGAATTTGCTGTGGCTGCGGTCGAAGAGGATGCTGCCTGTGTTCTCCTTTAGGATTTTGATGGACTCCTGTCTCACATTTAGGTCTTTCATCCGTTTTGAGTCTATTTTTGTGCATGGTGTAGGGAAATGGTCCAGTTTCATTCTTCTGCATGTGGCTTTCCAATTCTCCCAACACCATTTGTTGAAGAGACTGTCTTTTGCCATTGGACATTCTTCTCTGCTTTGTTGAAGATTAGTTGACCATAGAGTTGAGGGTCCATTTCTGGGCTCTCTATTCTGTTCCATTGATCTATGTGTCTGTTTTTCTGACAGTACCATACTGTCTTGATGATGACAGCTTTGTAATAGAGTTTGAAGTCCAGAATTGTGCACCACCAGCTTTGTTTTTCTTATTCAACATTCTGCTGTTCAGGGTCTTTTCTGGTTCCATATAAATTTTAGGATTATTTGTTCCATTTCTTTGAAAACAGTTAATGGTATTTTGATAAGGATTGATTTAAATATGTAGATTGCTCTAGGTAGCATTGACATTTTCACAATATTTGTTCTTCCATTCCATGATCATGGAACATTTTTCCATTTCTTTGTGTCGTCCTCAATTTCTTTCATGAGTATTTTATACTTTTCTGACTACAGATTCTTTGCCTCTTTGATTAGATTTTTTCCTAGGTATGTTATGGTTTTGGGTGCAATTGTAAATGGGATCGACTCCTTAATTTCTGTTTCTTCTGTCTTGCTGTTGGTGTATATAAATGCAACTAATTTATGCATTGATTTTTATATCCTGACACTTTACTGAATTCCTGTATGAGTTCTAGCAGTTTTGGGGTGGAGTCTTGGCTTTTCTACATAAGGTATCAAATCATCTACAAAGAGTGGGAGTTTCACTTCTTCTTTCCTGATTCGGATGCTTTTTACTTCTTTTTGTTCTCTGATTGCTGTGGCTAGGACTTTTAGTACTATGTTGAATAGCCACGGTGATAGTTGATATCCTTGCCATGTTCCTGACCTTAGGGGAAAACTCTCAGTTTTTCCCCATTGAGAATGATATTTGCTGTAGGTTTTTCATAGATGGCTTTTATGATATTGACATATGTATTCTCTATCCCTACACTCTGAAGAGTTTTAATCAAGAAACTATTCTGTACTTTGTCAACTGCTTTTTTGGCATCTATTGAGAGGATCATATGGTTCTTGTTTTTTCCTTTATTAATGTATTGTAACACATTGATTGATTTGCCGATGTTGAACCAACCTTGCAGCCAAGGAATAAATCCCACTTGGTGGTGGTGAATAATAATTTTCATGTACAGTTGGATCCTATTGGCTAGTATTTGGTGAGAATTGTTGCATCCATGCTCATCAGGGATATTGGTCTGTAACTTCTCCTTTTTTGATGGGGTCTTTGTCTGATTTGGGGATCAAGGTAATGCTAGCCTCATAAAATGAGTTTGGAAGTTTTCCTTCCATTTCTATTTTTTTGAGCAGTTTCAGAAGAATAGGTATTAATTCTTCTTTAAATGTTTGGTAGAATTACCCTGGGAAGCCATCTGTCCCTGGGCTTTTGTTTGTTGGGAGATTTTTGATGGCTGCTTTAATTACCTTAGTGGTTATAGGTCTGTTCAGGTTTTCTATTTGTTCCTGGTTCAGTTTTGGTAGTTGATACATCTCTAGGAATGCTTCCATTTCTTCCAAATTATCTAATTTGCTGGCATATAGTTGATCATAATATATTCTTATAATTGCTTGTATATCTTTGATGTTGGTTGTGAATTCTCCTCTTTCCTTCATGATTTTGATTATTTGGGTCATTTCTCTTTCCTTTCCTTTTTTTTTAAATTTTCTTACGTTAGTCACCATACAATACATCATTAGTTTTTTTATTGTTATGTTAATCACCATACATTACATCATTAGTTTTTGGTGTAGTGTTTCATGATTCATTGTTTGTGCATAACACCCAGTGCTCCACGCAGAACGTGCCCTATTTAATACCCATACCAGGCTAAAACATCCCCCTACCCCCCTCCCCTCTAGAACCCTCGGTTTGTTTTTCAGAGTCCATTGTCTTTCATGGTAAGTCTCCCCCTCCAATTTACTCCCCTTCATTCCTCCCCTCCTGCTATCTTCTTCTTCTTTTTATCTTAACATATATTGCATTATTTGTTTCAGAGGTACAAATCTGTGATTCAACAGTCTTGCACAATTCACAGCACTCACCATAGCACATACCCTCCCCAATGCCTATCACCCAGCCACACCATCCCTCCTACCCTCCCACCACTCCAGCAACCCTCAGATTGTTTCCTGAGATTAAGAATTCCTCATATCAGTGAAATCATATGATACATATCTTTCTCTGACTGACTTATTTCACTCAGCATAACACCCTCCAGTTCCATCCACGTCGTTGCAAATGGCAAGATTTCATTCTTTTGATGGCTGCATAATATTCCATTGTGTATATATACCACTTCTTCTCTATCCATTCATCTGTCGATGGACATCTTGGCTCTTTCCACAGTTTGGCTCTTGTGAACACTGCTGCTATAAACATTGGGGTGCACATACCCCTTCGGATCCCTACACTTGCATCTTTGTGGTAAATTGTAGTGCAATTGCTGGATCGTATGGCAGCTCTATTTTCAACTGTTTGAGGAACCTCCATAATGTTTAACAGAGTGGTTGCACCAGCTTGCATTCCCACCAAAAGTATAGGAGGGTTCCCCTTTCTCCGCATCCCCGCCAACATCTGTCGTTTCCTGACTTGTTAATTTTAGCCATTCTGACTGGTGTGAGGTGGTATCTCATTGAGGTTTTGATTTGGATTCCCCTGATGCCGAGCGATGTTGAGCACTTTTTCATGTGCCTGTTGGCCATTTGGATGTCTTCTTTGGAAAAATGTCTGTTCATGTCTTCTGCCCATTTCTTGATTGGATTATTTGTTCTTTGGGTGTTGAGTTTGATAAGTTCTTTATAGATTTTGGATATTAGCCCTTTATCTGATATGTCATTTACAAATATTTTCTCCAATTCTGTCGGTTGTTTTTTGTTATTCTTGACTGTTTCTTTTGCTCTGCAAAAGATTTTACCTTGACGAAGTCCCAATAGTTCATTTTTGCCCTTGCTTCCCTTGCCTTTGGAGATCTTTCTAGGAAGAAGTTGCTGCGGCTGAGGTTGAAGAGGTTGCTACCTGTGTTCTCCTTTAGGATTTTGATGGACTCCTGTCTCACGTTTAGGTCTTTCAACCATTTGGAATCTATTTTTGTGTGTGGTGTAAGGAAATGGTCCAGTTTCATTCTTCTGCATATGGCTTTCCAATTTTCCCAACACCATTTGTTGAAGAGACTGTCTTTCTTCCATTGGAAATTCTTTCCTACTTTGTCAAAGATTAGTTGACCATAGAGTTGAGGGTACATTCTGGGCTCTCTATTCTGTTCCATGAACTATGTGTCTGTTTTTGTACCAGTACCATACTGTCTTGATGATGACAGCTTTGTAATAGAGCTGGAATTCCGGAATTGTGATACCACCAGCTTTCTTTTCTTTTTCAACATTCCTCTGGCTATTCGGGGTCTCTTCTGGTTCCATACACATTTTAGGATTATTTGTTCCATTTCTTTGAAAAAAGTGGATGGTATTTTGATGGGGATTTCATTGAATGTGTAGATTGCTCTGGGTAGCATTGACATCTTCACAATGTTTGTTCTTCCAATCCATGAGCATGGAACGTTTTTCCATTTCTTTGTGTCTTCCTCAATTTCTTTCATGAGTATTTTATAGTTTTCTGAGTACAGATCCTTTGCCTCTTTGGTTAAATTTATTCCTAGGTATCTTATGGTTTTGGGTGCAATTGTAAATGGGATCGACTCCTTAATTTTTCTCTCTTCTGTCTTGTTGTTGGTGTATAGGAATGCCACTGATTTCTGTGCATTGATTTTATATCCTGCCACTTCACTGAATTCCTGTATGAGTTGTATCAGTTTTCAGGTGGAGTCTTTTGGGTTTTCCACATAAAGAATCATATCATCTGCAAAGAGTGAGAGTTTGACTTCCTCTCTGCCGATTTGGATGCCTTTGATTTCTTTTTGTTCTCTGATTGCTGTGGCTAGTACTTCTAATAATATGTTGAATCGCAGTGGTGATAGTGGACATCCCTGCCGTGTTCCTGACCTTAGGGGATAAGCTCTCAGCTTTTCCCCATTGAGAATGATATTCACTGTAGGTTTTTCATAGATGGCTTTTATGATGTTGAGATATGTACCCTCTATCTCTATACTCTGAAGAGCTTTGATCAAGAAAGGATGCTGTCCTTTGTCAAATCCTTTTTCTGCATCTATTGAAAGGATCATATGATTCCTGTTCTTTCTTTTGTTAATGTATTGTATCACGTTGATTGATTTGCGGATGTTGAACCAGCCTTGCAGCCCAGGGATAAATCCCACTTCGTCATGGTGAATAATCCTTTTAATCTACTGTTGGATCCTATTGGCTAGTATTTTGGTGAGAATTTTTGCATCCATGTTCATCAAGGATATTGGTCTATAATTCTCCTTTTTGATGGGGTCTTTGTCTGGTTTGGAGATCAAGGTAATGGTGGCCTCATAAAATGAGTTTGGAAGTTTTCCTTCCATTTCTATTTTTTGGAACAGTTTCAGGAAAATAGGTATTAATTCTTCTTGAAATGTTTGGTAGAATTCCCCTGGGAAGCCATCTGGCCCTGGGCTTTTGTTTGTTGGGAGATTTTTGATGGCTGCTTCAATTTCCTTAGGGGTTATAGGTCTGTTCAGGTTTTCTATTTCTTCCTGGTTCAATTTTGGTAGTTGATACATCTCTAGGAATGCATCCATTTCTTCCAGGTTATCTAATTTGCTGGCATAGAGTTGCTCATAATATGTTCTTATAATTGTTTGTATTTCTATGATGTTGGTTGTGATCTCTCCTCTTTCATTCATGATTTTGTTGATTTGGTTCATTTCTCTTTTCTTTTTGATAAGTCTGGTCAGGGGTTTATCAATTTTTTTAATTCTTTCAAATAACCAGCTCCTAGTTTCGTTGATCTGTTCTACTGTTCTTTTGGTTTCTAGTTCATTGACTTCTGTTCTGATCTTTATTATTTCGCTTCTCCTGCTGGGTTTAGGCTTTATTTGCTGTTCTTTCTCCAGCTCCTTTAGGTGTAGGGTTAGGTTGTGTATTTGAGACCTTTCTTGTTTCTTGAGAAAGGCTTGTATTGCTAAATACCTTCCTCTTAGGACTCCCTTTGCTGTATCCCAAAGATTTTGAACCATTATGTTTTCATTTTCATTGGTTTCCATGAATTTTTTTAATTCTTCTTTAATTTCCTGGTTGACCCAATCATTCTTTAGTAGGATGCTTTTTAGCCTCCATGTATTTGAGTTCTTTCCAACTGTCCTCTTATGATTGAGTTCTAGTTTCAAAGCATTGTGGTCTCAAAATATGCAGGGAATAATCCTAATCTTTCGGTACCGATTGAGACCTGGTTTGTGACATAGGATGTGATCTATTCTGGAGAATGTTCCATGTGCACTAGAGAAGAATGTGCATTCTATTGCTTTGGGATGGAATGTTCTGAATATATCTGTGAAGTCCATTTGGTCCAGTGTGTCATTTAAAGTCTTTATTTCTTTGTTGATTTTTTGCTTAGATGATCTGTCCATTTCAATCAGGGGGTGTTAAAGACCCCACTATTATTGTATTGTTGTCAATGTGTTTCTTTGCTTTTGTTATTAATTGCCTTATATAATTGGCTGCTCCCATGTTAGGGGCATAGATTTTTACAACTGTTAGATCTTCTTGTTGGATAGACCCTTTAAGTAGGATATAGTGTCCATCCTCATCTCTTAATACAGTCTTTGTTTTAAAATCTAATTTGTCTGATATAAGGATTGCCACCCCAGCTTTCTTTTGGTGTCCATTAACATGGTAAATGATTTTCCACCCCCTCACTTTCAATCTGGGGGTGCCTTTGGGTAAAATGTGTCTCTTGCAGAGAGCATATCGATGGGTCTTGTTTTTTTATGCAATCTGATAGCCTGTGTCTTTTGATTGGGGCATTTAGCCCATTTACATTCAGGGTAACTATTGAAAGATATGAATTTAGTGCCATTTTATTGCCTGTAAGGTGACTGTTACTGTATATTTTCTGTGTTCCTTTCTGGTCTATGCTGCTTTTAGGCTCTCTATTTGCTTAGAGGACCCCTTTCAATATTTCTTGGAGGGCTGGATGCGTGTTTGCAAGTTCCTTTAGTTTTTGTTTGTCCTGGAAGCTTTTTATTTCTCCTTCTATTTTCAGTGACAGCCTAGCTGGATATAGTATTCTTGGCTGCATATTTTTCTCATTTAGTGCTCTGAATATATCATGCCAGTCCTTTCTGGACTGCCAGGTCTCTGTGGATAGGTCCGTTGCCAGTCTAATGTTTCTACCATTATAGGTTACATATCTCTTATCCCGAGCTTCTTTCAAGATTTTCTCTTTGTCTCTGAGACTCGTAAGTTTTACTATTAGATGTCGGGGTGTTGACCCACTTTTATTGATTTTGAGAGGGGTTCTCTGTGACTCCTGGATATTGATGCCTGTTTCCTTCCCCACATTAGGGAAGTTCTCTTCTATAATTTGCTCCAATATACCTTCTGCCCCTCTCTCTCTTTCTTCTTCTTCTGGGATCCCAATTATTCTAATGTGGTTTTGTCTTATCGTATCACTTATCTCTCAAATTCTGCCCTCGTGATCCAGTAGTTTTTTATCTCTCTTTTTCTCAGCTTCTTTATTTTCCATAATTTGTTCTTCTGTATCACTAATTCTCTCTTCTGCCTCATATATCCTAGCAGTTAGTGCCCCCATTTTTTATTGCACCTCATTAATAGTCTTTTGATTTCGATTTGGTTAGATTTTTGTTCTTTTATTTCTCCAGAAGGGTGTCTCTAATAACTTCCATGCTTTTTTCAAGCCCAGCTACTATCTTTAAAATCATGATTCTGCACTCAAGGTCTGACATCGTACTAATGTCCGTATTGAGTAGGTCCCTGGCAGACGGTACTACCTCTTGTTCTTTTTGCTGAGGTGATTTTTTTCATATTGTCATTTTATCCAGAGGAGAATAGATGAATGAGAGAACAAAATGCTAACAGGTTAACAACGTCCCCAACAAATATCTCTAAACAAACCAGAAAAGACCTGGAACCAGGGGGAAAGAAAGGGAAAGAAAGAGAAAAAAAAAGAAAAAGAAAGAGATAAAAGCATACAAAAACAGAACAAAACAAAAAAAACAGAATATGATCAAATATGATCAGGTTAGTGCATAGATCAGTGCCACACACTAGATTTTGGGTGTATTTTGGTCTGTTAGAGGAAAGTGCCTCCTAAAATTTTAAAGAAAGAAAGACTTATATAGGTACAAAATAAGGGTTGATACAATGAAGTGATGGAAGATGACTGTAAAGATGAAAATTATAAAAGATTTTATAAAAGGAATTGATAAGAAGTTGTTTGAAAAAAGAAAGAAGAAGATTAAAAAAAAGGGAGAGAATGTGATCAGGCAGGAGACTAGAACAAATCCATACACTAGTGATTAAGGTATATTTTGATCTGTTAGAAGAAAATTTATCTCAAAATTTTAAAGAGAGAACAACTTATATAATATATATATATGCCAAAATAAGGGTAACTACTATGAAGGGATAGAATATGACTCTAAAAACGAAAAATAAATTTTTTCTTTTACAAAAGTGATTGATAAGATGTTGGTTTAAAAAGGGAAAAAGAAAAATTCAAAAAAAAACAATTAAAAAAATTAACTTTGAAAAACTAATGAATCATGGTAAAAAAGCCATGAATTCTATGTGCAGTATTCCCCTAGCGCTGGAATTCTCCCGTTCTCCTTGATCAGTAAACTTGGTCTTGGCTGGCTGTTCATGCTGATCTTCTCGGGGAGGGGCTTGTTGCCGTGGTACCTAAATGTCTTTGCCGGAGGAGGAATTGACCCGCCCTTGTTGGTCGGGACTAAGCAATCTGCTGGGGTTTGCTTTCAGGAGCTTTTGTTCCCTGCAACCTCTCCGTACAGCTTTGGAGGATGAGAGTGAAAATGGTGGCCTCCCAATATCCGTCGGGAGAAGCCAAGAACTCGGGGCCCCGCTCCTCAGTGCACCCCCATAGAAATCAGTCAGTCACTCCCGGCTCCCCGGTCTCCAGCCGCACTCCGTGCTCACCTGACCTGTGACCGAGTATTTCTATCTCTGGCACCCGACCCCCTGTGGAGTCTCCAAACCCAGCAGATCCCTGCGGTGCGCTCCCGCGCCACTCCTCCCGGGGGAGGAAGGGGAGTCTCCCCAGCTCTGCTGCTTGTTGGGTCCCTGCTCGAGGAGCAGTAGCTCGACTGGGCCGCCAGTTTATGGCAACCCCGAGATGAGAGCCCGCGCCTCAGCTCTGTCTCTACAGCTGGCTTCCCCGCTGTGACACCTGGGAGCTCTGCCGCACTCAGGCTCACCTGGACTTTCTGTGACCCCAAGGGTCCTGAGACCACACTGTGCCAGGAGGGTTCCACCCCCAGCTTAGCTACTGGAGCCACATCCCTCAGCGGAGCTGACCTCTAAAAGCTCCAATTTTGTGCTCTGCGGCTCTATCACTTGCCAGAAGCGGCCGACAGAAGCCCCCTCCCCCGTCGTCTATCCTCCCAAATATTGCCTCGGGTTCAGTTCTCCGCACGTACTACCTTACAGTAAGTGGTCTCTTCTCTATTCAGAGAGTTGCTACTTTCTTCTTCGATCCTGGTTGAGTTCGTAGGTGTTCAGAATGGTTTGATCCCCTTTCAGCTGAATTCCTGAGACCAAACGAAATCCAGGTCTCCTACTACTCTGCCATCTTGCTCCGCCTCCAAATTGTATGCAAACTTTAATCAGTCTCACCCACCTGTAGCCTGACAACACTGCACATCATTAGTTTTTGATGTGATGATCCACGATCCATTGTTTTCATAAAAAAACCACTGCTCCATGCAGTACATGCCCTCCTTAATACCCATCACTGGGCTAACCCAACCCCCAAACCCCTTCCCTCTAAAACCCTGTTTGTTTCTCAGAGTCCATAGTCTCTCATGGTTCATCTCTCCCTCCAATTCCCCCCTGCCATATTTCCCTTCCTTCTCCTAATGTCCTCCCTGCTATTCCTAATGTTCCACAGATAAGTGAAACCATATGATAATTGACTTTTTCTGCTTGACTTATTTCACTTAGCATAATCTCCTCCAGTCCCATCCATGTTGATGTAAAAATTGGGTATTCATCCTTTCTAATGGCTGAGTAATATTCCATTGTAGACATGGACCACATCTTTATCCGTTCATCTGTTGAAGGGCATCTCGGCTCTTTCCACAGTTTGACTATTGCGGACATTGCTGCTATGAACATTGGGGTGCATATGGACCTTCTTTTCACTACATCTGTGTCTTTGGGGTAAATACCCAGGAGTGCAATTGCTAGGTCATATAGTAGCTCTATTTTTAAATTTTGAGGCACTTCCACACTGTTTTCCAAAGTGACTGTACCAATTTGCATTCCCACCAACAGTGTAAGAGGGTTCCCCTTTCTCCACAAACTGTCCATTTGTTGTTTCTATCCCTGTCCGGTTTTGCCATTCTAACTGGTGTAAGGTGGTATCTCAATGGGGTTTTGATTTGAATTTCCCTGATGGCTAATGATGATGAACATTTTTTCATGTGTCTCTTAGCCATTTGTATGTCTTCTTCAGAGAAGTGTCTTTTCATATCTTCTGCCCACTTTTTGACTTGATTATTTGTTTTTTGGGTGTTGAGTTTGTGAAGTTCTTTATAGATCTTGGGTACCAGCCCTTTATCTGTAGTGTCATTTGCAAATATTTTCTCCCATTCTGTGGGTTGCCTCTTTCTTTTGTTGACTGTTTCCTTTGCTGTGCAGAAGTTCTTTATCTTGATGAAGTCCCAAAAGTTCATTTTTGCTTTTGTTTCACTAGCTTTTGGAGATGTATCTTGAAAGAAGTTGCTGTGGTCAATGTCAAAGAGGTTACTGCCTGTGTTTTCCTCTAGGATTTTGATGGATTCCTGTCTCATATTGACGTCTTTCATCCACCTTGAGTTTATCTTTGTGAATGGTGTTAGAGAATTGTCGAGTCTCATTCTTCTGCATGTAGCTGTCCAATTTTCCCAGCACCATTTACTGAAGAGACTCTCTTTTTTCCATTGCGTGTTTTTTCCTGCTCTGTCGAAGATTATTTGACCATAGAGTTGAGGGTCCATATGTGGCTTCTCTATTCTGTTCCACCGGCCTATATGTCTGTTTTTGTACCAGTACTATGCTGTCTTGGTGATCACAGCTTTGTAATATAGCTTGAAATCGGGCAACGTGATGCCCCCAGCTTTGTATTTCTTTTTCAACATTTCATTGGCGATTTGGGGTCTTTTCTGATTCCATACAAATTTTAGGACTGTTTGTTCCAACACTTTGAAAAATGTCATTGGAATTTTGATCGGGATGGCAGTGAAGGTATAGATTGCTCTGGGTAGCATACACATTTTAACAATGTTTATTCTTCCGGTCCATGAGCATGGAATATTTTTCCATCTTTTTGTGTCTTCTTCAATTTCTTTCATGAGTGTTCTGTAGTTCCTAGAGTATAGATCCTTTACCTCTTTGGTTAGGTTTATTCTGAGGTATCTTATGGTTTTTGGTGCTATTGTAAATGGAATCGTTTCTCTAATTTCTCTTTCTACAGTTGTGTTGTTAGTGTATAAGAGAGCAACTGATTTCTGTGCATTGATTGTGTATCCTGCCACATTACTGAATTGCTGTGTGAGTTGTAGTAATTTGGGGGTGGAGTCTTTTGGGTTTTCCACATAAAGTATTATGTCCTCTGAGGAAAGAGAGTGTTTGACTTCTTTTCTGCCAATTTGAATACCTTTTATTTCTTTTTGTTGTCTGATTACTGTTGCTAGGACTTCTAGTACTATGTTGAACAATAGTGGCGAGAGTGGGCGTCCTTGACGTGTTCCTGATCTTAAGGGAAAGTTCTCAGTTTTTCCCCATTGAGGATGATATTCACTGTGGCTTTTTCATAGATGGATTTTATGGACTTGAGGAATGTTCCCTCTATCCCTATACTCTGAAGAGTTTTAATCAGGAAAGGATGCTGTATTTTGTCAAATGCTTTTTCTGCATCAATTGAGATGACCATATGTTTCTTCTCCCTCCTCTTATTAATGTGTTCTATTACATGGTTTGATTTGGGAATGTTGAACCACGCTTGCATCCTGGGGATAAATCCCACATGGTCGTGGTGGATGATCCTTTTAATGTATTGTTGGATCCTGTTAGCTAGGATTTTGTGTAGGATTTTGGAATCCGTATTCATCAGGGATATCAGTCGAAATTCTCCTTTTTGATGGGGTCTTTGCTAGTTTGAGGATTTAAGGTAATGCTGGCCTCATAGAATGAGTTTGGAAGTTTTCCTTCTGTTTCTATTTTTTGAAACAGCTTCAGTAGAATAGATATTATTTCTTCTTTGAATGTTTGGTAGAATTCCCCAGGGAATCCAACAGGCCCTGTGATCTTTTTTGGGGGGGAGGTTTTTGATCACTGCTTCAATCTCATTACTGTTTATTGCCCTATTCACGTTGTCAATTTCTACCTGTTTCAGTCTTGGCAGCTTAGAGGTTTCCAGGAAGGCCTCCACTTCATTCAGATTGCTCAGTTTCTTGGCATATAGTTGTTGATAATAATTTCTAATATTTGTTTCTATTTCCTTGGTGTTAGTTGTTATCTCTCCCCATTCATTCATCATTTTATTAATTTGGATCCTTTCTCTTTTCTTTTGGATAAGTCTGGCCAGTGGTTTATATATCTTATTAATTCTTTCAAAGAACCAGCTTCTAGTTTCGTTGATCTGATCTACTGTGTTTCTGGTTTTTATTTCATTGTTTGCTGCTCTAATTTTAATTATTTCTCTTCTAATGCATGGCTTAGGCATCATTTGTTGCTTTTTCTCTAGGTCTTTAAGGTATACGGTTAGGTGGTGAATTCAGGATTTTTCTATTTATGTGAGTGAGTTCCATTTCTCTTTTCTTTTTGATAAGTCTGGACAGGGTTACATCAATCTTATTAATTCTTTCAAAAAACCAGCTGCTAGTTTTGTTGATCTGTTCTACTATTATTTTGGTTTCTATTTCATTGATTTCTGCTCTGATCCTTATTATTTCTCTTCTCCTGCTGGGTTTAGGCTTTATTTGCTGTTCTTTCTCCAACTCCTTTAGGTGTGGGGTGAAGTTGTGTGTTTGAGACCTTTCTTGATTCTTGAGAAAAGCTTATATTGCTATATACTTTCCTCTTAGGACTGTCTTTGCTGTATCCCAAAGGTTTTGAACAGTTGTGTTTTCATTTTCATTCGTTTCCATGAATTTTTTTAATTCTTCTTTAATTTCCTGGTTGACCCATTCATTCTTTCTTAGGATACTCATTAGCCTCCATGTATTTGAGTACTTTCTGACTTTCCTTCTGTGATTGAGTTCTAGTTTCAAAGCATTGTGATCTGAAAATATACAAAGAATGATCCCAATCTTTTGGTACCTGTTGAGACCTGATTTGTGACCTAGGATGTGATCTATTCTGGAGAATGTTATATGGGCACTAGAGAAGAATGTGTATTCTGTTGCTTTGGGTTGGAATGTTCTGAATATATCTGTGAAGTCCATTTAGTCCAGTGTGTCATTTAAAGTCTTTATTTCCTTGTTGATCTTTTGCTTATATGATCTCTCGATTTCAGTCAGGGGGGTGTTAAAGTCCACTGCTATTATTGTATTGTTGTCAATGTGTTTCTTTGATTTTGTTATTAATTGCCTTATATAATTGGCTGCTCCCATTTTAGGGTCATAGATATTTACAATTGTTAGATCTTCTTGTTGGATAGACCCTTTAAGTAGGATATAGTGTCCTTCCTCATCTCTGATTATAGTCTTTGGTTTAAAATCTAATTGGTCTGATATAAGGATTGCTACCCCAGCTTTCTTTTGATGTCCATTCGCATGGTAAATTGTTTTCCACCCCCTCACTTTCAATCTGCAGGTGTCTTTGGGTCTAAAATGAGTCTCTTGCAGGCAGCGTATTGACAGGTCTTGTTTTTTTATCCAATCTGATAGCCTGCGTCTTTTGATTGGGGCATTTAGCTCATTTACACTCAGGGTAACTATTGAAAGATATGAATTTAGTGCCATTGTATTGCCTGTAAGGTGACTGTTACTGTATATTGTCTGTGTTCCTTTCTGGTCTATGTTACTTTTAGGCTCTCTCTTTGCCTAGAGGACCCCTTTCAATATTTCTTGTAGGGTTGGTTTCGTCTTTGCAAATTCTTTTACTTTTTGTTTGTCCTGGAAGCTTTTTATCTCTCATTCTATTTTCAGTGACAGCCTAGCTGGATATAATATTCTTGGCTGCATATTTTTCTCATTACTGCTCTAAATATATCATGCCACTCCTTTCTGACCTGGCACGTCTCTGTGGATAGGTCTGTTGCCAATCTAATGTTTCTACCATTGTAGGTTACAGACCTCTTGTCCCTCGCTGCTTTCAGGATTTTCTCTTTGGCGCTGAGACTCGTAAGTTTTACTATTAGGTATCAGGGTGTTGACCTATTTTTATTGATTTTGAGGGGGGTTCTCTGTGCCTCCTGGATTTTGATGCCTGTTTCTTTCCCCAAATTAAGGAAGTTCTGTGCTATAATTTGCTCCAATATACCTTCTGCCCCCTCTCTTTTTCTTCTTCTTCTGGGATCCCAATTATTCTACTATTGTTTTGTCTTATGGTATTGCTTATCTCTCGAATTCTGTCCTCGTGATCCAGTAGTTCCTTATCTCTCTTTTTCATAGCTTCTTTATTCTCCATCATTTGGTCTTCTATATCACTAATTCTCTCTTCTGCCTCATTTATCCTATCAATTAGAACCTCCATTTTTTAATTGCACCTCATTAATAGCCTTTTTTATTTCAACTTGTTTAGATTTTAGTTCTTTTATTTCTCCAGAAAGGGTTTCTCTAGTATCTTCCATGCTTTTTTCAAGCCCAGCTAGTATCTTTATAATCATCATTCCGAACTCTAGTTCGGACATCTTACTAATGTACGTATTTATTAAGTCCCTAGCAGTCGGTACGGCCTCTTGTTCTTCTTTTTTTTTTTTTTTTTTTTGAGGTGATTTTTTCTGTCTTGTCATTTTGTCCACAGGAGAGTAGATGAATGAGAGGACAAAATGCTAACAGGGTAACAATGACCCCAGAAAAATATACACTAAACAAATCAGAAGAGACCCTAAACCAGGGGAAAAGAAGGGGAAAGAAAGAAAAAAGAAAAAGAAAAAGAAAAAAAAAGAATGTGATTAGATACGATCAGGCTGGTGCAGAGATCAGTGCCACACACTAGATTTTGGGTCTGTTAGAAGAGATTGCCTCCCAAAATTTTAAAGAAAGAAAAGCTTATACATGCACAAAAATAAGGGTAAATATGATGAAGGGATGGAATATGACTGTAATGATGAAAATTATAAAAGTTTTTATAAAAGGAATTGATAAGTTGGTTGAAAAAAGGAAGAAGAGAAATTAAAGAAAAAAAGGGAGAGTATGTGATCAAGCAAAAGACTGGAAGAAAGCCATACACTAGAGATTTAAGGTATATTTTGGTCAGTTAGAAGAAACTGTATCCCAAAATTTTAAAGAGAGAACAACTTATATATATATACCAAAAATAAGGTTAACTACAATGAAGGGACAGAATATGACTCTAAAAATGAAAAATAGAAGGAGACAACTGTGTAAGTGTCTGTGATGTGTGCTTCCGGTGGCTTCCAGGCTCGTTCCGCATCCATCAGGATGAAGTAGTGGGTACGGAACGGGAGGGCTAGCAGCCCACCTGTCCTTGGGTCCAGCAATCTCTAGCCATGGACCGGGACCTTCTGCGGCAGTCACTGAACTACCATGGGCCATCATTGCTCTCCCTGCTCCGGAGCGAACAGCAGGACAGTCCTCACTTCCGGAGCCTCCTAGGGTCGGTGGCCGTGCCTGCCCAGGGCCCGCCGCCCCAGCAGCAGTTACAGGGCAGAAAAGAGAAGAGAGTTGACAACATTGAAATACAAAAATTCATTTCCAAAAAAGCGGATTTGTTTTTTGCACTTTCCTGGAAATCAGATGCACCTGCAACTTCTGAAGTCAGTGAAAACAATGAAGGTGGTTATGCAATCATGCCACCTTTACAACAGTTCATGGAGATACCTAGTATGGACTGGAGAGAGCTCTTTTTCTGAGATATTGGGCCTGGTGATATAGTGATTGGAAGAAATAATTCCATTTGGGAATTTGGGTTTTTCATGGTGTTGATTTGTTTAGGCAGTGGCATCATAAGAGATATATCTCATTAGAAATCACAGCTCTTTGTCTGTTAAGAGATGTGCCTTCTCACAGTAATCACAGGGATCCTTTATCATATTACCAAACTGGTGACATGATTTGAGCTGGAATCAAAGATATTGACAGATACCATGAAAAGCTTGCAGTGTCTCTATATAGCTCATCTCTTCCACCACATCTATCTGGTAATAAACTAGGTGTAATTAGTTCTGAAGAGCTTCCTTTATACTACAGGAGAAGTGTTGAACTAAATAGCAATTCTTTGGAATCCTATGAAAATATCATGCAGAGTTCTTTGGGATTTGTTAATCCAGGAGTTGTTGAATTCCTTCTAGGAAAACTAGGAATAGATGAATCTAATCCACCATCTTTAATGAGAGGCCTACAAAGCAAAAACTTCTCTGAAGATGATTTTGCTTCTGCATTAAGAAAGAAACAGTCTGCATCTTGGGTTTTAAAATGTGTGAAGATTGGAGTTGATTATTTTAAGGTTGGACGCCATGTAGATGCTATGCATGAATACAATAAGGCTTTGGAAATAGACAAACAAAATGTGGAAGCTTTGGTAGCTCGTGGAGCATTATATGCAACAAAAGGAAGTCTGAACAAAGCAATAGAAGATTTTGAGCTTGCATTGGAAAACTGTCCAACTCATAGGAATGCAAGGAAATACCTCTGCCAGACACTTGTAGAAAGAGGAGGGCAGTTAGAGGAAGAAGAAAAGTTTTTAAATGCTGAAAGTTACTACAAGAAAGCTTTGGCTTTGGATGAGACTTTTAAAGATGCGGAGGGGGCGCCTAGGTGGCTCAGTTGGTTAAGCGACTGCCTTCAACTCAGGTCATGATCCCGGAGTCCTGGGATCGAGTCCCACATCAGGTTCCCAGCTCAGCGGGGAGCCTGCTTCTCCCTCTGGCCCTCTCCTCTGTCATGCTGTTTCTCTCTCTCTCTCTCAAATAAATAAATAAAATCTTAAAAAAAAAAGATGCAGAGTGTGCTTTGCAGAAGCTTCATAAATATATGCAGAGAAAAACAAGCTGAAAAGGAAGAAAAGCAGAAAACAAAGAAAATAGAAACAAGTGCAGAGAAGTTGCATAAGCTCTTAAAAGAGGAGAAAAGGCTAAAGAAGAAAAGAAGAAAATCAACTTCTTCCTCTTCAAGTGTTTCTTCTGCTGATGAATCTGATTCTTCATCATCATCCTTTTCCTCTTCTGGTCACAAAAGGCATAAGAAACATAAGAGGAACCATTCAGAGTCTTCTCGAAGTTCCAAAAAGCATTTAGCTAAGGCCTCCTCAAGTCAGATAGATCAGAATAGGAAAGATGAGTGCTTCCCAGTTCCAACCAATACTTTAGCATCTTTTCTTAACCAAAAACAAGAAGTGGAAAAACTACTGGAAAAGCAGGACAGGTTACCATATCAAAAGAAACAGGTAAAAGAGAAAGATAGATGCCCTCTCTCTTCATCTTCAGTTGAAATTCCGGATGATTTTGGAGGTAGGTCTGAAGATCCAAGAGATTTTTATACTCAGGCAAGTAGTAGCAAAACAGAAAAACCATATAAATCAGAAAAATATTTTTCCAGTAGAAGAGATTCCTCAGATTCCTTTTATAGGAATTCAGAGGACAAAGTGAAAACTTACAGTTATAGAAGATTTGAAAAAGATACAGAGGGAAGAAAAGAGCACTATAGAAGGTGGGAGCCAGGTTCCGTGAGGCATTCCACTTCACCAGTAAGCTCAGACTACTCTGTAAGTCAGTTGAAAAATATAAAAAATACACTTATTCAGGATCACGTGATTTTAGTAGACATGAGCAAAGATATCCGTTAAATAAAAATCAAGGAGAATATGAAATAGAGGATAATTATGAAGAGGATATCAAAACAGAGGTTCCAGAAGCAGATGGCCTGAATAGCAAAGAGCAGTCAGAAAGTGGAGTTAAAAAAAAATCACCTCAGAATTTACTCAATATATTTAATCAGATAGCTGCATTTGAGAAAAAAAAGGAAATAAGCCAAAAAAATAATATGCCAGGGGATTCAGCGCCATTACACAAAAGGTTGTTAATGAAAGTTTTGGGTCTTCTAGTCCAGAAGAATCTCTACTCCTAAAGCTACTTTATTTGTAGAGATTGCAGAAAGCAGATGCTTTTTAGCTATTCTCAAAGTATATTTGTTTCAGTTGTGGTTCTCCTCACAGCTTCATTTTTTAGGCTTTCCATGTGTATGTTTCTGTATGGTATTTCTTACTGTGATGATTTAAACTTCACCTAAAGATAATTCTCAAAAGTATTGCTTCCTCATGGTATTATAGTGTATGAGAATTCTTTGGGTCCACCTTATCCTGCTGATTGAGAGAAAATTAAATTTGTTCATTGAACACTTGGAAAAAAATGAAAAATAGAAAAGATTTTTTAAAAAGGGATTGATAAGGGGAAATTACCTCCTTATAATACAAATGTCATTATGTCTGATGGAGTCACTGACTTCCCTATGTCTATTCCCATGTTGCATAATTCTTCCTTCACTCTTTTGGTCACCTTAATTACTTTCCATTACTTTGTATTCTAGGTTTATAATTCGTTCCACTGCTTCTTCCAGCCTTTTCTCCCTTGCATCATGTTTATATCTAATTTCATTTCTGATTGGTTCTTTAAGTCTTTTATCTCTGTGGTAGAGGGTCTCACTGATGTCTTGTATACTTTTCTCAAGCTCAGTGTGTATCCTTATGATTGTTGCTGTAAATTCTCCATCAGGCATATTACTTATATCTGTTTCACCTAGATCTCTGCCCATGGCCTCAACTTGTTCCTTCATTTGAAATAAATTCCTCTGTCTTTGCATTTTATCTAATATTTCTGCCTTCTCTGTGTTACAAAAGCCAGTTATGTCTCCTGTTTCTCTCTGGTCATGTAATGCCCAGTGCCTGGCACTTCAGGAGTGTCTGGTGTGTGTTGCATGTATTCTGCTGTTGAGTTTTGGCTGCTCTATCCTTCAGGTCAGATGTCTGTACAGGCTCTTCTTGCCTACTGTGAAAAAATGTTTGGTCCCTGGCCTGAATCTGGTGAGTTTTAACTTGGTATGCTCTGGTCTGCTTATGAAATGAGACTTGTCACCACTTCCACCAGAACGGAGGCCATGCAGAGATCTCTGGTTAGGAAACATGGTGTGGGCAGGGATTTGTGCAGGTGCTCTGGGTGGGTGGGGGTTCGCTGCACTGGCTCTCAGGCAAGCATGACTCTGAAGGGCTGTCCCACCAAAGTGTAGGAGTGTGAGGCCTGGTGTATGAAAGTTAGGCAGCCAGTGTTGGTACTGCACTGCTTCCCACAGGTTGCTCTGTTTATGCTGAGGGGCAAAGGAGGGAAATGGCATCAGCCAACACCTTTTTCCTAGAGAGATGTCTCTGAGAATGCTGCTTCAGGGACATACTCCAAGAAGAGTGAATTATCTCCTCCCCATGTGCTTCAGGCACTCTTCAGATCACTGTTTCCATGCTCTCTCTGGGTTATTTGCCTGCCTACTCTCCTGGAACAGTGCAGTGCCTTCTCGGCTCTATATCATTCAAGCCTGCTGTCCTTTAAAACTCCATGCTTTAAGCTCCACTATTGCAAGAACTCATGAATTGCAGCCCCTCTCCTTTTCCAAGACAGTGTCTTTGAGAAACACTCTTGCATGTTCCCCTGCATGCTCCTCTCTCTCTCTCTCACCCTCTCTGAAACTATGGTTCCTCCCCTCCACAGCCCCTGGGATCCATTTCTGCCCTAAACCATGTCTCCACACTTCCTATCTTCTTTGATGTGGCCTCTTCTCTCCCTTTATTTGTGGAGTTTTTCTCCACAATAAAAGTCAGTCTTCAGGTCTATTTCTGGATATTTAGGATGATTCAATAGTTATCTGGTTGTGTTCATGGGATGAGGTGAGCCTAGGGTCCTCCTACTCCGCTGCTATCTTTCCCCAACTTATCACTGGGTCTTGACATATGGTTACCATTAGGTTTGTGTATAACATCTTCTGCATATAGTAGCCTATATTAAGCTGATTGTCATTTAAGTTTGAACCCATTTTTCACTCCTTTCCTCCCCAATTTAGGTACATGTTATCATATTTTACATCCATTTATTTTGTCAGTTTGTTGGCTCATTTTTACAAAAATATTCATTGTTATAGCTTTTGTGTTTCTTACCTTCAGGCTGTCACTTTGGGTCTCTCTTTTCCACTCAAATTATCCCTTTTAATATCTCTTACACGGTTAGTTTAGTGGTCAGGAACTTCTTTAGTTTTTGTCTGGGAAACTCTTTATCTCTCCTTCTATTCTAAATGATAGCCTTCCTGGATATAGTGTCCTTGTCTGCAGATTTTTCCCATCAGCAGTTTGAATATATCATGCCTTCTGACTTGCAAAGATTCTGTTGAAAAATCTTCTGCAAGCCTTATGGGTTTTCCCTTGACACTTACTGTCTTTTTTTGTCTCGCTGCTTTAAAAGCGTTTCTTTATAACTAAATTTTGCTAATTTAATTACTATTTGTCTTGGTGTGGGTCTGCCTTTATCAATTTTGATGGGAGTTCCCTGTGCCACCTTGATCTGGATATCTGTTTCTTTCTCTAGATTAGGGAACTTTTCAGCTGTTATTTCTTCAAATAAATTTTCTGCCCCTTTCTCTCTCTTCTTCTTCTGGGAACTCCTATTATATGAATGAGTTAGTCACTAAGTTCTCTATGTCTATTCTCATTTTGCATAATTCCTTTTGCTCTCTTTTGTTCAGCTTGATTACTTTCCATTACTCTATATTCTAGGTCACTATTTTGTTCCTCTGCTTCTTCCAGCCTGCTGTTCATTCCATCAAGTGTGTTTCTCATTTCATGTATTGAGCCCTTTATCTCTACTGTGTTATTCCTTCTCTCTGTTCTCTGTGTTATGGGTCTCACTCATGTCTTCCACTCTTTTATTAAGCCCAGTGAGTATCCTTATGATCATTACTTTAAATCCTCTATCAGGCATGTTACTTATATCTGTTTTGCTTAGATCTCTGGCTGTGGCCTTTTCCTGTTCTTTCATTTGGGATAAATTTCTCTATCTTCTCATTTTGTCTATGTCTCTGTGTCTGTTTCTCTGTGTTAGGAAATTCAGCTATGTCTCCTGTTCTTGAGGGTAATGGCCTTATGAAGAACAGGTCCTGTAGTGCCCTCTTCTGTGGTGTCCCCTGTTCCCCAGGTCCTCACACTTTCCAGAGTGTCTCCGTTGTGTGCTGTTTGTGCTCTGTTGTTTGTCCTGGCCATTATATCCTTCAGGCCATTGTCTGTAGAAGCTCTCTTACCTGTTGTGGGGAATGTTTGGTCCATGGCCTGAATGTAGTGTTTTTTAACTAGCTGTGCTCTGGACTGTTTGTGAAATGAGACCTGTCACCACTGCTGCTGGAACCGAGTCTTTGCAAAACTCATGAGATGGGAGACAAAATGTGAGTAGGGTTTTGAGGCAGTCTTCTGGGGGAGGGGTCCACTCTGCTGGGACGGAGGCAAGCTAGACAGAGGGGTGGTTCCACCAGAGCATGGGGTGGCGGGGCCTGGTGCAAGCTGGTTAAGTAGAGAGTGTAAGCACTGTGCTGGTTCCCACAGGTGGTCTTGTGCTTATGCTGAGAGGCAGGGGAGGAAAATGGCACCAACCAGTTCCTTCGTTCCCAGAGGGATCTCTCCATAAATACTACCACTCTGGGATAGGCTCTGAGATGAGTGAATAACCTCCCCACTCTGTGCCCTAGGCACTCTTCCAGTTGCTGTTTCCATTTGTATGTCCATTGGTCGTTTGCCTGCCCTCTCTCTAGGAGCAGCCCCAGTGCCCTCCAGGTTCTATCCCATCAAAGCCCACTGACATTTAAAACTCCAGGTTTTAAGCCCTGCTGGATGCAAGGCTCATGAAATTCAATCCTTCTTGCTTTCTAAGCCAACTGCTATGGGGATTTTTTTTCTCTTTGTGTTCCCCTGTGTGTTAGCTTGACTCTTGCCTTTCTCCATAGCCATGGATCCCTCTCCACCACAGCAGCCACAATTGGTTTCTCTCCCAAACTCTCTTTTCACTTCTTACATTCTTCAGTGTGGCCTCTTCTCTACCTTTAGTTATGGACTTTCTTCTGCCAGTCTTCAGGTAAATTTCTAGAGTATTTAGGATGTTTTGATAGTTATCTAGTTGCATTCATGGGACAAGGTGAGCCTAGGGTCTTCCTACTTCATCACCAACTTCCAACCATCAATTTCCCTGTGCCTATTTTAAAATTTTTATTATAAGATACAATAGCATGATTTTTAAAACATTCAAACAATACAGAAAAGTGGGAAAAAAGGAAGTTATTTTCCTACTACTCTCATCTTCACTTTCCATATATTCATTCACTGTTAATCATTTCTCATAATTTACACTTAAGTATATTGATATTGCCTTTATTCTGAGTATATACATATGTGGTGTATGATCTGTACAACATAATGAGGTCATACTGTGTTAATGTTTTTTATATTGCTTTTCTTTTCATTTACCTTTCTATCTGGAGCAGACATATTTCATATATAAACCTAATGTGACCTAAAGATACCAAGCATAGAGCTATTTCAAAAAGTTTGATGAGCATCTTCTAACTCCATTCCATACCCTTGAGTGTCTGACCTTACAGAGAAGAAGGCCTGTAGCCTTAGTGGTAGGCCCATTCTAGTGAATCACATTCTCTCTGTGTGTATGGTTTTATTTTTGAGTATTTATTAGGAGCTATTAGAAGAGGTAATGGTTACTATAATGTGGTATAGTGTCAGAGACCTGGGTTTGGATCCAAGTTTTATTGTTTATTGTGATTTTTTAAAAAATGTTTCAAACATCCTTTGAGGTATTTTTATCCCCCTTTAGAGATGAGAAAATCAGGGAGAAGTGACTTATTTAAGGTCACCCAGCTAGTATGTAGTAGAGCCAGAAGTCAAGCAAAGGCCCGTTTCAGCCAGCACCTACCTGGTTTCCACTCTGCCATCTTGGCCTTCTCTTTAGTATTTCTGTAAGGGTAGAGAGCATTTCTTCAAAGTGATTGCAACAAGTTTTGACCGAAGCCTTGATAAAGGGTTATATACTCTGTTCTCTTTCCAGTATCCAAACATTTCTTCTCTGATTCCCTTCATTTTGTCATATTCCCCTTTTTAGGAGAGAAGCCTTATAAATGTACCTTGGATGGCTGCTCCTGGAAATTTGCTCGTTCAGATGAACTTACCTGCCATTTTTGCAAGCACACAGGCATCAAGCCCTTCCGGTGCACAGACTACAACCGTAGCTTTTCTCGCTCTGACCACCTATCCCTGCACCACAGGCGCCATGACACCATGTGAGCAGCATAGACTGCACTAGAATAGACTTTCCAAAGTTTCATAGACACAAAACCACATCAAGAAGTGTAAGAGGGCCTGAGATGCAGTAAGGAACCATACCCCTGACAAGACGAACCATAAATGGGAGAAATGCCACAGACACAGAGAACAGAGGATCAGACCTCAAACAAGGGCATGGGGAACTCAAACTGGGAAGATGAGTCTCCATATCATTTGGCTTTGAAAAGTAGTGGGGCTTAACTTTGAGAATTTTTATAATCAGCAGATCTTAACTCTGGGTACTTAAAAAAAATCAATGGGCATAGATCTGGGAAAGCCAGAGGGCAAAAAACAAAAACAAAAACAAAAAGCAAAAAAACTGAATCCCAATCTTCAAGAGCTAGCATAACAACCAGGTTGACACACAGCATAGAAGCAGCAGTTTTAGTAGAGCCCCTGGTATACATAAAATAGATTTATTTACTAATCTTACTTACAACATGTACTGGAGAGGCAGGCATGTTTAAACTAATACAAGATTACACTTGTACACTACAAAATACACTAATACAAGAACAAAAATGCTGGTCGGCACCATTTCTATTACTGTTCCCAAACATAAGTTGCTGGACACTTGAGAACACTCTAAACATAAATAGCCAGAACCAGTTCAAACACTCTCCTACCAATTTTGCTAGCAATGTGTGCTCCACTCCCATGTTCCCCTGTGAATCCACACCAGTCAATCTGCTCCACTCAACAGGCATCCCTGCAAAGTGACTCCTGCACTGAAGCGCCTTATAAGCAATGCTGGCATGGTTAGGTGCCACACCAAAGTGACTCCTGCCCTGGAGAGAGGAAGAGATAGTCACACACCAGTGTGTTCACAGTCCCAGAAACCAGAGCTTATAGCTGTCAGTGCAGAGTATCTGCTGATCACTGTGACTGTAGCCCCAGCATTCAGATTTGGGGTAGAAATATGCTTTGACTGTAGGCCCAGCTGACTAATGACAGATTTTCAGGGGGTAATACAGGGAGAGTGCCCTGCAGTTTGACATGCACAAAACTGCAACAGATGGACTGAGACCAGGCAGGTAGCATGACTGTTGACAAAACCCAGTGACAAACACACAGCAGCCTTAAACAAGCCCCTAAACAGCACAAGGACCAAACCCTGATCAGTGCACATACAATAGGCAAAGTGTGCCAGTGCAGCTGACTGGATTAAAGGCAAATGAAGCTCACCCACAACTGTAGGGTACATGCAGCCAACATACGAGACACCACTGGAGCACCTGGGTATGGTGAACAGGTGACATTATATCTCAAGGAAGTATCACAGTATCAGATTTCAAAATATACTACAAGTCCACAGTAATCAAAATAAGATGATTCAGGTACAAAAATAGACACATAGATCAATGACACAGAGTAGGGACCCCCCCAAAATATCCCCATGATTATATGGTCAATTAATCTAACAAAGAATATTCAATGGGGGAAAAGACAGTCATTTTAATAAATGGCTTGGGAAAACTGGACAGCAACGTGCAAAAGAATGAAATGACCGCTTTCTAACACCATACTAAAAAAAAAAAAAAAGGTGAAAATTGATTAAATAACTATATGTAAGACCTGAGGCCATAAAAACAGAAGAGAGCATGACAGTAATTTCTCTGACCATTGGACTTAGCAACATTTTTTTTTTTTAGATATGTCTCCTGAGGCAAGGGAAACAAAAGCAAAAATAAACTACTGGGACTACATCAAAATAAAAACGTTTTATGTAGAAAAGGAAACCATCAACAAAAGAAAAGACAAACTACTGAATGAGAGAATATATTTGCAAATGATATACCTGATAAGAGGTTAATATCCAAAACATATATAGAACTTATACAACTCAACACCAAAAAAACCAAACAAACCAATCTAAAAATAGCAGGCAAATTGCATAGACATTTATCTAAAGAAAACTTACAGATAGCCAACAGACACATGAAAGGTTGTTCAACATCATTAATCATCAGGGAAATGTAAATCTAAACCACAATGAGATATCACTTACTCCAGTTAGAATGGCTAAAATAAAAACAAACAAACAAACAATAACAAGTGTTGGTGAAGATTTGGAGAAAAAGGAATCCTTGTGATCTGTTGGTGGGAATATGAATTATTACAACTTCTGTGAAAAACAGTATGGAGGTTCCTCAAAAAATAAAAATAGAAATACCATATAATCCAATACTTCTACTGTTGGGTATTTAACCAAAGAAAAAGAAAACACTAATTCAAAAAGATATATGCACCCTATGCTTATTGCAACATTATTTACAATAGTCTAGATGTGGAAGCCATGGGGGGTGGGGAGTGAACGTGGTGGAGAAGTAGGGACACCCGGGGCTTTCCTCCTCCCTCAAACACCACTGTAATGAGGCCAGATGACTTGGAACACCTAGGAAATTGACCTGAGGATTCGAAAAAGGATTTCCATGGTTGGAGGGAGACAGGGTGATAGGTGCAAGGTGCATGGAAATGAATTGGGGGAGAGAAAATATGCCACACTGCAGAGGGGAGGAAACCCTTTCCACAGAAAGAGAAAAGGGAAAGAAGGAGAGTGAGGTTGAGAGAATGCAGCATTAGGTTCACACAAGAAGAAAACGTATCAGACTACAGACTGGGAGGCTGGGAGAACTGAGTGGCACAGGTTTTTTTGCAAACAGTGATTGTAGCTCAATTTCTGAGCTTTTGGAACTGTGTGATTTTCACCAGAGTGGAGTTGTAGAGTGCATTCTTGGAGAGAAGGAGGACTCTGGCCAAGGAGCACACACAAAGTGGAGTAGGGATCACCAAGGATGCACAGGGAGAGATTTTCTCCTTCTTGGAGTACATTTGTTAGAGGGTATATTGACTCGCCAAGGACAAAGGACCCTGCAGGCACCAACAAACAGCCTTTCTTCCAGAAGGGACTATGATGCATGCAGAAGGGAGATAACCAGATCACTGCTTTTCCTGGTGCCACAGCACAGAATCCATGCACTGTGCAGGTGGGAGACTTTTTCATGGAAAAGGGGCACTGGCCAGAGCACAGCAGGCCTCTAATCCGGAGGAGGGAGCAGATCCAAGTGCTGCCAGTGCCTTTAAAGAGTTTTGAATCCCAGCCTCACCAGAGATAAACACAGGAGAGGTGCTCTGACAGCCCTCACTTTTCTATGAGGGCTTCCTGAACAGTAGGGGGTGTGAGATCCCCTGTCCAGGGACAAGAGAGTGGGTGTCACCATTTTACACCTCTGCCCAATGCGATAGGACATCAGAAAACAATACAGTGGCCCTCAGTGGAGGTGGAAGCCACTTACATCAAACCCTGCCCTTCTGTGCTTGGCAAATGTTTTTGTTTGTTTGGTTGTTTTAATTGGTGTAGGATTGACTAGGAGTCAGCTCAGCAGGCCTCTCCCCCAGAAGAGCAAAACAGGCAACACGATGTAGGCACCAAGTCTACTAATCATACAGTGGTTCAAAGCGTCCACTTCAGTTCTGATGGAAATAGGACCAGGCTATATATTTTTTTTCTAATTTTTCTCCCCCCACCTCCACTTTGGAATCAGGCTTATAGTTTTTTATTTGTTAGTATATTTTTTTCATTTCCCTTTCTCTATTTTTGGATCAGGCTACATTTTTTTTCTTTTCTTTTTCTTTTTTTTTTCTTTCCTTTTTTCTTCTTTCTTTTTCCTTGGAATCAGGCTTATAGTTTTTTTTATTTTGTTTCTTTCTATTTTTTTATTCCCTTTCTTTTTCTTTTATTTTTGGAGTAAGCTTCTTTTTTCTCTTTTTCTTTCTTTCCTTTTTTTCCCAGGCTTTTTCAAACAAATCAAAGCACACCTAAATAAACGTCCAAAGACTCCCTACAGCAAGCAAGGAGGAACTCTGCAGAGGACTGACCAGTAGGAAAGAGCAGCCAAAACACAAGAGCAGAGGGCACCTGCGTAGCTTAGTTGGTTAAGCGACTGGCTTCGGCTCAGGTCATGATCCTGGAGTCCCTGGATTGAGTCCCGCATCGGACTCCCTGCTCAGCAGGGAGTCTGCTTCTCCCTCTGACCCTCCCCCCCCTCGTGTGCTCTCTCTCTCAAATAAATAAATAAATAAAATCTTTAAAATAAAATAAATGTTTTAAAAAACATTTTTAAAATGTTTAAAATAAAATAAAATATTTTTAAAAAAACACACAAGAGCAGAGTGCACACAGCATACAACAGAATCACTTCCTCAAGTGCCAGGCCCTGCTGTATGACCTCTTTTTAATTTAGCATTACTCTGAGGTGCAAGAAACATAACAACCTTTCATAACATGCAAAAGATAGAGACAGCCAGGATAACAAGATAGAGGAATTCTCCCCAAAAGAAATGTCAGGAAGATATCACAGCCAGGGATTTACTCAAAGCAGATATAAGCAATATATCTGAACAAGAATTTAGAAAACAGTCATGAGACTACTAGCTGGACTTGAAAAAAAGCATAAAAGACACCAGAGAAACCCTTGCTGCAGAGATAAAAGACTTAAAAATTAGGCTGAAATAAAGCATGCTATAACTGAGATTCAAAACAGACTGCATATAATAATTACGAGAATTGAAGAAGTAGAAGAGAGGGTAGGTGATATAGAAGATAAAAATTTTGGGAAATATTGAAGCTCAAAACAAAAGGGGGAAAAAGCTATTATATCATGAAGGCAGACTTAGGAAACTCAGCAATCCCTAAAGCAAAATAATATCTGTATCATAGGAGTCCCAGAAGAAGAATAGGAAGAGGGGGCAGAAGGTTTATTTCAACAAATTATAGGTGAGAATTTCTCTGGAGTAGGAAACAAGCATTCAAGTCCAAGAGTCACAGAGAACTCCTATCAAGATCAATAAGAACAGGTCAAAACCATGACATATGGTAACAAAACGTGCAAAATACAAAGATAAAGAGAGAATTCTGAAAGTAGTTTAGGAGAAAAAGTGCTTAACCTACAAGAGTAGAGACATAAGACTGGCAACAGACCTGTCCACAGAGACCTGGCAGGCCAGGAGGACTGCCAAGATACATTCAATGTGTTAAATGGGGGGAAAAAATACAGAGCCAAGAATACTTTATCCAGCAAGGCTGTCATTCAGAATAGAAGAAAACATAAAGCATTTCCAGGACAAACAAAAACTAAAGGAATTTATGAACACTAAAACAGCCCTTCAAGAAATATTAAAGGGGATCCTGTGAGTGGAGAGATAGCCTAAAAGTAACAAAGGCCAGAAAGGAACAGAGACAATCTACAGGAACAACAACTTTACAGGTAATCCAGTGGCACTAAATTCATATCTTATAATAATTATTCTGAATGTAAATGGACTTGATGCTTCAGTTGAAAGACACAGGGTATCAGAATGTATAACAAAACAAGACCCATCGATATGGTACTTACAAGAGACTAATTTTAGAGCCAAAGACATCTCCAGACTGAAAGTGAGGGGGTAGAGAAACATTTATCATGCTAATGGACATCAAAAGAAAGCTGGAGTAGCCATCCTTATATCAAACTAGATTTTAAACCAAAGACTGTAATAAGAGATGAAGAAGGACACTATATCATAATAAAGGAGTCTATCCAAGAAGATCTAACAATTATAAATATTTATGCCCCCAACTTGGAAGCAGCCAAATATATAAATATATAAATCAATCAATAAAAAAAATTAAAGAAAACCATTGATAATAATACAATAATTAGGGGAATTTATGACCCCACTCACAGCAATTGACAGATCATCTAAGGAGAAGATCAACAAGGAAACAAAAACTTTGAATGACACACTGGGCCACATGGACTTAACAGATATATTCAAGCATTTCATCCTAAAACAACAAAATACACATTATTTTTGAATGAACATGGAACATTCTCCAGAATAGATCACATACTGGGTCACAAATCAAGCCTCAACTGGTAAAAAAAAAAAAAAAAAAAAAAAAAAAAAAAAAAAAAAGTTGAGATCATACCATGCATATTTTCCAACCATAATGCTATGAAAATTGAAGTCAAACACAAGAAAAAATTTGGAAGGACCACAAATACATGTACATTAAAAAGCATCTTACTAAAGAATGGATAGGTCAACCAGGAAATTAAAGAAGAATTAGAAAAATACATGGAAGCAAATAAAATGAAAACATGACACTCCAAAACCTTTGGGATGCAGCAAATGCAGTCTGATAAGGGAAGTATATAGCAGGCCTTCCTCAAGAAGCAAGAAAAGTATCAAATACACAACCTAATCTTAAACTTAAAGGATCTGGAAAAAGAACAGCAAATAAAGTCTATATCCAGGAGGAGAAGAAAAACAATAAAAATTAGACCAGAAATCAATGATATAAAAAGACAGTCTCGCCTTGCCATCAGGGAAATACAAATCAAAACCACAATGAGATACCACCTTACACCAGTTAGAATGGCAAAAGTTAACAAGACAGGAAACGACAAATGTTGGAGAGGTTGTGGAGAAAGGGTAACCCTCTTAAACTTTGGTGGGAATGCAAGCTGGTGCAGCCACTCTTGAAAACAGTATGGAGGTTCCTCAAGACATTAAAAATAGAGCTACCCTATGAGCCAGCAATTGCACTACTAGATATTTATCCCAAAGATACAGATGTAGTGAAAAGAAGAGGCAAATGCACCCCAATGTTCATAGCAGCAATGTCCATAATAGCCAAATGGTGGAAGGAGCCAAGATGTCCTTCAATAGATGAATAGATAAAGATGTGGTTCATATATACAATGGAATATTACTCAGCCATCAGAAAGGATGAAGACCCACCATTTGCATCAGCATGGATGGGACTGGAGGTGGTTATGCTAAGTAAAATAAGTCAAGCAGAGAAAGTCAATTATCATATGGTTTCACTCATATGTGGAACATAAGGAATAGTGGGGAGAACCACAGGGGAAGGGAGGGAAAACTGAATGGGAAGAAATCAGAGAGGGAGACAAACCATAAGAGATTCTGGACTCCAGGAAACAAACTGAGGGTTACAGAAGGGAGGGTGGTGGGGGGATGGTGTAACCGGGTGATGGGTATTAAGGAGGGCACATGTTGGGATGAGCACCGGGTGTTACACGCAACTAATGAATCATCAAACACTACAACAAAAACTTATGATGTACTATATGCTGGCTAACTGAACATAAAAAAAAAAAAACTATAAGCTGATTCTAAAGAAAAAATAAAAAATAATAAAATGAAATTTAAAAATATTTAAAAAGAAAGAAAGAATGAATAAAGCCTGGCCTTATTTCCACCAGAACTGAAGCTGACAGTTTGGAGCACTCTATGATCAGTAGACTTGGTACGTGCTGGCGGGGGGAGCTGTGTTAGTATTCCGAGGGAGAGGCCCGCTGTGTTGGTTCAGTCATACCTGCCCTAGTAAAGATGCCCCTGCCCGGTGCAGGGGTAGGGGGCAGGTTTTGGTGTAAGCAACTCCAGCCTCTGCTGGAGGTGCTGTGTTTCTCTCTGAGTTCTGATTGTGCTGGTAGGAGTGGGGGAAGGGGTGGAAGATGGCGTCACCCCATCCTCTCATCCCCAGGGAGGCTGCCACTGTTCAGGAGGACTTCACAGAAAAGTGAATAGTCTCTCTTCCTGTGTCCCAGGCTTTCGTCAGATCCCTGCCCTCAAACTGTCTGTGCCTTGGCCATTGGCATATATCTGGTGCCACAGTTCTCCTGTTTTATCTCTGGCTAGCAGCTGGGATTCAAAACTCTAAATCTTAAAAGACACTGCAAGGCATGGACCCACTCCAACATCCCCCAAAGGAGAGCCTCATATGCTATGCCTGTCCCAAAAATGCAGTTGCATGGCCTCACAGGTGCTTGGAGTCTATGGTGAAGCACAGAAAAAGCTGCCACCAGGTTATCTGCTCTCTGTGTGTGCCTCTGTCCTCTGCTGATGAATGGTAGCTCAATGGTGTCCAGTGGGTTTTTTGTCCTTGGAGAGGCAATATACCCTCTTCCAAATGTACTCTAGGAAGGGGAACATTCTCTCCCAGTGCGACCCAGGGGAACTCCACACCGAGGCATCTTGTGTGAACCTTATGTCCTGCTCTATCTCCTGCTCTCTCCCTTTGTCCCTGACTTCTCTCCATGTAAAGGTCTCCCTCTCCTCTGCTGCACTGTGGCCTCTCCCTCCCTGAATTCACATTTCTGAACCTCATATCTGTCACATTCTCTCCCTCCAATTGTGTGGATTGTTTTCTTAATCCTCAGATCAACTTCCTAGTTATTCAAAATGATTTGATGTTTATCTAGCTGTGTTTGAAGGATGAGGCAACCCAGGGTCTCCCTAATACTCCCACCATTTAACTCATCTTCCTTCTAAATATGCTTCTAGTCCAACATCTAGAAATCTTCTCAACTGGCTGTTTTCTGGGCTTAGAATCTGAATTTTCAACTACTACTTTTTGTTTTTATTTTATTTTTATAGAAACTCCCCTAATTAAATTTCTGACTTTTCATGGCATCCAACAACTATCCTTTATTATCAACAGTTGGTTCATTTGGTCTTTACTGAACAAAAGCTGACTAACTGAGAAAATTGACTTATATTGTTCAATGAAAATAAAAATGTATGGAGACTAACATACCATAATAAAATTAAATTAAATTTTAAAAAGAAAAGAAAATTGTCTCTTCTTTTCTTGAAAGAAAAAAAAAGGTATTGACAAAGATTCTATCACTAACGAAAACCTATTGGCGTCTCACTTGAAGTATTTTTCAATGTATCTTACTTATGGGCTTCCATGATCATCTCTGCATGGTTCAATTTCAACAATAGTCCTGCTTAATTAGTTTAATTGGAACCTCCACACTTGATATCCTATCACCTTCAATATCTTATTGGGTTCATCATTCTTCACCATTCCCCAGGTGATATCTGATCACGTTGGCCTTCATTCAGCAAGAATCTTGTTAATGCCTTTTAGCCAGAACCTCCTTTATCCTTGATGTTTTCTCTTACTAATTTTTCATTCACATAACCCCATCCTGCTTCTTGGTTATAAATTCCCACTTGCTTATGCTGTATTCGGAATTGAGTCCAATCTCTGTCCCCAGCTGCAAGACTCTATTGCAGTGGTCCCTACTCCTATTGGCATTGCTTCCCTTGAATAAAGTCTACTTTACTTTCTTCAACATGTGTCATGATTTTTTAACACCCCCCCCCCATTCCCAAATGTCCCTTAGGAGAATAGTACCACCACTGGTGGAGAATCATTGCAAACATGGTGGATCTGCCTGGATTTTAATGCCAGTTCTACCACTCACTAACAATGTAATCTAAACTTAAGTAAAAATATTAATCTAAGTCCTTGTTTCCTGTTTTGTAAAAATTATGTAGTAATGATGTCTACATCAGAGGGTCATGATACAGATTAAATGGGATGATGCAAGTAAAGCACTTTGCATTAGTTTGACAAATTGCAATTTTTTTAAGTATGATCAACAATTTATATACCTGCATGGAAAATCATGGGTTCAAAGATAAAGACAGGCTGGAAAGTCTTTATTTAAAGGTAAAATGTGAGAGAAAGAGAAGTACTAGTGCACTGAGCGTTTAATACTGACTCTTTGGCTGATGGACAGAATGAAAAACGTCAAATATGATAGTAAATTTAAAGAGCCATCTTTTAAAAAAACAGTAGAGGCCAGAAAAATATAAAATATCCTGACCCCAACCTTCTTCCTTCCATGAGTTTTCTCTGTGGAGTTTGAATCTCAGCTTGAGTCTATATTGGGATTCTCAGCTTAAATCTAAGTCAATTTTTTGTATGTTGTTTAGGGAACATGAGTTATGAAATAACTCAAAATGTGTCCATGATTAAGATTAAAATATCTCTGGGAATGACTTGTAAACTGAGTCTACATGATGCAACAGAAATATATTTTGGAAAGAGAACTGACAGGCAGTTGAGCATGAGAAGGTGGAAGAAATATCCTATTGGAGACAAAAAAAAATTCCAAGATATGAAGAAGGAGACAACATACTTGAAGGATACAATAGAAATTGACCTTGGAACTGTCTTCAGGGTAGACTTTTGCTTCTGAGTATAGCAGATATCCCTCAAATCTCCCCAGTGTGAGTCTGGTGGGAAAAGAAGACTGTACATAAGAACTGAAAGGGCTATTCACTAAATCACTATCACTTTATCATGAGGCAATTTAATTTGGGCACCATAAAGGTTCAGGACATGGTGGTGGTACAGAAAGGAGGCTTTACTGTGACTATGAAAGTCTCTTGCCCAAGATTTCATCAGTGATGATGCTGGGCAGCTTCACTCACATTCAGAGATAACAAATCTATGTAATGCATGTGGAAAGAATCACATCCTGAAGTTTGGTGAGGCTTTCCTGAAAAAGATATACTAAGGCTTGAGTAAATTATTATTCAAAGAGTTCACTGAGTAGCCCACCCCAAGTGACAGAACATAGCAAGAAAATTCAGATATAAAATTCCTTTCTGGAAATGTTGAATCTATCATCATTTCATGGTATCCAAACCTGTGACAACCTGAGTTTAAGCTCTGGTCTTTATTGTTTCTTTTTCCACAAGATAGTGGAGGTATAAATATTTGCATGTGTTCTCAATCTTTCCTGAACAAGATCCCAACATAGCCAAACAGATTTAGAATGCCTATATATACAGTTAAAGCAGAAAAACATTTGGTGAATACAATACCTATTACTGTCCTTAAGAACTTTGTTTTAAAAGTGTTTGAGATAATAATGATAATAATAATATAGTATTACTGTGGAACAATACTTATGTAAATAATTGTATATACAATATCTCATTCAGTCTCTACAACAACTCAATGTAATAGATTTCATTACCTCCAATTAAATGCATGAAAACAGATGCTCAGATAAGAATGTGACCCAAGGTAATATAGCTGGTAAACAACAAAGTCAGAAGAGTGATTATTTTTGCCAGAGGCTGGGAAGATGGCAGAATAGGAGGACATTAGGCTTGTCTGGGCCCAGGGATACAAGTAGAAAATATTCACATCAGTGCAAATAACAAAAAAAAAAATGAACCAAAGACTGGCAGAACAAATTCCACAAATGAAAAGTAGAGAAGAGCTTACATCAATGAATGTATGATGGACAGAAATAACCTTTGGGAGGGAAATGGAGCATCCTTCTCTCTGGTCAGGATGGAGCCAGTGCACAAAGATGAACATGAAACAGACTTCCAAACCAGGGAGCCTGAATGAAGATGAATCTCAGTAATATTTGTCTTTGAAATTGAGAGGGACTGAATTTCGTGAGTTGTTACAACCAGTGGGATTTTCAAAAGACTGGAATTTCAAAAATCGGTGTGCTCAGTTCCGAGAAAGCCTGGAGGGTGTTAGGAAGCTGAGTCCCTGCCCTTAAAGAGAAAGCATGACAAACAGTTCCTGGAGATATAGCAGAAGAAGCACTTTGAAAAAGGTCTCAGGCATACAAGAGGGAAAGTTATTTACTTATAACAGAGCATGTTCTAGATCACAGGGATCACAGGGAGACCATTCCAGGAAGAAAGGAGTTTACAGGCTCCATTTCCCACCATAAACCTCCGGCATAAACATATGGTCACTGACAGGAAACAGTGAAGCACCCATACTCACTACCTAATTTCCTTACACCTAAGCTCCATCATTCATAATTCATACAATTCATAATTCAGCAGATCTGCCCTTCCCAGTCACACTTGCCTCAGTCCCCACACTATGGGTTTCCTCCCCCAGAAGAAACCCTGTTACAAACCCTGCCAACACCACGTCTCTGACCTTCAGGTATTGTAGCAGCCACAGTGCTCATTTAGCAAGCAGACCAGCATGCATCCTGATAAAACTCACCCCACCCTGACTGGGACAAAATACTGCCCACAACAGGCAACGAGAGACCCTGCAGACAACCGGACTAAAGGAAAAAATGGCCAGGACACAGCAGCAGGACATAGGCAACACACATAAAGGACACTCCCTTAAGCAGCAAGTCCTGGGGAAGACGGAATACTGTACTACAGGGCATTCCAGGACATCTTCTTCATAAAGCCATTATCATCAAAACCAGGAGATGTAGCCAAATTTCTTAACACAGTAACAGACTACAGAAAGTTAGACAAAATGAGAAGACAGAGTACTATATTGCAAATAAAAGAACAAGACAAAACCACAGCAAGCAACCTAAGAGAAATGGATGTAATATGCCCAACAGACAATTTAAAGTAATGATCATAAAAGTACTTAACTGGACTTGGGAGGAATTGAGAACATCAGTTAGACCCTTAACAAAGAGATTTTTAAAAAGAACCAATCAGAGATTAACACAATAAATGAAATTAAAATAAACCCGATGGAATAAATGGCAGTCTAGAGGAAGCAAGAAATGAACTAGTGACCTGGAAGACACTGTAAAGGCAAGTAATCAATATTGAAAAATGAGAAAAAAATTGTGCAAAATGAGAATAGACTTAGGGAACTCAATGATAACATCAAGCATAATAACATTTGCATTGTAAGGATCCCAGAAAAAGAAGAGAGAGAAAATGGGACTGAAAATTTATTTGAAGAAATAATAGCTGGGGATAGCAGGAAAAGATGGCAGAGGAGTAGGGGACCCTATTCCAACCGGTCCCGGAATTGAGCTGGATATCAAACAGAACACTATGAACACCTATGAAATCAGCCTGAGATGTAAGATAGATCTGGATCTCTACAAATAGAATTTCGCAGGCAGTTGGTTTCGAGGTATGAAGCAGGGAGTCATGATTCCACAAGCAGATATTGGAAGATAAATGGAAGGGGGAGGGACCTGCCATAAGCACTGGTGCCGAGAAGGTGAAATAACAAAGGAGTGCAAGAGCCTCTGGCACTGGGGACCAGGCACAGACTTGAAGAAGGCAGACAGGTAGTGAGAGGGAAAGGACTTTAGGGCAACCCTCCAGACTAAAATCTGGAGCTGCGGGGCCATAAGTGCTAACTGGGGGTGGCTGGAGGTTTTAAAAGCACAAAGGGCAGAGATGTGCCCTGACCTGGAGGCGAGGACTGGGAGCACTACTGAGGAGAGCACAACCCAGGATGCTGCAGTTTATAGCAGCACAGACAGAAACAAAGATACTGTGGCTTGGAGAGCTCACTGAAGAACAGACTGTGATCTCTCTCCTCTGAGGCAGAGGGTTGGAAACAATCTCTTCTGCTCTGACTCTCGGAAGAGATGCAGAAAGCCACCAGGGAAAGACTCCAGAGAACAAAAGTCCCCCAAAAACGGTTTTAACTGAGCCCACTCCCCCCCCTTACACACAGGGGGAAGGGCAACTCTGCCCAAATAGGGTTGCCTGAGTAACATCACGGCAGGCCCCTCCCCCAGAAGACAGGCTGGGAGAACAAGAGGACAAAAACCCTAAGGTCCCCATAAAACAGGTGCATCTTGCTTGGGTTGTGGTCAATAATTTGGAATCTGTACATTCCCTCGACCAACCCTCAACACAATGACTAGGAGGAGGAACCCCCAAAATAGGAAAGACTCAGAGACTGACTTCTGCCACAGATTTGCAAATGGTTTCAGATATAACCAAGATGTCAGAAATGGATTCAGGGTAGCAGTTGTGAAGATGATAGCTAAAATGGAGAAATCGATTAATGGCAACATAGAGTCTCTAAGGCCAGAAATGAAAGCTGAAATGGCAGATGTTAGAAATGCTATCAATGAGATCCAATCTAATCTAGATAATCTAACAGCTAGAGTAAGCGAGGTGGAAGAATGAATTAGTGAAGTAGTAGACCAATTCATAGAAAAGAATGAAGAAGAGGAGGCCAGGGAAAAACAACTCAAATCCATGAAAACAGAATCAGAGAAATAAGTGACACCAGGTAACATTCCAATGTCAGAATTATTGGGATCCCTGAGGGGTTGGAGAGAGAAAGTGGACTAGAAGATATATTTGAGCAAATCATAGCTGAGAACTTCCCTAATCTGGGAAATTAAACAAATATTTGTGTCCTAGAGGCAGGGAGTACCTCTCCCAAGAACAAGGAATAATAAAACTCGAAAATCTTAGAACCAAGGAAACCATCTTAAGGACAGTTAGGGGGAAGAGATTAATTATGTACAGAGGGAGGAACATCAGAATAATGAAAGAAAGGCCTGGCAAGACATATTCAGGGTACTTAATGAGAAGTACATGCAGCCAAGAATACTTTATCCGGCAAGACTGTCATTTAGAATAGATGGAGAGATGCAGAGCTTCCAAGACTGGCAGAAACTGAAAGAATATGTGACCACTAAGCAGGCCCTGCAAGAAATATTAAGGGGGGTTCTAAAAAAGCAGAACGACCCCGAGAGTGATATAGAACAGAAATTTACAGAGACAATCTATAGAAATAACGTCTTCACAGGCAACATGAGGACAATAACTTCATATCTTTCAATAATCACTCTCATTGTGAATGGCCTACATGCTCCCATAAAATGGACAGAGTTGTGGATTGGATAAAAAGACAGGACCAATCCATATGCTGGATTTTGAACCTAAAGATACATCCAGACTGAAACTGAAGGGATGAAGATCCATCTTCCATGCCGATGGAACTCAAAGAAAGCTAGGGTAGCAATTTTTATATCAGACAAATTAGATTTTAAGCTAAAGACTGTAGTTAGAGGCACAGAAGGACACTATATCATTCCTAAAGGGTCTACACCCTTTAATATCTATGCCCCCAACATGGGAACAACCATCTACATAAGCCAACTGTTAACCAAAATAAACTCATATTGACAATAATACGTTAATTGTAGGAGACCTAAATACTCCACTCTCAGCAATAGACAGATCATCTAAGCAGAAAATCAACAAAGAAACAAGAGCTTTGAATGACATCCTGGACCACATGGACCTCATAGATATATACAGAACATTCCACCCTCAAACAACAGAATACTCATTCTTCTCGAGCACACATGGAACTTTCTCCAGAATATACCACACACTGGGTCTCAAATTAGTTCTCAACCGATACCAAAAGACTGAGATTATTCCTTGCATATTCTCAGACCATAATGCTTTAAAACTAGAACTCAACGACAGGAAAAAGTTTGGCAGAAATGCAAACACTTGGAATATAAAGACCACTCTGCTCAAGAATGTTTGGGTCCACCAGGAAATCAAAAGAACTTAAACAATTCGTGGAAACCAATAAGAACGAAAACACATTGGTCCAAAACCTATGGGATACTGCAAAGTCCGTCCTAAGGGGGAAATACAGAGCCATCCAAGCCCCACTCAAAAAAAATACAAAAATCCCGAATTCACCAACTAACTTTACACCTTAAAGAACTAGAGAGAAAGAAACAAAGGATACCCAAGCCACACATTAGGAGAGAAATAATTAAGATTACAGCAGGGATCAATGAATTAGAAACCAGAAACACAGTAGATTAGATCAAGGAAACCAGAAACTGATTCTTTGAAAGAATTAATAAGATCGAAAAACCAGTGGTCAAACTTTTCCAAAAGAAAAGAGAATGGACCCAAATTAATAAATTATGAATGAAAGGGGAAATATCACGAATAACACCAAGGAAATAGAAACAATTGTTAGAGATTATTATCAACAACTATATGCCAATAAACTGAGCAATCTGGATGAAATGGACACCTTCCTGGAAACCTATAAGCTGCCAACTGAAACAGGAAGAAATTGACAACCTGCATAGATCAATAATCAATAACGACATTGAAGCAGTGATCGAAAACTTCCCAAAAAACAAGAGTCCAGGCCTGATGGATTCCCTAGGGAATTCCACCAAACATTCAAATAAGAAATTATACCTATTCTACCGAAGCTATTTCAAAAAATAGAAACAGAAGGAAAGCTTATGGACTCATTCTATGAGGCCAGCATTACCTTAATCCCCAAACCAGGCAAAGACCCCATCAAAAAGGAAATTTCAGACTGATAACCCTAATGAATATGGATTCCAAAATCCACCCCCAAATACAATGTAATGGGATCCAACAATACATTAAGAAGATCATCCACCACAACCAAGTAGAATTTATCCCCGGGATACAAGGGTGGTTCAACATTTGCAAATCAATCATTGTGATAGAACACATTAATAAGAGGAGAGAGAAGAATCATATGGTTCTCACAATTGATGCAGAAAAAGCATTTGACTAAAGACAACGTCCTTTCCTGATTAAAACTCTTCAAGTATAGGGATAGAAGGAACATTCCTCAAGTTCATAAAATCCATCTATGAAAAACCCACAACAAATATCATCCTAAATGGGGAAAAACTGAGAGCTTTTCTCTTCAGATCAAGAACACATCAAGGATACCCACTCTCGCCACTATTGTTCAACATAGTACTGGAAGTCCTAGCAACATCAATCAGACAACAAAAAGAAAAGGTATTCAAATTGGCAAAGAAAAAGTCAAACACTCTCCTTTCGAAGATGACATGATACTTTATGTGGAAAAAAAAAAAGACTCCACCCCCAATTACTAGAACTCATACAGCAATTCAGTAATGTGGCAGGATACAAAATCAATACACAGAAATCAGTTGCTCTCTTATACACCAACAATGGAATTGTAGAAAGAGAAATTAGAGCACCGATTCCATTTACAATAGCACCAAAAACCGTAAGATACCTCAGAATAAACCTAACCAAAGAGATAAAGGATCTGTACTCTAGGCACTACAGAACACTCATGAAAGAAATTGAAGAATACACAAAAAGATGAAAAAGCATTCCATGCTCATGGATCAGAAGAATAAACAATAATAAAATGTCTATGCTACCCAGAACAGTCTATAACTTCAGTACCATTCTGATTAAAATTCCATGACTTTTTTCAAAGTGCTGTAACAAACAATCCAAAAATTTGTATGGAATCAGAAAAAATCCTGAATCACCAAGGAAATGTTGAAAAAGAAAAACAAAGCCAGGGCATCACCTGGCCCAATTTCAAGCTACATCACAAAGCAGTGTTCAACAAGACAGCATGGTACTGACACAAAAACAGACATAAAGACCAATGAAACAGAATAGAGAGCCCAGATATGGACCCTCAAACCTATGGTCAAATATTCTTCGACAAAGCAGGAAAAAATATGCAATGGAAGAAAGTCTCTTCAATAAATGGTGCTGGGAGAAATGGACAGCTATATATAGAAGAATGAAACGCGATGATTCTGTGACACCATACACAAAGATAAACTCAAAATGGATGAAAGACCTCAATGTGAGACAGGAATCCATCAAAATCCTACAAGAGAACATAGGCAGTAACCTCTTTGACATCAGCCAGAGCAAATTCTTTCAAGATACATGTCTAAAAGCTAGTGAAACAAAAGCAAAAATGAACTTTTGGGACTTCATCAAGATAAAAAGCTTCTGCACAGCAAAGGAAACAGTCAACAAATCAAAGAGGCTACCCACAGAATGGGAGAAGATATTTGCAAATGACACTACAGATAAAGGGCTGGTATCCAAGATCTATAAAGAACTTCTGAAACTTAACACCCAAAAAACAAATAATCAAGTAAAAAAATGGGCAGAAGACATAGACAGACACTTCTCCAAAGAAGACATACAAATGGTTAACAGACACATGAGAAAATGTTCATCATCATTAACCACCAGGGAAATTCAAATCAAAACCACATTGAGATACCACCTTACACCAGGTAGAATGGCAAAAATGGACGAGGCAAGAAACAACAAATGTTGGATAGTTTGTGGAGAAAGGGGAGCCCTCTAACACTGTTGGTGGGAATGCAAGTTGGTACAGCCACTTCGGAAAAGTGTGGAGGTGCCTCAAAAAATTAAAAATAGAGCTACCCTATGACCCAGCAATTGCACTCCTGAGTGTTTACACCAAAGACACAGATGTAGTGAAAAGAAGGGCCATATGCACCCCAATGTTCATAGCAGCAATGTCCGCAATAGCCAAACTGTGGAAAGAGCCCAGATGCCCTTCAACAGATGAATGGATAAAGAGGATGTGGTCCATATATACTATGGAATATTACTCCGTCATCAGAAAGGATGAATACCCAACTTTTACATCAACATAGATAGGACTGGAGGAGATTATGCTAAGTGAAATAAGTCAAGCAGAGAAAGTCAATTATCATATGGTTTCACTTATTTGTGGAACATAAGGAATAGCATGGAGGACATTAAGTCACGGAAGGGAAAAATGAAGAACCATGAGAGACTATGGACTCTGGGATACAAATTGAGGGTTTCAAAGTGGAGGGGAATGGGGGGATGGGTTAGACTGGTGATAGGAATTAAGGAGGGAACATACTGCATGGAGCACTGGGTGTTATACTAAAACAATAAATCGTGGATCACCACATCAAAAAAAAATGATGTAGAGTGACTAACATAATAAAATAAAATTAAGAATAATTGAATGTTTGTGTCAATGAGGAAATCAAAGAAGAACTTAAACAATTCAGGAGGAGTAAGACGGCAGAGGATTAGGACTCTGAAATTTCATCTGGTCCCAGGAATTCAGCTAGATATTTATCAAACCATTGAGAACACATACAAAATCAATGGGAGATGGAAGAAAAGAATAGCCGCAATTCTATGAACTGAAAAATGACAAATTTCTAGAAGTTTCGGGTCTCTTCTGATTTCTTTAATGTATATTTTTCTGGGGTTGTTGTTATCCTTTTAGCATTTTGTTCTCTCATTCATCTATTCTTCTCTGGTCAAAATGACAACATGTAGAAACGCATCTCAAAAAGAAAAAAAAGAACAAGAGGCAGTACTGACTGCCAGGGACCTAATAAATACAGACATTAGAAAGATGTCGGAAATAGAGTTCAGAATGACCATTATAAAGATACTAGCAGGGCTTGTAAAAAAAAAAAAGCATAGAAGATACTAGAGAATCCATTTCTGGAGAAATAAAGGAACTAAAATCTAACCAAGTCGAAATCAAAAAGGCTATTAATGAGGTGCAATAAAAAATGGACTCTAACTGATAGGATTAATGAGGCAGAAGAGAGAATTAGTGATAGAGACAACCAAATGATGGAGAATAAAGAAGCTGAGAAAAAGAGAGATAAACACCTACTGGATCACAAGGGCAGAATTCAAGAGATAAGCAATACCATAAGACGAAACAACATTAAAATAATTGGGATCTCAGAAGAAGAAGAAAGAGAGAGGGGGGCAGAAGGTATATTGGAGCAAATCATAGCAGAGAACTTCCCTAATTTGGGGAAGGAAACAGGGCTCAAATTCCAGGAGGCACAGAGATCCCCCCTCAACATCAATAAAAATAGGTCAACACCCTGACATCTAATAGTAAAACTCACCAGTCTCAGATACAAAGAGAAAATCCTGAAAGCAGCTCAGGACAAGAAGTCTCTAATCTACAATGGTAGAAACATTAGATTGGCAGCTGACCTATCCACAGAGACCTGGCAGTTCAGAAAGGACTGGCATTATATATTTATAGCACTAAACAAGAAAAAATAGGCAGCCAAGAATACTATATCTAGCTAGGCTGTCACTGAAAACAGAAAGAGAGATAAAAATAGTCCAGGACAAACAAAAACTAAAAGAATTTGCAAACACCAAACCAGCCCTACAAGAAATATTGAGAGGGGTCCTCAAAGGAAGGAAAGAACCTAAAAGTAAAATAGACCAGAAAGGAACACAGACAATATACACTAACAGTCACCTTACAGGCAATACAATGGCACTAATTTCATATCTTTGAATAGTTACCCTGAATGTAAAGGGCTAAGTGCCCCAATCAAAAGACACAGGCTATCAGATTGGATTAAAAAAACAAGACCCATTGATATGTTCTTTCCAAGAAATTCATTTTAGACCCAAAACACTTCCAGATTGAATGTGAGGAGGTGGAAAACAATTTACCATGTTCATGGACATCAAAAGAAACCTGGGGTGGGAACCCATATATCAGACAAATTACATTTTAAAGAAAAGACTATAATAAGAGATGAGGAAGGACACAACATCCTACTTAAAGGGTCTATCCAACAAGGAGATCTAGCAATTGTAAGTATCTATGCCCCTAACATGGGAGCAGCCAATATTATAAGCCAATTAAAAACAAAATCAAAGAAACACATTGACAATATTACAATAACAGTAGAAGACTTTAACACGCCCCTCACTGAAATGGACAATTCATCTAATCAAAAGATCAACAAAGAAATAAAGGCTTTAAATGACATACTGGATGAGATGGACTTCACAGATATATTCAGAAGATTCCATCCCAAAACAACAGAATACACATTCTTCTCTAGTGCCCATATAATATTCTAGGATCACAATAGATCACATCCTAGGTCACAAATCAGGTCTCAACCGGTACCAAAAGATTGGGATCATTCCCTGCATATTTTCTGATCACAATCCTTTGAAACTACAACTCCATCACAAGAGGAAAGTCGGAAAGAACTCAAATACATGGAGGCTAAAGAGCATCCTACTAAAGAATGAATGGGCCACCAGGAAATTAAAGATGAATTTTAAAAATTCATGGAAGCAAAAGAAAATGAAAACACAGCTATTCAAAATCTTTGGGATGCAGCAAAGGCGGTCCTAAGAGGAAAGTATATAGTAATACAAGCCTTTCTCAAGAAACAAGAAAGGTTTCAAATACACAACCTATCCCTACACATAAAGGAGCTGGAGAAAAAACAGCAAATAAAGCCTCAACCCAGCAGGAGAAGAGAAATAATAAAAATCAGAGCAGAAAACAATGAAATAGAAACCAAAAGAACAGTAGAACAGATCAACAAAACTAGGAGCTGGTTCTTTGAAAGAATTAATAAGATCGATAAACCCCTGGCCAGACTTATCAAAAAGAAAAAGAGAAAGGACCCAAATAAACAAAATCATGAATGAAAGAGGAGAGATTACAAGACATACAAACAAGCATAAGAACATATTATGAGCTAGCAAATTAGATAATCTGGAAGAAATGGATGCATTCCTAGAGATGTATAAACTACCAAAACTGAACCAGGAAGAAATAGAAAACCTGAGGAGACCCATAACCACTAAGGAAATTGAAGTAATAATTAAAAATCTCCCAACAGGGGCGCCTGGGTGGCTCAGATGGTTAAGCGTCTGCCTTTTCCTCAGGTCATGATCCCAGGGTCCTGGGATCGAGCTCCGCATAGAGTTCCCTGCTCGCCGGGAAGCCTGCTTCTCCCTCTCCCTCTCCCTCTCCCATTCTCACTGCTTGTGTTTCCTCTCTTGCTGCATCTCTCTCTGTCAAATAAATAAAATCTTAAAAAAAAATAAATCTCCCAACAAACGAGATCCCAGGGTCAGATGGCTTCCCAGGGGAATTCTGCCAAAGATTTAAAGAAGAATTAATACCTATTCTTCTGAAACTGTTCCAAAAAATAGAAATGGAAGGAAAACTTCCAAACTTGTTTTATGAGGCCAGCATTACCTTGATCCCAAAACCAGACAAATACCCTATCAAAAAGGAGAATTACAGACCAATATCTCTAATGTACATGGATGCAAAAATTCTCACCAAATACTAGCCCATAGGATCAAACAGTACATTAAAAGGATTATTCGCCACGACCAAGGGGGATTTAGTCCTAGGCTACAAGTTTGGTTCAACATCTGCAAATCAATCAATGTGATACAATACATTAATAAAAGAACAAGAACCACATGATCCTCTCAGTAGATGCAGAAAAAGCAATTGACAAAGTACAGCATCCTTTCTTGATTAAAACTTTGTAGAGTGTATGGATAGAGGGTACATACCTCAATATCATAAAAGCCATCGATAAAAAATCCACTGTGCATATCATTTTCAGTGGGAAAAACTGAGAGCTTTTCCCTAAGGTCAGGAACACGGCCGGGATGTCCACTATCTCCACTGCTTTTTAACATAGTATTACAAGTCCTAGTCTCAGCAATCAGACAACAAAAAGAAATAAAAGGCATTCAAATGGGCAAAGAAGTCAAACTCTCACTCTTTGCAGATGATATGATACTTTATGTGGAAAACCCAAAAGACTCCACCACAAAACTGCTAGAACTCATACAGGAATTCAGTAAAGTGGCAGGATATAAAATCAATGCAGAAATCAGTTGCATTTCTATACACCAAGGACAAGACTGAAAAAAGAGAAATTAAGGAGTAGATCCCATGTACAATTTCACCCAAACCCATAAGACACCTAGGAACAAGTCTAACCAAAGAGGCAAAGAATCTGTATTCAGAAAACTATAGAATACTCATGAAAGAAATTGAGGAAGACACAAAGAAATGGAAAAATGTTCCAGGCTCATGGATTGGAAGAACAAATACTGTAAAAATGTCTATGCTACCTAGAGCAATCTACACATTTAATGCAATCCCTATCAAAATAGCATCAACTTTTTTCAAAGAAATGGAACAAATTTAAAATTTGCACAGAACCAGAAAAGACCCTGAATAGCCAGAGGAATGTTGAAAAAGAAAGGCAAAGCTGGTGGCATCATAATTCCAGACATCAAGCACTACCAAAACGCTGTAATCACCAAGAAAGTATGTTACTGGCACAAAAACAGACACATAAATCAATGGAACAGAACAGAGAGCCCAGAAATGGACCCTCAACTCTATGGTCAACTAATCATCAACAAAGCAGGAAAGAATGTCCAGTGGAAAAAAGTCAGTCTCTTCAACAAATGGTATTGGGAGAATTGGACAGCCATATACAGAAGAATGAAAGTGGACCATTTCCTTACACCACACACAAAAATAGACTCAACATGGATGAAAGACCTAAATGTGAGGCAGAAATCCATCAAAATCCTTCGGGAGAACACAGGCAGTAACCTCTTCAACCTCAGCTGCAGCAACTTCTTCCAATAAACATCACCAAAGGCAAGGGAAGCAAGGGCAAAAATGAATTATTGGGACTTCATCAAGACAAAATCTTTTGCACAGCAAAGGAAACAGTGAGCAAAACCAAAAGACAACTGACAGAATGGGAGAAGATATTTGCAAATGATATATCAGATAAAGGGCTAGTATCCAAACTCTATAAAGAACTTATCAAACCCAAAGAACAAATAATCCAATCAAGAAATGGGCAGAAGACATGAACAGACATTTCTGCAAAGAAGACATCCAAATGGCCAACAGACACATGAAAAAGTGCTCAACATCACTTGGCATCAGGGAAATCCAAATCGAAACCTCAATGAGATACCATCTCACACAAGTCAAAATGGCTAAAATTAACAATTCAGGAAACGAGAGGTGTTGGCGAGGATGCGGAGAAAGGGAAACCCTCCTACACTGTTGGTGAGAATGAAACTGGTGCAGCCACTCTGGAAAACAGTATGGAAATTCCTCAAAAAGTTGAAAATAGAAATACCCTATGGCCCAGCAATTGCTCTACTGGATATTTTCCCCATGGATACAAATGTAGTGATCTGAACGGGCACATACACCCCAGTGTTTATAACAGCAATGTTCACAATAGTCAAACTATGGAAAGAGGCTAGATGTTCATCAACAGATGAATGGATAAAGAAGATGGGGTATAGATATTCAATGGAATATTATGCAGCAATCAAATAATGAAATCTTGCCATTTGCAATGAAGTAGATAGAACTACAGGGTATTACGCTAAGCAAATTAAGTCAATCAGAGAAAGACAAGTATCATATGATCTCACTGATATGTGGAATTTGAGAAATAAGACAGGATCATAGGCGAAGGGAGGGTAAAATGAAACATGTCAAAACCAGAGGGAGAAACAAACCATAAGAGACTCTTATCTCGGGAAACAAACTGATGGTTCCTGGAATGGAGGGCAGTGGGAAGGATGGCGTGGCTGGGTAATGGACCCTGGGGAGGGTATGTACTATGGTGAGCGCTGTGAATTGTGAAGACTGATGAATCACAGACCTGTACCCCTGAAACAAATAATACATTATGCATTAGTAAAAAAAAAAGTCAAAAAAATAACTCAGTCAATTCATGGGAATCAATGAGAACGAAAACACATTGGTCCAATACCTATGGGATACTGCAAAGGTGATCCAAAGGGGGAAATACATAGCCATCCAAGCCTCACTCAAAAAACAGAAAAATCCTGAATTCACCAGCTAACTTTACACCTTAAAGAACTGTAGAAAGAACAACAAATAAAGACTATGCCATGCAGAAGAGAAAAAATTAAGATTAGAGCAGAGATCAATGAATTAGAAAACCAGAAATACAGTAGAGCAGATCAATGAAACTAGAAGAATTAATAAGATCTTTCCCTGTCCATTTTTGCCATTCTAACTGGTGTATAGTGTTATCTCAATGTGGTTTTGATTTGAATTTCCCTGATGGCTAATGATCATGAACATTTTTTCATGTGTCTGTTAGCCATTTGTATGTCTTCTTCAGAGAAGTGTCTTTTCATAACTTCTGCCCACTTTTTGACTTGATTATTTGTTTTTTGGGTGTTGAGTTTGAGAAGTTCTTTATAGATCTTAGATACCAGCCCTTTATCTGCAGTGTCATTTGTAAATATCTTCTCCCGTTTTGGGGGCTGCCTCTGTTTTGTTGACTGTTTCCTTTGCTGTGCAGAAGTTCTTTATCTTGATGAAGTCCCAAAAGTTCATTTTTGCTTTTGTTTCACTAGCTTTTGGAGATGGATCTTGAAAGAAGTTGCTGTGGCCGATGTCAAAGAGGTTACTGCAAACGTTCTCCTCTAAGATTTTGATGAATTCCTGTCTCACATTGAGGTCTTTCATCCACTTTGAGTTTATCTTTGTGAATGGTGTTAGAGAATGGTCACATATCATTCTTCTTCATGTGGCTGTCCAATTTTCCCAGCACCATTTATTGAAGAGACTGTCTTTTTTCCATTGCATGTTTTTTCCTGCTTTGTCAAAGATTATTTGACCATAGAGTTGAGGGTCCATATCTGGGTTCTCTATTCGGTTCCACTGGTCTATATGTCTGTTTTTCACCACATCAAAAACGAATGATGTATTGTATGGTGACTAATATAACATAATAAAATTTAAAAAAAAGAAGTGGGGAAAAAAAGAAAGAATTAATAAGATCGATAAACCATTGGCCAGACTTATCCAAAAGAAAAGAGAAAGGACCCAAATTAATAAATTATGAATGAAAGGGGAGAGATCACAACTAACACCAAGGAAATAGAAACAATTATTAGAAATTATTATCAACAACCATATGCCAATAAATTAAGCAACCTGGAAGAAATGGATGCATTCTGGGAAACCTAAAAACTGCCAAGACTGAAACAGGAAGAAATTGATAACCTGAATAGACCAATAACCAGTAATGAGATTGAAGCAGTGATCAAAAACTCCCAGAAAACAAGAGTCCAGGGCCTGATGGATTCCCTGGGGAATTCTACCAAACATTTAAAGAAGAAATAATACCTATTCTCCAGAACCTGCTTCAAAAAATAGAAACAGAAGGAAAGCTTCCAGATCATTCTATGAGGCCAACATTTCCTTGATCCCCAAAAGAGGCAAAGACCCCATCAAAAAGGATTTCAGACTGATATCCCTGATGAATATGGATTCCAAAATTCTCAACAAGATCCTAGCTAGTAGGATCCAACAGTACATTAAAATGATTATCCATCACGACCAGCCGGGATTTATCCCTGTGATGCAAGAATGGTTCAACATTCGCAAATCAATCAATGTGATAGAACACATTAATAAGAGAAGAGACAAGAACCATATGGTCCTCTCAATTGATGCAGAAAAAGCATTTGACAAAATCCAGCATCTTTTCCTGATTAAAACTCTTCAGAGTATAGGGATAGAGGGAACATTCCTCAAGTTCATAAAATCCATGTATGAAAAACCCACAGCAAATATCATCCTCAATGGGGAAAAGCTGAGAGCCTTTCCCTTAAGATGAGGAACACGTCAAGGATGCCCACTCTTGCCACTATTGTTCAACATAGTACTAGAAGTCCTAACAACAGCAATCAAAGAACAAAAAGAAATAAAATATATTCAAATTGGCAAAGAAGAAGTCAAACTCTCTATTTTCACAGATGACATGATACTTTATGTGGAAAACCAAAAATACTCCACCCCCAAATTACTAGATCTCATACAGCAATTCAGTAATGTGGCAGGATACAAAATCAATGCACATAAATCATTTGGTTTCCTATACACTAACAATGTAACTGTAGAAAGAAAAATTAGGGAATTCATTCCATTTACATTAGCACCAAAACCCTTAAGACACCTTTAACTAAACCTAACCAAGGAGGAAAAAGATCTATAGTCTTGAAACTACAGAACACTTATGAAGGAAATTGAAGAAGACACAAGGAGATGGAAATACATTCCATGCTCATGAATCAGAAGAATGAACCAACTGTTTTTTAAAAGTTCCAGTTGTTAAGCCCAACTGATTGCATGAACTCAGGAAATTCAGCCACTCTGGTTTTCGGAGCCAATGTTATGGGGATTTGTCTTCCCGTGCAGTTCCCCTGTGCCAGGGGTGCCTGGGGTGAAGATCTGTTTCCCCCCCACCACTAGTGCCTTCCATGTCCCTCCCTCCCGCAAACAGTCCTGTAGTTCCATTTAGCTCCCAGCCCTAAGTCTGTCCCTACTACCATCTTCAATGTGGTCTCTTCTCTACATTAAGCTGTGAAGAATCTGTTCTCCCAGTCTTTAGGTCATTTTCTGGGTTATTTACACTGATGCAGGTGTTATCTAGTTATATCTATGGGAAGAGGTGAGCTTAGGATCTTCCTACTTCACCATCTTCCCCAGAAGTCCAATTCTTACTGATTTTCTATATGAAGACCTATCCATTGTTGAAAGTGGGATATTGAAGTCCCTTGTTATTATTATATTGTTGTCTATCTCTCCTTTTCAGATCTGTTAATATTTGCTTCCTATATTTAAGTGATCTTATTTGGGTGCATAAATATTTAGAATTGTCCTCTTAGGAAATTGGCCTCTTTATCATTATATTATGGCTTTCTTTGTCTATTAATGCCATCTTAAAGTTTATTTTTGTCTGATATAGGTGTACCTACATCTGATTTCTTTTTATTTTCATTTGCATGGTATATATATTTTTCCATCCCCTTGCCTTCAGTCTATGTGTACTCAAAGCTGAGGTGAGACTCTTTAAAGCAAATGCTTTTTTTTAATATTCATTCAACCATTCTATGTCTTTACATTGGAGAATTTAGTCCATTTACATGTAACATTATTATTGATAGGTATGGACTTACTATTGCCATTTAGTTAATTCTTTTCTAGATGTATTACAATTCTTTTGCTATTTCTCACTTTCTTGCTCTCTTCTTTGTGATTTGATGATTTAATGTAAAGTTATGCTTAGATTCCTTTATGTCTGTCTTTTGTGTATCTACAATAGGCTTTTGTTTTGTGCTTATAATGAGGTTTACATAAAACATATATAATGTTGGGGTCCTTATAACTACTTTGAATACAGAGGAAAGATGCCCCACACCAACATTTTGCATTTTTGACACTTTGATTCCTTTTATATTGTATATCCTAATTATAGTTATTTTTAATACTTTTAAATTTCATGTTAGAATTATATATGATTTACTCACTGCCACTATAATATTAGTGCATTCTGATTTTTAAATATAGATCTACTTTTACCAGTGGGTTTTATGCTTATATATATTTTTCTCTTACTAGTTAGTGTCCTTTTTTCAGCTTGAAGAACTTCCTTTAACCTTTCTTATAAGGCCTAAGTCCACTGGTGATACACCCCTTCAGCTTTTGTTTGTCTGAAAAACTCTTTATATGACCTTGAATTCTGAAGGATAACTTTGCTGAGTAGAGTATTACTGTTTGGCATTTTTTTTTCTTTCACCACATTAAGCTCATCATCCCCTCCTCTTTGGCCTGCAAGTTTTCTGATGAAAAATCTGTTTATGGTCTTATGGAGGGGGTTCCTTGAACGTAGCATGCTGTATTTCTCTTGCTGTTTTAAAGGTTCTCTTTTTCTTATATATTGTACACCTGAAACTGATATTACACTGAATGTTAACTAACTGGAATTTAAATAAAAACTTTAAAAAAGATTCTCTTTGTCTTTATTTTTTTTAACTGTTGACTATTAATGATGTGTCCTAGTGTGAATCTCTTAGAATTCATATTATTTGGAATTCTCTGGGTTTCCTGAATGTGGGTGTCTACTTTTGCTAGGTTAGGGAAATTTGCAACCATTTTTAAAAAGAAGCTTTCTGCCCCTTTCTGTCTCCCTTCTCATTTTGGGACCCTTACAATATGTATATTAGTTTTTTGGGCTGTTGAGGGGGTTGTTTTTGTTTATTTTCAAGTTTTTATTTTATTTTACTTTTATAATATATATTTTTTATTATTATGTTCAGTTAGCCACTGTATAGTACATCATTAGTTTTTGATGTAGTGTTCAACGATTCATCAGTTATGTATAACTCTCAGTGCTCATCACAATATGTGCCCTCTTTAGTACCCATCACCCTGTTACCCTATCCCCCCACCCCCCTTCCCACTGAAACCCTCAGTTTGTTTCCTTGGGTCCATAGTCTCTCATGGTTCTTCTCCCTCTCTGATTTCTCCCCCTTCAGATTTCCCTCCCTTCCCCTATGGTCCTCCATGCTACTGCTTATGTTCCACATATGAGTGAAACCATATGATAATTGTCTTTCTTTGCCTGACTTACTTCACTAAGCATAATCCCCTCCAGTTCCATCCATGTTGATGCAAATGGGGTTATTCATCCTTTCTGATAGATGAATAATATTCCATTGTATATATGAACCATATCTTCTTTATCCATTCATCTGTTGAAGAACATCTAGGCTCCTTCCACAGTTTGGCTCTTGTGGACATTGCTGCTATGAACAGTAGGGTGCATGTGCCCTTTCTTTTCACTTCATCTGTATCTTTGGGGTAAATACAGTGCAGTTGCTGGGTCATAGGGAAGCTCTATTTTTAACATCTTGAGGAACCTCCATACTGTTTTCCAGAGGGACTATACCAGCTTGCATTCCCACCAACAGTGTAAGAGGGTTCTCCTTTCTCCACATTCTATCCAACATTTGTTGTTTCCTGTTTTGTTAATTTTTGCCATTCTAACTGGTGTAAGGTGATGTTTTATAAATTCCGTAAGTTATCTTCATTCTTTGTATAGATTTTTGTTTGTTCCTTTGTTTTCACTCCTCTGATTTAATTAATTCTACCACTCTGTCTTCAAATTAACAGAACTTTTCTTCCATTTTATCTAGTCTACTATTAAAATTGTTAACTTTTTAATGCAGTCATTGTATTATCTCTGTTATTTCTTTTTGGTACTTGTTTATACTTTCTATTTCTCACGTTCTTTTGTTTGGAAAATATTCTTCATTTTCTTCATTTTCCTTCACACTCTGTGGTGATTTCTTCATATTGGATAAAACTGCCACCTTTCCCAGTCTTGACAGAATAATCTTCTGTAGAAAATGAACCTCATTGATCAGCCCAGCCCATGATCCTAGTTTTCTCTCAAACATTTGCAATTGTCCAAAATGTCTTCTTCTTATTACTCACAGTATTTGAGGGTATCCCAAGACTTGTCAGTGTCCCAAAGGAGAGAATCACTGCTGATATCTAGATTGAGACTGACTAGAAGCTGAACCCTCAGATACCATTTGGGAAAGTATGTATTTAAGCACTGTCCTGGAAGAAACTGGGATATAAGCATTTTTGCCTGGTCTTTCTCTGCTGAGCTCAAATGTATGGCAATGGAGGGGGTGCTCTTGCACCCATTATGAACTGTTTATTTTTTGCTACAGTTCTGTGAGAATTGTGAATGCAAGCCCTATTGATTATTAGAGCCAGGCAACGTGGGGCCCATTGCTTGGTTGACTCTTGCAAATTCTTGAGCATCAGATGCATGTAGAAGATTTTTCTACATACTGGTGGCTTGGTTTTATTATCACAGAGGGCTGGAGGGAGATTTGAGTGGTGTCTGACAACTTCCCAAGGCTCAAGAGGATTGCAGCCATCCCTTAAGTGCCTGCTGAATTAGAAGCCTATTCCCACAGGAAGCCACTTTTAAAGTATGCAGATAAATCTCTTTCAAGAAAGACTGAAAGATGGGTAATTTTGCCTGTTTCCTTTGCACATAGTCCTGGGGTTAGGGGAATAGCTAGTTAATACTTGTTTGTTTGCTATAGTCTTATGGAATTTGTGAATGGAAGCCATTTTATCTCTGAAAGTCAGACAGTTATGAGACCCATCTCTTAGGTAGAAGCTGGAAATACAGAAGCACAGACTTGTGTACAAGATCCTTCCATAGAGATACTTGTGACTTGGAACAATCTAGAGAGAGAAAGCCGGAGTCTTGCCCACCAGCATTCCCAGTCTCTGGAGAAAATCACATTCAATACATACTGCTTGCTAAATTAAAAGCCTGATTCTCAGGCAGGTTTAAAATATGCAGATAAACTTCATTCAAGGAAAGACTTGGAGAAAGGTGATTTTTACTTGCTCCCTATGCATAAAGCCCTGGAGAAAAAGCCATGGTGAGTGTTCATATATCCACAAGGCTTATTTCTTTGTTTGCTATACTTGTGAGATTCGTGGGAACAAGCCTCACTGGCTTTCAGAGGTAAGTGGTTTGGGAAACCATCTTTTTTGGAGAGAGCTTTACAGGTTGTAGCGCTAAATGTGGGGTCCAAATTCTTTGGTCTTAATAGAGAAACTAGGAGTTGGTAGTTCCCTCCCAATTGTATGGCATTATGCTTGGGGTGGGGTTTATGGTAAAAATGTATCTCAGGTTTTCTACTCATTTCAATGTGGGTATTTTCACATTTGGCCAATGTGTAAGAGTTGTTTACCTAGGTTCCAGATCTCATTTAGAGGGAATTGTACCCTGTGTAACTGTACATTTTGTGTGTTTATGGGATGAAGGGAGTTTGGGAGCCTTGTATGTCAGCATCTTGTTTGGCGTTCCATATTTTGAATTTAATATGTTTATTTTTTTCTTTTTCTGGTTTCCAAAAATAAAAAAATAGATTTTTTAATTTTACATAATTATTTTCTAATACATAGTATATGGCATTATAATTTTTTGCATCAAGTTCCTTTTTAAATTCCAATCAGTTAACACATAGCTTAGTATTAGTTTCAGTAGAATTCAGTGATTCATCACTTATATATAACACTCAGGGCTCATCACAAGTGCCCTCCTTAATACCCATCACCCATTTAACCCATTACCCTGCCCACCTTCCCTACATTAACCCTCAGTTTGTTCCTATAGTTAAGAGTCTGTTTTACAGTTTATTTCTCTCATTATCCCCCTTATGTTCATCTGTTTCATTTCTTAAATTTCACATATGAGTGAAATCCCATGGTATTTGTCTTTCTGTGACTGACTTATTTTCCTTAGCATAATACTCTCTAGCTCAACCCACATCATCACAAATCAAATGGCAAGATTTCATTCTTTTTGATGGCTGAGTAACACACACACACACACAGACACACACACACACACACACACACACACACACACACACACCATCTTCACTGTCCATTCATCAGCTGATGGACATTTGGGTTCTTTCCCTAATTTGGCTGTTGTTGATAATGCTGGTATAAACATCAGGGTGCAATGTCCCTTCAAATCACTATTTATGTATCTTTTGGGTAAATACTTAGTAGTGCAATTGCTGAGATGTAGAATAGTTTTACCTTTTTGAGGAAACTCCATCCTGTTTTTCAGACTGGCTGCATCAGTTTACATTCTCACCAACTAGTGTAAGAGGGTTGCCCTTTCTCCACATCCTCACCAACACCTATTTTTTCCTGATTTGTTAATTTTAGCCATTCTTACCCCTGTAAGGTGATATCTCATTGTGGTTTTCATTTGCATGTCACTGATGATGAGTGATATTGAGCATTTTTTTATGTGTCTGTTAGTCATTTGTACGTCTTCTTTGTACAGATGTTTGTTGATGTCTTCTGCCCATTTCTTGAATGGATTTTTTGTTTTGTTTTTTTGGGTATTCACATTGATAAGTTCTTTATAGATTTTGATTACTAACCCTTTATCTGATATGTCATTTGCAAATATATTCTCCCATTCCATAGGTGGCCTTGTAGTTCTGTTGATTGTTTCCCTCACTATACAGAAGCTTTTTATCTTGAAGAAGTCCCAATAATTTATTTTTGCTTTTGTTTCCTTTGCTTCTGGAGACATCTCTAGCAAGAAAAGGCAGCAGCCAAGTTCAAAAAGGTTGTTGTCTGTGTTTTTCTCTAAAATTTTGATGGATTCCTGTCTCACATTTAGGTCTTTCATCCATTTTGAGTTTATTTTTGGGAATGGTGTAAGAAAGTGGTCCAGTTTCATTCTTCTGCATGTGGCTGTCCAATTTTCCCAATATGATTTGTTGAAGAGAATGTCTTTTTTCCATTAGATATTATTTCCTCGCTTTGGAAATATTAGTTAACCATAGAGTCGAGGGTCCATTTCTGGGTTCTCTATTCTGTTCCATTGATCTATGTGTCTGTTTTTATGCCAGTACAATACTGTCTTGATGATTACAGCTTTGTAATACACCTAGAAGTCTGGGATTGTGATGTCACAGCTTTGGTTTTCTATTTCAACATTTTTTTGCTATTTGGGGTCTTTTCTGGTTACACACACATATTAGTATTTTTTGCTGCAGCTCTGTGAAAAATGTTGGTGTTATTTAGATAGGGATTGCATAGAATGTGTAGATTGCCTTGGGTAGTATAGACATCTTAAGAACGTTTGTTCTTCTAATCCATGAGCATGGAATGTTTATCCATTCTTTTTATGTCTTCCTGAATTTCTTTCATAAGTGTTCTAAAGTTTTCAGAGTACACTTACCACTTTGGTTAGGTTTCTTCCTAGGTATCATATGGATTTGGGTACAATTGTAAAAGGGATCGATTCCTTGATTTATCTTTCTGCTGTTAGCGTATACAAATGCAACAGTCTTCTGTGCATTGATTTTATATCCTGCAACTTTGTTGAATTCCTGTATCCATTCTAGCAATTTTTTGTGGAGTCTTTTGGGTTTTCTACATAGAAAATAATGTCATCTAAAAGACTGAAAATTTAACTTCTTTGCTAAATTGAATGTCGTTTATTTCTTTTTTGCTGTCTGCTGAGGCTAAGACCTCAAGTACTATGATGAATAACAGTGGAGAGAGTGGACATCCCCGTGGTATTCCTGACTTTACAGGAAAAGCTCTCTATTTTTCTGCTTTGAGGATAATATTACCCATGGTTCCTTCATATATAGCCTTTATGATGTTGAGGTATGTTCCCTCTAACCCTACTTTGTTGAGGGTTTTTATCAAGAAAGGATGTTGTATTATGTCAAATGCTTTTTCTGCATCTATTGAGAGAATCTTATGGTTCTTATCCTTTCTTTTATTAATGTCACTTATCATGTTGATTGATTTGCAGATGTTGAACCCCCCCTGCAGGTCAAGAATAAATCCCATGGGGCCATGTTTTTATAATGTACTGTTGGATCCTACTAGCTAGTATCCTGGTGAGTATTTTGGTATCCGGGTTTATCAGGGATATCAGTCTGTATTTCTCTGTTTTAGTGGGGTCTTTGCTTTGGAGATCAAGGTATCTGGCCTCATAGAATGAGTTTGGAAGTTTTCCTTCCATTTCTATTTTTTTTTTTTTTTGGAACAGTTTCAGAAGAATAAGTTTTAATTCTTCCTTAAATGTTTGGTAGAATTCCCCTGAGAAGACCTGCAGCCTGGACTCTGGTTTGTTGGGAGATTTTTGATTACTGATTCAATTTCTCTGCTGGTTATGGGTCTGTTCTGGTTTTCTATTTCTTCCTGTCTTGGGTTTGTCAGTTTATATCTTTCTAGGAATTTATCAATTTCTTACAGATTGCTTAATTTGTTGGCATATAATTGCTCATAATATTCTCTTATAATTGTTTGTATTTCTGCAGTGTTGGTTGTGATCTCTCTTATTTTATTCATAATTTTACTTATATAAGTCCTTTCTCTGTTCTTTTTGGTAAGTCTGGCTAGGGGTTTATCAATCCTGTTAATTATTTCAAAGAAAAACTCTTAGTTTCATTAATCTGTTCTACTTTTTTTTATTTCTATATGACTGATTTCTGCTCTAATCTTTATTATTTCTCTCCTCCTGCTGGATTTAGGCTTTATTTGCTGTACTTTTTACAGCTTCATTAGTTGTAAGGTTAGATTCTGTATTTGGGAGTTTTCTTGTTTCTTCAGGGAAGTCTGTATTGCAATGTACTTCCCTCATAGGATCACCTTTGCTGCTGTTCTGGATTGCCATCTTTTCATTTTCATTTCCTTCCATTTATTTTTTTAAATTATCCTGTAATTCCCTGACTGACCTATTCATTCTTTAGTAGGATGTGCTTTAACCTCCATGTATTTGTGGACCTTCCAAAAATTTTCTTGTGTTTGACATCAAGTTTCATAGCATCATGGTCTGAAAATATGCATGGTATGATCTCAGTCTTTTTGTAACAGTTGAGTCATTATTTGTGACCCAGGTGGTGGTCTATTCTAGAGAATGTTCCATGTGCATTCAAAAAAAAATGTGTCTTCTGCTGCTTTGGGAGGAAATGGTCTGAATACATCTGTTAAGTATATCTGATCTAGTGTATCACTCAAAGCCTTTGTTTCCTTCTTGATTTTCCGCTTCGATGATCTGTCAATTGTTGTGAGTGGGATATTAAAGTCCCCTAGTATTATTGTATTATTATCAATGAGTTTCTTTATGTTTGTTATTGATTGGATTATATATTTAGCTGCTTCCAAGTTAGAGGCATAAATATTTACAATTGTTAGATCTTCTTGTTGGATAGATCCTTTTATTATGATATAGTGTCCTTCTTCATCTCTTATTACAATCTTTGGTTTAAAATCTAGTTTCTCTGATATAAGGATAGATACTCCAGGTTTCTTTTGACGTCCATTAGCATAAATGGTTCCCCACCCCCTCATTTTCAATTTGGTTGTATCTTAGACTCTAAAATGAATTTCTTGTAAGCCGTATATGATCAGTCTTTTTTTTTTAAATCCATTTTGATACCGTATGTCATTGATTGCGGTATTTAGTCCATTTACATTCAGAGTAATTATTGAAAGATATGAATTTAGTGCCATTGTATTACCTGTAAAGCTGTTGTTCCTGTAGATTGTTTCTGTTGCTTTATAGCCTTTGCTATATTTGGTCTCTGTTTCTGCTTAAAGATTCCCCTTAATATATCTTGTGGGCCTGGTTTAGTGTTCATCAACTCCTTTAGTTGCTTGTCTGGGAAACTCCCTATTTCTCCTTGTATTCAGAAAGACAGCCTCACTGGATAAATTATTCTTGGCTGCATATTTTTCCCATACAGCATCCCATTCCATTCTGGCCTGCCATGACTCCATGGACAGGTCTGCTGCCAACCTTATATATCTACCCTTGTAGTTAAGGACTTCTCCCAAGCCGCTTTCAGAATTCTCTCTTTATCTTTGTATTTGGTACATTTTACTCTATGTCATGGTGCTGACCTGTTTTTGTTGTTTTGAGGGGAGTTCTCTATGCCTCTTCGACTTGAATGCCTGTTTTTTTCCCCATATTAGGAAATTTCTGAGCTATAATTTGTTCAAATAAACCTTCTGCCCTTCTTTCCCACTCTTCCTCTTCCTGGCCTCACATGTTACAGATATTACTTTGTTTTATGGAAACACTGAGTTCCCTAAGTCTACCTTCGTGATCTAATAGTTTTCTTTTCCTCTTCTTTTTAGCTTCATTATTTTCCATAATTTTACCTTATATGTCACTGATTTGCTCTTCTGTTTCCTCCATCCTCATTTTTATGTCCTCCACTTAGAACTCCATCTTGGTTTTAGCATTTTTAATTTTGGCCTGATTAGATTTTAGTTCTTTTATCTCTCCAGAGAGGGATTCTCTAGTGTCTTCTCCATTTTTTTCAAGCCCAGCTAGTGTCCTTATAATTATTGTTTTGAATTCTATCATACTTATATCTGTAGTGGTTAATCCCTGGCTGTTTGTACTACCTCCTGTTCTTTCTTTTGGGATGAATTTCTCTTTCTTGTCATTATGTCCAGAAAAGAAAAGACGAATGAAAAAGAAAAACAAAACAAAACAAAAATAACAAGAACAAGAACACAAAACAAGATAACTAGATCCTGGGTGTGTATTGGTCTGCCTATTAAAAGAAACTAGATCCCAAAATAAGAAAGAAAGAGGGGAGCCTGGGTGGCTCAGTTAAGTGTCTGTCTTTGGCTCTGGGATCCCAGGACCCTGGAATCAAGCCCCACATTGGGCTCCCTGCTCATTGGGGAGTCTGTTCCTCCCTCTGTCCCTCCCCCCATTAATGCTGTCTCTCTCTCTCTCAAATAAATAAATAAATAAATCATTAAAAAATAAAAAAATAATTTAAAAGGAAAGAAATAGATATACCTATATAATACAATAAAAGGGAACAAAAATAATGTGTATATATAAAGTATATATAAAAATAAAAATTAAAAATAAGAAAATAAATGAAAAAATAATAATAAATAAATAAAAAGTACAAAGGAGGGTAGATACTATTTTCCCCTAGAGCTGAAGCTTTGCAGCCTTCTATGGTCAGTAAACTTGGTGTGGGTCCAGTTGTTTGTGCTGGTCTTCTGGCAGAGGAATTGTTGTGCTGATTCTCAGGTAGGACTTGTCCTAGTGAAGATGTTTTAAGGGGAGTCCTCTGTGCCTCTCCAGGGAGGTGTGGCTTGGAGTAAGCAGCTCTGGACTCCATTAGGTGCAGCTCTTTTGCTCCATCAAGGCTTTCCACACTGATGCGAGGAATGAATATGGTGGCTCCCCACTAACTACTCCTGGAGCTGGAAATTCATGCCCCCCCCCCAGTCTTCAGTGAGCCTCTATAGAAGAGAAATCAATCACTCTTGTGTCACCGGTTTCCAACCTAACCCTGTGTTCACCCTGTGTCAGAGCTTTTTTCATCTCAGGCATGTGCCTGAGTTTCAAAACTCCAAATTTTAGAGACTCCTGAGGCATAGACCCACATGATACCTCTGGAGGAGAGTCTCACTACCCTTCTGCTTTTTGCCAGACCTGTCCCAGGAAAGCAAATGGTAGGAACATGCAGCAGTTCACAATTTATGGCAATACAGAGCAGAAATCAACACCTAGACTCATTGTTCTCAACCACCTTCTATGATCTTATGACTGGGAACAGTGCAGCACTTAGGCATCACCCATTCTTCTTGCCACCCAGGGCAAGACCTCAGATCCTCAGACCACACTATCATACTTGTAATTCCATCCCACTTCATCACCTGAGAACCTTTACTCTACGCATATCCCCCACTGTAGCAATTTTCTGAAAATCTGATTTTGTACTCCCCTGCTTATAATACTTTGCAGTAGCCTCCTTAAGCAGGCTCCCTCCCTGCTACAGTACCCACAACTATATCACACCAGATTCAAGTATCCCCACCTCCTACCTTCCAAATGCTGAACACTTTTCTACTTGTAGACTTGCAGTATTTGTTCTCTCAGAACTCTGATTCATTTCTCCCATGTTCAGAATGATTTGATAAGTATATAGCTGTATTCAAAGAATGAGACAAACTTAGGGTCCCCCTACTCCTTCACCATATTAACTCTTCTCTTTTATTTTTAATTTTTTTAAATGAAATATATTTGACATACAATATTATAATATTTTAAGGTGTGAAATATAATGATTTGGCAATTATATATCTTATGAAATATTCACCATGGAAGTATAGTTACCATCTGTCAACATGCAAAATTATTACAGGAAGTTCTGGCCCATGATGGTGATGCAGGAATACCCTTCTTTCCCCTCTTCCACAGAGATCCAAATTACAGCTTTAATAGAGCAACTCCTCCTGAACTGGAACTGAGATTTGACTGAACAACTTCTAGACAAGAAAAGATAGAAAGGTTGACAAAAGAGAAAGTTACAGAGATGGAGACACAGCAATGAAATGAACCATCACTCATGAAGCTGTGAACTGATGTGAAGAATCAGCACTGAATAACTGGGAGTAGATTTGCCTGTCCTTGTGGACAGAAAAAAACCATGGCTTAAAAGACCAGTTAGTTTATAAAAGATCTTGTTCTAGAAATTCACCAAATGACTGAGGAACTGATTTAACTCTCTATGGATGAGAGAGACTGCTTAGCAACACAATTTACACTTCCCCTCTACTTTGAAAGTGCCCACCACAGCAGAGTCCAAAATTCAGAGCTGATTTGCTGCTTCATTGAGCCCAGTGTCCTTAACCCACCACAGACCCAAAAGCCCTGAGGCACAGAAAAGAAATCCATGATTTAAAAGAATAACTAGCAGAGGTTAGGGTTAAAATAGCAGAGTAGTAGGGGTGTCCTAACCTTGCCTCAGCCCTCGACATAGCTGGATAAATATCAAATCATTTTGAACACACAAGAAATCAACATGAGAACTGAGAGAGCAAAACCGCACAACTACATGTAGAAAACAGCCACACCATGGAAGATAGGAGCTACAGAGTGTTGATTTGGGGAAGAAAAAGAATTGCAGGTGCTGCAAAGGGGAGGGAACTCTGACCACAGAAAGAGGAGTGAGAGAGAAAGGGAAAGAGAGAGAGATAAAAGAGTGAAAGTCCATGCAGGGGATTGCACAAGAAAAAATCTTTCCCCAAAACCACTGTCTGGGTAAAGGAGAGGGGCTAACTAATGCAAGTTTTTCATAAGTAGTGGAGCCCAGTATGAACATTTGGAGGTCTGTGCCTTTGCCAGTGTCATGCTTATTGGGATTGGCTGTGCTCTTGTGGGGAAGGAGTGTGGAGACGCAGGAGCAGGTGGCTTGCTCTGAGGATATCCTGGGTCACACAGGGAGAAACACTTCCCATGGTTGAAGTGCATTTGGGAGTGTCAGCGCGGCCTCTCCAGGGACAAAAGAACTAGTGGCACCAATATGCTGCCTTGTTCCTTACCATAGGAATAAAAACAATAGCTGAGGGCAGCAAGACTTGGTTCCAGGTTGTGCTACATGTTACCAAAAACTCTGAACTACTGCCCGGGCTTGCAATCAATTTTTGAACAAGCCAGCACCAGACAGAGAGCAGTGAGACCCTCCGTCAGAGGATCAGTATGGGTCTCTGCTGCACAGTTCCATAAAATTTGGAATTTTGAAGCCCAGTCAGGTGCCCGAGATAAAACAAAGGGGTACTGTGCTGCCTGGCAGATGGACAGCTCTGACACAGGCAGGGTGAAGGCAGGGATCTGGCAGAATCTGAGGACACAAGAGATGTGATTTTTGCTCTTCTGTAATGGCTTTTGGAAGAGTGATGGGCATGAGATCCAAGAGATGACAGAGATGGCGATGCCATTTGGCCTCCCATCCATCAACACTGACCAACTTCAGTGAGCAAAACAGCACCTCCCAGTGGAGGCCAAAGCCACTTACACCACCGGGCACCACCACCCTGTAACTTGCGGGTGCATCTCTCCACTAGGGCAAGTCCACGTGAGAACCAGGACAGCAGGTCCCACTCTCAGAAGACCAGCACAAACCCACTGCCTGCACCAAGTCTAAAGATCATAGAGTGCTGCAAAGCCTCAGCTCTAGGGGAAATAGGATCTAGTTTCTTTCTTTCTTTCTTTTTTTCTTTTTTTTTTTTTACCTCTTCTTAATATAGCCATTACTTTCAGGAGCAGGACTACAACAGGCTTTCCAACAATCACACAAAAAGAACAGTGACCCAGACAAAACGACAAGATGGAGGAATTCACACCAAAACAAAGAACAGGAACAAGTCATGACCAGTGATTTAATCAATACAGATACAAGTAAGATGTCTGAATCACAATATATTTATTTTTTTAAAGATTTTATTTATTTATTTTGAGAGAGAGAGTACGAGGAAGGGGGAGGGGCAGAGGAAAAAGGAGAAGCAGACTTCCAGCTGAGCAGGGAGCCCAATGTGGGGCTCGATCACAAGACCCCAGGATCATGACCTGACCTGAAGGCAGACACTTAACCGACTGAGCCACACAAGGACCTCACTGAATCACAATTTATTTTATTTTTAAAAAAATTTTTATTAACATATAATGTATTATTTGTTTCACGGGTACAGGTCTGTGATTCATCAGTCTTAGACAATTCACAACACTCACCATAGCACATACCCTCCCCAGTGTCCATCACCCAACCACCCCATCCCTCCCACACCCCTCCACTCCAGCAATCCTGTTTGTTTCCTAAAATTAAGAGTCTCCTATGGTTTTTCTCCCCCTCTGGTTTTGTCTTTTTCATTTTGCCCTCCTTCCCCTATGATCCTCTTTCTTGTTTCTCAAATTCCTCATATCAGTGAGATCCTATGATACCCGTCATTCTCTGATTGACTTATTCTGCTTAGCCTAATACCCTCTAGTTCCATCCAGGTCATTGGAAATGGCAAGATTTCATTTTTTGATTGCTGCATAATATTCCATTGTATATATATATACCACATCTTCTTTATCCATTCATCTGTTGATGGACAGCTAGGTAGGCTCTTTCCATAGTTAGGCTATTGTGGACATTGATGTTATATACATTGGGGTGCACGTGCCCCTTTGGATCACTACATTTGTATCCATGAGGTAAATACCCACTTGTGCAATTGCTGGGTCATAGGTTAGCTCTATTTTCAACTTTTTGAGGAACCTCCATACTGTTTTCCAGAGTGGCTGCTCCAGCTTGCATTCCCACCAACAGTGTAGGAGGGTTCCCCTTTCTCCACATCCTCGCCAACATCTGTCGTTTCCTGACTTGTTAATTTTAGCCACTCTGACTGGTGTGAGGTGGTATCTCATTGAGGTTTTGATTTGGATTTCCCTGATTCCGAAGGATCTTGAGTATTTTTCATGTGTCTGTTGACCATTTGGATGTCTTCTTTGCAGAAATGTCTATTCATGTCTTCTGACCATTTCTTGATTGGATTATTTATTCTTTGGGTTGAGTTTGATAAGTTATTTATAGATTTGGATACTAGCCCTTTATCTGATATGTCATTTGCAAATATCTTCTCCCATTCTGTCAGTTGTCTTTTGGTTCTGTTGACTGTTTCCTTTTGCTGTGCAAAGCTTTTTGTCTTGATGAAGTCCCAATAATTCATTTTTGCCTTTGCTTCCCTTGACTTTGGCAGTGTTTCTAGGAAGAAGTTGCTGTGGCTGAGGTCAAAGAGGTTGCTGTCTGTGTTCTCTTGAAGGATTTTGATGGATTCCTGTCTCACATTTAGGTTTTTCACCCATTTTGAGTCTATTTTTGTATGTGGTGTAAGGAAATGGTCCACTTTCATTCTTCTGCAGGTGGCTGTCCAAATTTCCCAACACCATTTGTTGAAAAGACTGTCTTTTTTCCATTGGACATTCCTTACTTCCTTGTTGATGATTAGTTGACCATAGAGTTAAGGGTCTATTTCTGGGCTCTCTATTCTCTTCCATTGATTTATGTGTCTGTTTTTGTGCCAGTACCATACTGTCTTGATAATTGCAGCTTTGTAGTAGAGCTTGAAGTCTGGAATTGTGATGCCACCAGCTTTGTTTTTGTTTTTCTTTTTCAACATTCCTCTGGCTATTTGGTTTTTTTTCTGGTTCCATACAAATTTTAGGATTATTTGGTTCCATTTCTTTGAAAAAGTTGATGCTATTTTGATAGATATTGCATTAAATGTATAGACTGCTCTAGGTAGCATATGCATTTTTACAGTATTTGTTCTTCCAATCCATGAGCCTGGAACGTTTTTCCATTTCTTTATGTCGTCCTCAATTTCTTTCATGAGTATTCTATAGTTTTCTGAGTACAGAGTGAATCACAATTTAAAACTGATCATAAGGGTATTTGCTGGGCTTGAGAAAAGCATAGAAGATACTAGAGAATACCTTACTACAGAGATAAAAGAACTAAAAAGTAGTCAATTTGCTGTAATTGAGATGCAAAACTGAGTGGATGCAATGGACAATGCGGATGGCTGAAACAACAGAAGAAATCAGTGATATAGAAGATGAAATTATGGGGGAGGAGTTAAGATGGCAGAGGAGCAAACACGGCTAGATAGTTATCAGATCATTCTAAATGCCATAGAAATCAATCAGAGGTATGAGAGAACAAAAACTGCAAGTGAAAGTAAGAGGTACAGGGAGTTCACTTGGGAGAGATATACCTGTGGGTAGGGTGGCGGGGGGAACACTGCTTATGGAGGTTACTCCAAGCTGTGCAGTGCAAAATCTGAACTGAAAGGTCCGCTGATGAGGGGGATGTGCCCGGCTTAATGGTGCTCATGAGGCCAAGTGAGGTGGAATCTCAGAAGTGAAAGAGTGGTCTGAGGATCCTCTGGGTCACAAGAAGCACAGGTGGTGCTAACATGCTGTACTTTTTGCAGGCATAGGAACAGGGATAACCTGCTGAGAACAGTGAGTCTTGGGTGCTGGCTCCCTGCTCTGTTTTGCCATAAACTGTAAATCTCAGTGCAGTGGTGGGACCCCTTTCCTGAGATGCCTGGCAAATGGCAAAAGCATGGTGAGACTCTTCCCTAGAGGAAGGGTGTGGGTCCAGGCCATTGTAGTCCCTAAAATTTGGAGTTCTTAAACTCAGTCACATGTCAGAGTTAAAAAAAAAACCTCAGGCACAGGCAGAGGGAACACAGGGTTCTGATGGAAACCAGGGACAAAAAGAGGTGATTGACTGTTGTTCTGTGAGGGCTCACTGAAGAGTGGGGGGCAAGAACTTTCAGCTCCAGGGCTAGAGAGTAGGTCTCTACCAGGTGCATCCTGCCCATCAGTACTGAAAGCCTTCAGGGAACAAGACAGGACTACCTACTGGAAGCTGGAGCCACTCACACCAGCCCCATCCCCCCTGTACCATAGAGGCCCATCTCCACAATGGCAAGTCCACCTGAGAATCAGCACAACAGGCCCCTCTCACAGAAGACCAGCACAAACACCTTGCTTACCCTAAGTCTACTGATCATAGACTGTTGCAAAGCTTCAGCTCTAGGGGAAATAAGACCTAGCTTCCTTTTTACTTTTATGCTTTATATTTTACTACCATTTTTTCATTTATTTTCTTTTTTATTATTTTTTAAAAATTTTATATATTTTATATGTTTCATTTATATCCATTATATATATCTATATATATAGATATATAAATATAGATAGATATAAATATAGATATAGCTATAGATATTAGGATCAGGATTCTTTTAACAAGCAGATGAAACACACCCAGGATCTTGTATTGCAGTTTTTTCCTTTGTTTTTTGTTTTGTTTTCTTAGCTATTTTTTCTATCTTCTTTTCTTTTCTGGACAAAATGAGATGTTGGAGTAATTCAACTCAAAAGAAATAATAGGCAGTAGAACTCATGGCCAGAGATTTAATAAATACAGATATAAGATGTCTGAACTAGAATTTAAAACAACAATTATAAGGATACTAGCTGGGCTTGAAGAAAGCATACAAGACACTAAAGAATCCCTTACTGCAGAGATCAAAGAGCTAAAATCTTGTCTGGCCAACATTTACAATGCCATAATCAAGATACAAACCAAAATGGATGCCATAAAAACGAAAACGGATGAAAGAGAGGAAGGAATTAGTGATATGGAAGATAAAATGATGGAAAATAATGAAGCTGAAAAGAAGAGGGAAGGAAAGCTAATGGACCACGAAGGTAGACATACAGAACTCAGAAAATTATTGAAACATAATAACATTCATATGATAGGAGTCCAAGAAGGTGAAGAGAGAGAAAAGGGGGCAGAAAATTTTTCAAACAAATTATAGCTGAAAACTCCCCAAGTCTGGAGAAGGACACAGACATCAAAATCCAAGAAGCACAGAGAACTCCCAACAAATTCAACAAAGGCCGACCATTGCCAATTCAAAAAATACACAGACAAGGAAAGAATCCTGAAAGCAGCAAGGGAAAAAAGTCCTTAACATACAAGGGAAGACAGATCAAAATCGTAACAGATCTATCCACAGAAACTTTGCAAGTCAGAGAGAGTAGCAGGATATATTTAATGTGATGAATGGGAAAAATATGCAGCCAATAATTCTTTATCCAGAAAGGCTGTCATTCAGAATGGAAGAAGAGATAGTTTCCCAGACAAACAAAAAACTGAAGGAATTCATGAAGACTAAACCAGCCCTGCAAGAAATCTTCAAGACACTTTGACTGGAGAAAAAAAAGACCAAAAGCAAAAAAGGCTAGAAAGGACCAGAGAATATCAGAAACACTACAGGTAACACAACTGCAAGAAATTCATATCTTTCAGTAATCACTCTGAATGCAAATGGACTAAATGCTCCAATCAAAAGACATGGGGTTTCAGAATGGAAAAAAAAAAAAAAAACAAGATCCATCAATATGCTATCTGTAAGAGACTCATTTTAGAACTAAATACACATGCAGATTGAAATAGAGGGATGGAGAACCATCTGTCATGCTAATGGATGCCATAAGAAAGCCAGAGTAGCCATACTTATATCAGACAAACTAGATTTTAAACCAAAGATTGTAATAAGAGATGAAGAAGGGCATTACTTCATAATTAAGGGATGTATCCATCAGGAAGATCTAACAACTGTAAATATTTATACTCCCAACTTGAGAGCACCCAAGTATGTAAATCTATTAATAATAAATATAAAGAAACTCATTGATAATAATACAATAATAGTAGGGGAATTTTACACCCCACTTACATCAATGAACAGATCATCTAAGCAAAAAATCAACAAGGAAACAATTGCTATGAATGACAAACTGGACCAGATGGACCTAACATATATTCAGAGTAATTCATCCTAAAGCAGCAGAATACACATTCTTTTGAGTGCACATGGAGCATTCTCCAGAATAGATCACAAACTGGGTTACAAATCATATCTCAACAACTACAAAAAGATTGAGATCATATCATGCATATTTTCAGACAACATTGCTATGAAAATTGAAGTCAACAACAAGAAAAAATTCAGAAGGACCTCAAATCCAAGGAAGTTAGAGAACATCCTACTAAAGAATAAATGGGTTAACCAAGAAATAATAGAAGAAATTAACAAATTCATGGAATCAATTGAAATTGAAAACACGACGGTCCAAAACCTTTGGGATGCAGCAAAGGTGGTCCTAAGAGGAAAGAATATGACACTACAGGCCTACCTCATAAAACAAGAAAATTCTCAAATACACAACCTAACCTTACATTTAAAAGAGCTAGAAAAGGAGCAGCAAATAAAGCCTAAGCCAGAAGAAGAAGGGAAATAATAAAGATTAGACCACAAATGAATGATATAGAAGCAAACAAACAAAAAACATAGTAGAAGAAATCAACCAAACTAAAATCTGGTTCTTTGATAGAATTAATAAAATTCGTAAGCCCCTAGCCAGACTAGTCAAAAAAGAAAAAAGAAAGGACCCAAATAAATATAATAGTGAATGAAGGAGAAAGCTCACAACCAACACCACAGGAATACAAACATATTTAAGAGAATATTATAAAAAATTATATGCCAAGACGTGTGGCAATCTGGAAGAAATGTACAAATTCCTAGAAACATACAAATTACAGAAGTGAAACAGGAAGAAATAGAAAATTTAAACAGACCCATGACCAGAAAAGAAATTGAATCAATAATAAAAAATTTCCCAATGAACAAAAGTCAAGGGCCAGATGGCTTAACAGGGGAATTCAAAGGGACATTTAGAAAAGACTTAATACCTAACCTTCTTAAACTATTACAAAAAATAGAAATAGAAGGAAATCTTCTAAACTTCTTCCATGAGGTCAGCATTATCTTGATTCCAAAACCAGACAAATACCCCACTAAAAAGGAGGGTTACAGGCCAATATCCCTGATGACCATGGAGGCAAAAGTTCTCAACAAGATAATAGCAAATTGAATCCACCAATACATTAAAAGAATTGTTCACTTAGATCGAGTGTGATTTGTTCCAGGACTGCAGGGTTGGTTCAATATTCACAAATCAATCAACTTGATACAGCACATTAAAAAAAGAAAGATATGAACCATATGATCCTCTCAATAGATGCAGAAAAAGCATTTCATAAAATACAGCATCTGTTCTTGATAAAAACTCAACAATGTAGGGATAGATGTAACATACCTCATCATCATTAAGGCCATATACGAAAGACCCCCCAGGTAATATCATTCTCAATGTGGAAAAACTGAGAGTCTTTTACCTATGGTCAGAAACAAGATAAGGAAGTCCATTCTCACCATTACTATTTAACATAGTACTGGAAGCCCTAGCCTCAGCAATCAAACAAAAAGAAATAAAATGCATCCAAATTGGCAAGGAAGAAGGCAAATACTCATTGTTTGAAGATGGCATAATTCTATATGTTGAAAACCTGAAAGACTCCACAAAAATTTCTAGAATACACGAGTTCAGCAATTTCACAGGATAAAAAACCAACATACAGTAATCTTTTGCACTTATGTCGCCAATAATGAAGCAGCAGATAAAGAAATAAAAAATTGATCTTGTTTTTTAAAAGATTGTATTCATTTATTTGAGAGAGAAGGAGAGAGCACAAGTGGGGATGAGGGGCCAAGGAAGAGGGAGAAACAGAATCCCCACTGAGCAGGGAGCCAGACATGGGGCTCAATCCCAGGACCCTGAGATCATGACCTGAGCCAAAGGCAGGCACATAATTGACTAAACCACCCAGGCGCCCCTCAACTGATCCCATTTAAAATTGCACCAAAACCGATAAGAAACCTAGGAATAAAACTAACCAAAGATGTGTAAAGATGTAAGACATCTGTACTTTGTAAACTACAGAACACTTATGAAAAAATTGAAGAGGACACAAAGAAATGGGAAAAGCATTCCATGCTCAAGGATTGGAGGAACAGATATTCTTACAATGTCTATACTGCCCAAAGCAATTTACACATTTACTGTAATCCTTATCAAAATACCAACAGCATTTTTCACAATGCTGGAACAAAAAAATATCCTACAATTTGTAAAGAAGCACAAAAGACCCTGAAGAGCTAAAGCAATCCTTAAAAAGAAAAGAAAACCTGGGGGCATCACAATTACAGATTTCAAGCTATATTCAAAAGTTGTAATCATCAAGACAGTATGTCACTGCCTCCAAAACAGACACATAGACCTATGGAACAGAAGAGAAAAACCAGAAATAAACCCACAACTCTATTGTCAACTAATATTCAACAAAGCAGGAAAGAATATCCAATGGAAATAAGATCATCTCTTCAACAAATGGTGTTGTAAAAACTGAAAGCCACATGCAGAAGAATGAAACTGGACCACTTTCTTACACCATACACAAAAATAAATTCAAAATGTATGAAAGACCTAAATGTAAGACAGGAAACCATCAAATTCCTAGAGGAGTACACAGGAGGCCACCTCTTTGGTTTCAGCCATAGCAACTTCTTACTAAACATGTTGCCAGAGGCAAAACAAACAAAAGCAAAAATGAACTGTTGGGATTTCATCAAGATAAAAATCTATACAGCCAAGGAAACAAACAACGAAACGAAAAGGCAGCCTCCAGAATGGGAGAACGTATTTGCAAATGACATATCTGATAAAGGGTTAGTATCCAAAATCTATAAGGAACTTAATCAAATTCAACACCAAAAATCAAATAACCTAATTAAGAAATGGGCAGAAGACAATAATAGACCCCTTTCCAAAGAAGACAGGGAGATGGCTAATAGATACATGAAAAGATGTTCAACATCTCTCATCAGGGAAATACAAATCAAAAGCACAATTATGTATCACCTCATACCTGTCAGAATGGCTAAAATCAACAACACAGGAAACAACAGAGGTTAGCAAGGACAGGGACAAAGGTGTGCCCTCCTACACTATTGATGTAATACAAACTGGTGCGGCCATTCTGGAAAACAGTATGGAGTTTCCTGAAAAAGTTAAAAATAGAACTACCCTATGGCGCAGCAATTTCACTAGTAGGTGTGTGCCCAAAGGATACAAAAATACAAATTCGAAGGGACACGTGCACCCTAATGTTTAGAGAAGCATTATCAACAATAAGCAAACTATGAAAAGAGCCCAAATATCCATTGACTGATGAATGGATAAAGATGAGGTGTATATATACACAATGGAATATTACTCAGGCATCAAAAAGAATGAAGTCTTTCCATTTGCAGCAACATAGATGGAGCTAGAATGTACTATGGTAAGCAAAATAAGTCAGTTTAGAGAAAAACACATACCATATGATTTCACTCATATGTTGAATTTAATAAACAAAACAAATGAGCAAATGGGGGGAAAAAAAGAAAGGGAGATAAACCAAGCAACACACAGTTAAGCATAGAGAACTAACTGATGGCTACCAGAGGTGAGATGAGTAGGAAAATGGGTCAAAGTGTAAATGGGTATTAAGAAAATACTGAAGAGTAGGAAGATAGCAGCAGATTAGGAGGATGCCAGGCTCACTTTGTCCCACCAGTTCAACTAGATAATCATCAATTCTTCCTGAATACCCCAGAAATCGACTTGAAGACTGACAGAAAAACTCCACAAATAAAGGGAGAGAACAGGCCACATCAAAGTAGGAAGGAAGTGTAGAGACATGGTTTAGGGGAGAAATGGATCACAGGTGTTGTGAAGGAGAGGGAGCTGTGGTTATGGAGAATGGTGAGGGAGAGGGGAGCACACAGGGGAATGCACAGAACATTTCCCCAAAGCCATTGGCTTTGAAACTGAGAGCAGCTGAATTTCATGAGTTCTTGCAAGATGAGGGCAGACAGAATGGAAACAGCAAAATGAAGAGTGCCTGGGGCACAAAGTGGGGAGAATATTTGCTCTTCTTACAGTGCATATGTGAGAGTCAGTATTCTTTGCAACATCTCTCCAGGAATAAAGGAGATGGCTGACACCATTTTACTCCCCAACCCCTCAGCACAAACATAGTACCACATGCAGGTTGCAGGGTAGTACCCACTGGCTGCCTAAGTTGCATACACCATGTCCCACACCCATGTGATCTGGTGGGACCGCCCTTCTCAGTCTGCCTTGCCTCAGTCACAATACAACAGGCCCTTACACCAGAAAACCAGCACAAATCCCTGCTCATATGACATCTCCTGACCAGAAAGTTCTGCAGGGCCTCCATTCTGGTGGAGGACATGTCAGGTATCATTTCACAAGCAGATTAAAGCACATCTACTTATGACTAGCCACATTCAGACCAGGGAACAAACAGCACAGAGCAGGCAAGGGGGCCTCTGAAGACAACTACCCAGAAGAATAGTGAAGACAAAACACAACAGCCAACTGCACGTGGCACAAACCACAGGACACTCTCCAAAGCGCAAGGCCCTGAACTCTATATGACTTCTTCTTCATTAAGCCATTACTCTCAGTAGCAGAAAATATAACTGGTATTACTAACATAGAGAAGTCAGAGACTTAGAAAAAATGTGAAGATGGAAGTATTTATCCCAAATGAAAGAACAAGATAAGGCCAGGCCAGAGATCTAAGTGAAACAGATATAAGTAACATGCCCAGTGGAGAATTTACAGCAAAAATGATAAGGATACACATGGCTTGAGAAATGAGAAGACATCAGGGAGACCCTTACCACAGAGAAAAAGGAGTGAAAAAATGAGTCAGAATGAAGAATGCAATAAATGAGATTGGGAAAAGTCTTGATGGAAAGAAAATAAGGGCTGGAAGAAGCAGATGAATGAAATAGTAATATAGAAGACAAAATAATGGAAAATAATGAAGCTGAACAAAAGAGAGAAAGAATTATGGAACATGAGAACAGACTTAGAGAACTCAGTAACTCCAATAAATGTAGTAACATTCATATTATAGGATTCCCAGAATAAGAAGAGGGAAAAGGGAGAAGAAAATTTATTTCAGGAAATAATAGCTGAAAGCATCCCTACTTGTGGGAAGGAAACAGACATCTAGATCCAGGAGGCACAGAGAACTCCTATCAAAATCAACAAAAGTCAGCCAACATCAAGATGTATTGTAGTCAAATTTGCAAAACATAGCTATAAAAAAATCTTAAAAAGAGCAATACAAAAGAAGTTCTTAACTTAAAAGGAAGTCCTTAACTCATGAGGCTAGTTGGGAGATTCTTAACAGAAATTTAGCAAGCCAGAAGCTAGTGGCATGATATAATCAAAGTGCTACATGGGAAAATTTGCAGCAAGAATACTCTCTGCAACAACGCTATCACTCAGGAAAGTAGGAGAGATAAAGAAATTCCCTGACAAAAAAACCTAAATGAGGTCATGACCAATAAATCAGCTCTGCAAGATATATCAGAGGGTAATCTTTGAGGGAAAAGAGTCCAGGGTGCCTGCGTGGCTCAGTTAGTGTCTGCCTTTGGCTCAGGTCATGATCCCAGGATGCTGGGATCAAGTCCCACATCAGGCTCCCTGCTAAGCGGGGACTCTGCTTCTCTCTCTCCCTCTGCCCTTCCCCCAGACTGCTTTGCTTGATCTCGATCTCTCTCTCTCTCAAGTAAATAAATAAAATCTTTTTTTAAATAAAAGAATCCAAACTGGCAAAGACAAGAAAGGTTCAGAGAATTTACAGAAAAAATGAGAAAACGAGTAACAAAATAGCAATAAATATGTATCTATAAACAATTACATTGGATGAAAATGGACCAAACACTGCAATCAAAAGACATAGGGTGTCCCATTTGATTAAAAAAAAACACCCATCTATATACTGCCAGAGAGAGACTCGTTTGTTTTCGTTCTTTATTTTCATTTAAATTCAATTAGCCAACTTATAGTGCATCATTAGTTACAGAGGTACTGCTCAATAAATTATTATTCACGTATAACACCCAGTGCTCATCACATCACAAATCCTCTATAATGTCCATCAACCAATTACCCCACCCCCACCAAACTCCCCTCCAGCAACCTACAGTTTGTTTCCTACAGTTAAGAATCTCTCATGCATTTTCTCCCTCTCAGATGACTTCCCATTCAGTTTTCCCTCCCTTCCCCTATGATCCTCTGTACTGTTTCTTATATTCCACATAGGAGAGAAACCATTTGATAATTGTATTTCTCTGACTTATTTCACTCAACATAATACCATCCAGTTCCATCCACACTAATGTAAATGGTAAGAATTCATTCTTTCTTATGGCTGAATAATAATCCATTGTATATATATATATATATATATATATATATATATATATATATATATACACTACATCTTTATTATCCATACATTAGTCAATGGACATCTCAGCTCTTTCAATAGTTTGGCTATTGTGGACATTGGTGCTATAATGTATGGTGATTAAAATAACACAATAATAATAAAAAAACACTGGGGAGCATGTGAACTTTAGGATGATTATATTTGTCAATTTGGGATAAATAACTAGTACAGCAATTGGTGGGTCATAGGGTAGCTCATAGTAATTCTAGTACTGTGTTGAACAATAGTGGTGAGAATGGGCATCCTTGTAGTGTTCCTGATCTTCAGGGAAAGGCTCTCAGCTTTTCCCCACTGAGGATGATATTCGCTGTGGGTTTTTCATAGATGGATTTTATGAACTTGAGGAATGCTGCCTCTATCCCTATACCCTGAAGAGTTTTAATCAAAAAAGGATGCTGTATTTTGTCAAATGCTTCTTCTGCATCAATTGAGAGGACCTGATGGTTCTTCTCTCTCCTTTTATTAAGGTGTTCTATCACATTGATTGATTTGCAAATGTTGACCCACCCTTGCAACACGGGGATGAATCCCACTTGGTCATGGTGGATGATCATTTTAATGTTGGATCTTGTTAGCTAGGATTTTGTTGAGGATTTTGGAATCCATATTCATCAGGGATATCAGTCTGAAATTCTCCTCTTTGCCTGGTTTGGGTATTAAGGTAATGCTGGCCTCATAGAATAAGTCTGGAAGATTTCCTTCTGTTTCTATTTTCTGAAACAGCTTCAGTAGAATAGGTATTATTTCTTCTTTGAATGTTTGGTAGAATTCCCCAGGGAATCCATCATGCCCTGGACTCTTGTTTTTTGGGAGGTTTCTGATCACTGCTTCAATCTTATTACTGGTTTTGGCCTATTCAGGTTGTCAATTGCTTCCCATTTCACTCTTGGGAGAAAGAATATGCGGGGAATAATCTCAGTCTTTTGGTATCAGTTGATAACTGATTTGTGACCCAGTATGTGGTCTCTTCTAGAGAAAGTTCCATGTGCACTCGTGAAGAATGAGTATTCTCCTGTTTTAGGGTCAAATGTTCTGTATATATCTATGAGGTCCACCTGGTCCAGTGTGTCATTCAGAGCTCTTGTTTCTTTGTTGATTTTCTGCTTAGATGATCTGTCTATTGCTGAGAGTGGAGTATTGAGGTCTCCTACAATTAATGTATTGTTATCAATATGACTTTATTTTGGTGAACAGTTGGCTTATGCTGTCCCTAAGGTGTAGATACTTAAAATTGTTAGATCTTCTTGGATAGATGCTTTAAGAACGATATCATGTCCTTCTGTGTCTCTAACCACAGTCTTTAGTTTAAAATCTAATTTGTCTGATATAAGAATTCCTACCCCAGCTTTCTTTTGAGGTCCATTGGCATGGAAGATGGATCTCCATCCCTTTACTTTCAGTCCAGATGTATCTTTAGGTTCAAAATGAGTCTCTTGTAGATAACATATGGATAGGTCTTGTCTTTTTATACAATCTGCAACCTTGTGTCATTTTATGGGAGCATTTAAGCCATTCACGTTGAGAGTGATTATCGAAAGATAAGAATTTATTGTCATCATGTTGCCTGTGAACACCTTGTTTCTATAGATTGTCTCTGTAAATTTCTTTTCTATATCACTCTTGGGGTCTTCCTCCTTTTATAAATCCCCCCCTTAGTATTTCTTGCAGGGCCAGCTTAGTGGTCACATATTCTTTCAGTTTCTGCCAGTCTTGGAAGCTCTGCATCTCTCCATCCATTCTAAATGACAGCCTTGCTGGATAAAGTATTCTTGGCTGCATGTTCTCCTCATTTAGCACCCTGAATAAGTCTTGCCAGCCCTTTCTGGTTGCCTGGTCTCTGTGAATAGGTTTGACGTTATTCTGATGTTCCTCCCTCTGTACATAAGGAATCTCTTCCACCTAACCACCCTTAAGATGGTTTCCTTGGTTCTAAGATTTGCGAGTTTTACTATTACATGCCAGGGTGTTGGCCCGTTTTCCTTGATCTTGGGAGGGGTCCTCTCTGCCTCTAGGACACGAATGTTTGTTTCATTCCCCAGATTAGGGAAGTTTTCAGCTATGATTTGCTCAAATATATCTTCTAGTTCTCTCTCTCTCTCTCCACCCCCTCAGGGATCCCAATAATTCTGACATTGGAACGTTTCATGGCATCACTTATTTCTCTGATTCTATTTTCATGGATTCTGAGTTGTTTTTCCCTGGCCTCCTCTTTTCCCTTTTTATCTATTAAATTGTCTTCCAGGTCACTTACTCATCCTTCTACCTCACTTACCCTAGCTATTAGATTATCTAGATTAGATTGGATCTCATTGATAGTATTTTGATGTTCTGCCATTTCAGCTTTCATTTCTGGCCTTAGAGACTCTATGTTGCCATTAATTGATTTCTCCATTCTAGCTATCGTCTTCACAATTGCTAGCCTGAATTCCATTTCCGACATTTTGGTTATATCAGAATCCATTTGTAAATCTGTGGCAGAAGTCATAGTCTTTGAGTCTTTCCTATTTTGGGGGTTCCTCCTCTTAGTCATTTTGTTGAGGGTTGGTCAAGGGAATGTACAGAGTCCAAATTATTGACCACAACCCAAGCAAGATGCACCTGTTTTATAAGGACCTTAGGGTTGTTGGCCTCTTGTTCTCCCAGCCTGTCTTCAGGGGAGGGGCATGCTGTGATGTTACTCAGGCAACCCTGTTTGGGCAAAGTTGCCCTGCCCCCTGTGTGTGTGTGCGGGGGGGAATGGGCTTAGTGAAAACCATTTTGGGAGGGCTTTTGTTCTATGAAAGCTTTCCCTGGTGGCTTTCCGCATCTCTTCCGAGAGTCAGAGCAGAAGAAATTGTTTCCAACCCTCTGCCTCAGAGGAGGGAGATCACAGTCTGTTCTTCACTGAGCTCTCTAGGCCACATTATCTCCATTTCTGTGTGTGCTGCTATAAACTGCAGCATCCTGGGTTGTGCATGCCTCAGCAGTGCTCCCAGTCCTTGCCTCCCGGTCAGGGCATGTCTCTGCGATTTGTGCTTCTAAAACCGCCAGCCACCCCAAGTTGGCATACGTGGCCCCACCACTCCGGTTTCCGCTGGTGGTCCTACCCTAAACTCCTTTCCCCATCACTACCATTCTGCGAGTCTCTGCCCAGTCCCCAGCAGGGGAGACTATTGCTCACGGGTGGTGTAGGATCCTGACAGCTTGTCTCCCTCCCTCTTCTGTTTATCCTCTGATACTTGCCCGTGGAATCACAGCTCCCCGCTTCCTACCTCAAATCCAAACACCTGCAATATTCTATTTGTAGAGATCAGGATCTATCTTCTTACATCTCAGGCTGATTTCATGGGTGTTTAGAGTGGTCTGGTAGATATCCAGCTCAATTCCAGGGACCAGTTGAAATAGGATCCCCTACTCCTCTGCCATCTTTTCCCTCTCCCCATATTTTGTGAACTTGACAATGAAATATCTTGATGATTGTTGTGTATTGTTGAATTTAATATGAGTTCCTGTGCTTTTGGGTTTTGGATTTTGATGTCTGTTTCTGTCCCCTGATTAGGGAATTTTTCTGCTGTAATTTGCTCAGATAAACTTTCTGCTCCCTTTTCCCTCTCTTCTTCTGGTACTTCTATGACACAAATGTTATTATGCTTTAAGGAGGTACTGTTTTCCCTAAACCTACATTAGTGATCCAACACTTTTCTTTCTCTCTTCTTTTCAGGTTTATTATTTTCCATAATTTTATCTTCTGTATCACTGATTCATTCCTCTGCTTTGTCCATTCTCATTCTCATTGCATCCAGTCAGTTTTGCATCTCAGATATAGCATTTTTATTTTGGCCTGGCTAAATATTAGTTCTTTTATACTGCATAAGGGATTCTCTAGTGTCTTCTATGCTTTTCTCAAGCCCTGCTCATATCCTTATAACTGTTGCTTTAAATTCTGGTTCAGCTTACAACTGTTTTGATTAAATCCCTAGTCATGACTTCTTCCTGTTCTTTCTTTCAGAGTGAATTCCACTGTCTTTTCATTTTGTATAGATCAGTGTGTGTGTGTGTGTGTGTGTGTGTGTGTGTGTGTGTGTGTAAAGCCTCTTATGCTTCCTAAGCATGAGAGTAATGGCTATATTAAGAAGAGGTCCTAGGGGCTCCTGGGTGGCTCAGTCGTTAAGCGTCTGCCTTCGGCTCAGGTCATGATCCCAGGGTCCTGGGATTGAGCCCCACATTGGGCTCCCTGCTCCACGGGAAGCCTGTTCTCCCTCTCCCACTCACCCTGCTGTGTTCCTTCTCTCACCGTGTCTCTCTTTGTCAAAAAAATAAATGAAATCTTAAAAAAAAAGAAGAGGTCCTATAATGTCTTGGGCCTGGTTCTTCAGGAAGTGTTTCAGAGAATGCACTCTGATGTTGTGTTTTGGTTGCTCCTTCCCTAAGGTCAGTCCTCTGCAGAGTTTCTTCTTACCTGCCATGGGTACTGTTGGGACCTTGTCCATTGTGTGCCAAGTTTTAACTAGTTATGTTTTGAAATTAGATCTAATTTCACCTACAGCTGAAGTATTGCAGCACCTTACAATCAGTAGACTTGGTACATGCAGGGGGTTTATGCTGTTCTGGGTGAGGGACCTGGTGCACTGGTTCTCAGGCACACCTGCCTTAGTAAAGTGCACCTGCAGAGTGCATGGGGATGGGGCTTGGTGTAATCAGCTCCAGTGAGCTCTCAGTGAGCAATAGAGAGCTCCCACTGGAGGTTAATCAATTTTCTTCAGTGGGAGCTCCAGCAGGAGCTCTCTATTGCTCACTGAAGTTAGTCAGTGCTGATGGGCAGGTGAGACAAAATGGTATCAACCCCCTCTCTCATTCCTGGGGCAGGGAGCTTGCATGTGCCACTCTTCAGGAAACCCTCAAAGAAGAATGAACATTCTCCACTCCTGTGTCCCCAGCTTCCATCAGATTCCTGCTTTCACCCTGTCTGTGTCTGAGCTGTCTGCCTGCCAAGTGGTACAGTTCTGTGTTTTATCTCAGGTGCCAGGTGCGTGCCTGGGTTTTAAAACTCCCAATTTTAGGGACACAGCATGGTGAAATGTGTACTGATCCTCTCGGGGAAGGTTTCACCATGCTGTGGCTGGTACTGGTTTGTCCCAGAAAAGCAGTTGCACAACTGTGCAACAGTTCAGAGTTCATGGTAAAGTGCAGTAAAAAGCCAGCACCAAGTTTTGCTGCCTTCAGCAGGTGTCTCTGTCCCTATGCCAGTGAACAGGTCAGCACAGGTGGCATCCCACCAGTTCTTTTATTCCTGGAGAGGCCATGTCACCTCTCTTAATTGCACTCCAAGAAGGGGAACTCTTTCTCCTCGTGTAACCCAGGGGTTCCTCAGAGCACATTGTCTGTTCCTAGGCCTCTGCCCTCCTTCCCCACAGGAGTCCCACTAAGCCTGCCAGGCATGACTCCAGTGATGGCTCAGACTTTTAAAACTGCAGAATTTGAGCTCCACTGCTTATAAAGACCTGAGGTTTTCAGCCCCTCTCCTTTTCCCAGTCAATGATTTGGGGTAAGAGTTTTTCTTGTGCTATCCCCCATGTGCTGTTTCTCTCTCTCTCTCTCTCTCCCTCTCTATCTATCTATCTCTTGCTCCTCTCTCCATGATCAGGGCTCCCTCCCTTCCACAGCACCCACAATTCTTTCCCCCTCAAATCAACTCTTTGCAACTCCTACCTTCCTTGATGCGACCATTCTTTTTCTTCTAGATATGCAGTTTGTTGTCTCAGTCTTAAGATCAATTTCTTGGGTTTTTTAAATAATTTGTTATTTATCTGGCTGTGTTCAAAGCATGAGGCAAATATGGGGTCCCCCTACTGCTTCACCATCTTAACTCCTCTACATCTGGATTATTGACCATGCATATTTCTTATCTCAATTTTATTGAGCTCTGTTACCGTGATTTTTTCCTGTCCTTTCATTAGGGACATATTTTTCTGTCTCCTCATTTTATTTAAATCTCTGTATTTGTTTTTAAGTATTGGGAAGTTCAGATGCATATCATTATCTTGAAAGTAGTGGCCTTATGAAGAAATCCTATGGTGCCCTAGCACAATGCTTCCCATTCACCAGACCCAGGTGCTCCAGGGATGTCTCCTATGTGGGCTGCATATACCCTTCTTTTGTGGCTCAGCTGCGTTTGCTTTCATTCCACCCAGCAGCAATTGCCTACCTTTCCTGTTTTTTGGTGCATCAACTACATTTTATTCCTTGCACTATAAGAGGCTTGGGCTTGTCATTGGGCAGTGTCAGCAGTCAGGCTAAGTGTCTGGCCTCTGTCCATCTGCTGAAATTGCATGTACCCCAAACTGCAGGGTACTTTCCCTTCATTGCCCCTGAGAAGTTTTTGCTGCTGGGCAGGTCTGGCAGTCAGAATAGATGCCTGCCCTCCATCCCTCTGCCAGAACTACAGTTGCACTGATAGACAAGGTACTCTCCTTGCACTACCAGGTATAAAGTTCGACTGCTAGAACTGCAGCATGTTGATGTATATGGTTATCTTCCCCATCCCAATGTAGGAGTAACTTGGAGGATGCCTGAGGAGTGGGATGGGTCAGATGGGTGGATTCACAGGGGAATGCAAGAATGGGGCTTGTTGTATTAGCAACATAGGTGGAGAGTGTTTGCACTGGTTCCTGCAAGTGACTAGCTATCTACAATGTGGGAGGGGAAGAGAAATGGCACCCACCAGAAATTTTGTTCTTACAGAAATATCCTAAAAATCCCTGCCATTCCAGTGGAGTTTCTGTAATTACTAAATAAATTTTCATGTGTAACCTAGGTGTTTTTCCCAAACTGTTGCTTTTATGATGTTTCTCAATGGGGTTATTTGTTATGCTTTCTCTTTAAGGGTAGGGACTCAGTTTCCTACAGCACTTTGGCTCTTCCAGAGCTAAGCCCACTAATTTTTAATGTACCTGGAGTTAAGCCACAATGATTGCAAATACTTACAAATTTAAGCCCCAGTAGTATGTTAACCCAAATGCCAGACTTCAGGCTGTATTACAAAGCTGTAATCCTCAAGACATCATGGTACTGCCACAAAAACAGACACATAGATCAATGGAACAGAATAGAGAACCCAGAAATGGACCCTCAACTCTGTGAGCAACTAATCTTCAAAAAAGCAGGAAAGAATAACCAATGGAAAAAAAACAGTCTTTTTAACAAATGGTATGGGAAAACTTGACAGCTCCACGCAGAAGAATGAAAATGGACCATTCTCTTACACCATACACAAAAACAAACTCAAAATGGATGAAAGACCTAAATGTGAGACAGAAATCCAACAAAATCCTAGAGGAGAACACAGGCACCAACCTCTTTGACCTGGGCTGCAGCAACTTCTTCCTAGACACATCTCCAAAGGCAAGGGAAACAAAAGCAAAAGTGAACCATTGTGACTTCATCAGGATAAAATCTTTTGCACAACAAAGGAAACAGTCAACAAAACTAAAGGGCAACCGGTGAAGAGACGAAGACTGAGTGGTGTGGCTGCGTTGTCCACCTCGAGCAACAATTGCCTTCTCCACATAGAACTCGGGAGTAGGAGATTCAGAATGGAATTTCTTCTCCCTTCCCCCTTCTGTGAGATATTTTTGATCTTCAGCTACATTTTTCGACTTTGTGAGGAACCTTATCATCAAAGAAAATGGCCAGCGATGTTACCAACAAGACAGATCCTCGCTCCATGAACTCCCGTGTATTCATTGGGAATCTAAATAATCTTGTGGTCAAGAAATCTGATGTGGCGGCGATCTTCTCAAAATACGGCAAAATTGTTAGTTGCTCTGTCCATAAGGGCTTTGCCTTCGTTCAGTATGTTAATGAGAGAAATGCCCGGGCCACTGCGGCAGGAGAGGATGGCAGAATGATTGCTGGCCAGGTTTTAGATATTAATCTGGCCGCAGAGCCAAAAGTGAACTGAGGAAAAGCAGGTGTGAAACGATCTGCAGCGGAGATGTACAGCTCCTCTTTTGACTTGGACTATGACTTTGAAGATTATTATGACAGAATGTATCGTTACCCAGCACGTGTTCCTCCTCCTCCTCCTCCTATTGCTCGGGCTGTAGTTCCTTCAAAATGACAGCGTGTATCAGGAAACACCTCACGAAGGGGCAAAAGTGGCTTCAATTCTAAGGGTGGACAGCGAGGATCTTCTTCCAAGTCTGGAAAGTTGAAAGGTGATGATCTTCAGACGATTAAGAAGGATTTGACCCAGATAAAACAAAAAGTGGATTCTCTACTGGAAAGAAATTGAAAAAGAACAGAGCAAACAAGGAGATGAAGAATGAGAAGTCAGAAGAGGAGCAGAGCAGCAGCTCCCTGAAGAAAAATGAGACTAATGTGAAGATGGAATCTGAGGGGGGTGCAGATGACTCTGCCGAGGAGGGGGACCTACTGGATGATGATGATAATGAAGATCGGGGGGGGGGGCGCCTGGGTGGCTCAGTTGGTTAAGCGACTGCCCTCGGCTCAGGTCATGATCCTGGAGTCCTGGGATCGAGTCCCGCATTGGGCTCCCTGCTCAGCGGGGAATCCGCTTCTCCCTCGGACACTCCCCCCCCCCCATGCTCTCTCTCTCCATCTCATTCTCTCAAATAAATAAATAAAATCTTAAAAAAAAAAAAAGATCGGGGGGGATGACCAGCTGGAGTTGATCAAGGATGATGAAAAAGAGGTTGAGGAAGGAGAGGATGACAGAGACAGCACCAATGGCTAGGGTGACTCTTAAGCACATAGTGGGGTTTAGAAATGTTGTCCCATTATTTCTTTACCTAGGCACTTGTCTAAGATCAAAATTTTCACCAGATCCTCTCCCCTAGTATCTTCTTCAGCACATGCTCACTGTTCTTCCCATTCTTGTCCTTCCCATGTTCGTTAATTCATATTGCCCTGCACCTAGTCCCATTTTCACTTCTTTTGACGTTCCTAGTAGTTATGTTAAGTCTTACCCTGTAATTTTTGCTTTTAATTTTGAGACCTCTTTATGACTTAACAATAAAAAGAATGTGAGGTTTAAAAAAAAAAAAACTAAAGGGCAACCTACAGACTGGGAGAAGGTATTCACAAGTGACATATCAAATAAAGGGCTAGTATCCAAAATCTATAAAGAACTTATCAAAGTCAACACCCAAAAAACCAAAAACCAAAAAAAATCCAGTCAAGAAATGGGCAGAAGACATGAACAGATATTTATTCAAAGAAGACATACAATGACTAACAGACACATGAAAAAATGCTCAACATCACTGGCCATCAGGTAAATACAAATCAAAACCAAATGAGATACCACCTCACACTGGTCAGAATGGCTAAAATGAACAACTCTGGAAACAGCAGATGTTGGCAAGGATGTGAAGAATGGGGTACACACTTATACTGTTGGTGGAAATGCAAACTGGTGCAGCCACTCCGGAAAACAGTATGGAGGTTCCTAAAAAAGTTAAAAATAAAACGTCCCTATGACCCAGCAAGTGCACTTCTAGATATTTGTCCAAAGTATGTAAACATAGTGAATCGAAGGGGCACATGCATCCCAATGTTTATAGCAACAATGTCCACAATAGCCAAACTATGGAAAGACCCCAGATGTCCACTGACTGATGAAAGGATAAAGAAGATGTGGCATATATGTATATACATGGAATATTACTCAGCCATCAAAAAAGAATGAAATCTTGCCATTTACAATGCTTTGGCTGGAACTAGAAGGTATTATGCTAAGCGAAATCTGTCAGTCAGAGAATGACAAATACCATATGATTTCACTCATATGTAGAATTTAAGAAACAACCCAGAGGATGGTTTGTTTGAAAACCAGATGAACATATGGGAAGGGAAGGAAAAATAAAATAAAATAAAATAAAAACAGAGAGGAAAGCTGGCCATAAGATTCTTAACTATAGGGAATAAACTGAGGGTTGCTGGAGGGGAGGGGGGTGGGGGAGGGGGTAATTGGTGATTGGCATTAAGGAGGACACTTGATGTAATGAGCACTGGGTGTTATATGCAACTGATGAATCACTAAATTCTACTCCTGAAACTAATAATACACATGTTTACTAAATTGAATTTAAATTAAAAAGATTTAAAAAAGGAAAGAAAATAATATATCCGCCCCTCTCTCTTATCCTTCTTCCTATGGTCCTCCAGTAATGCATATATTTATTTTTTTGAAAATGCCCATTATTCTCATAGACTTTCTTCACTCTTTTTCATTCTCTTGTTTCTCTAACTGGCTAATTTCCATTGTCTTATGTTCTGTTCCATTGTTTTGTTGTTGTTGCTGTTGTTGTTTGCATGATCAAATTTGCTGTTGACACTCTATGAATTCGTCTGGTTTCTCATTGTATTCTTCAGGCCCAGGATTTCTTTTTGGTTCTTTTTAATTGTTTTTATTACTTCGTTAAGCTTTTCAGTTTGTTCATGCATTGCTTTACCGATTTTGTTTAATTGTCCATGTACTCTCTTGCATTTCCTTGTATTTTGTTAAGATGAGTATTTTGAATTCTTTGTTAGATGGTTCATAGATATTTGTTTTGGGGGATCAGTTCCTGGAGCTTTATCAGTTTTCTTTGATGATGTCATGTTTTCCTGATTATTCAAATTCCATGTATCCTTCATTGTTTTCTCTGCATTTGGAAAAGCATACACTTTCTTTAGTCTTACAGACTGGTTTCTGCATGTAAAGACATTCTTTTATCAATTCCAGGGCTGAGGGGGTTATCTCAAGAATTACAGTCAAGTTGGGGTGGAACAAGTCCATGGTTGACCTGTGTGTTTCCGACATCTTGGCCATATGCAGTTACTGCCAGATCCCTAGGTGGAGGGGACTGCCACCAAAACCTTGTTCAGTAACGCCAGTTTTGGGACAAGTGTCAAATTCAGGGTCTGCACTTGGAATTACAAACAATAGTTGTTATCAGTTCCATGGACTGGTGTGTGTCCTACCAGTTCTGTGCAAGAGCTCCTGCTATGTCACTGGTGTTTCCCTCTGTGGTCAGGGTTGGCCCTGAACCTTGAATGGAAGGACTTGATGTGATTCTGGGTTACTTCAAATTCCACAGCCAGGACCAAGTTATATATACCCAGCTCCAGGGGCAAGTACAGGTTTATCTTCCACCTAATCTCTGGATAGGTAGGAGTGTTCACTGACCATAGATGGGAAGGATGTATGCATGCCTCAGGGGCCTTTCAGGAGCTGCCATCGGAGTGAGATTTGTTGACATGTTTCCAAGAACACTAACGGAGTATATCCTGGCTTCTCACTCATTCAGTGGGACTGCATGCAGACTATGGCTGAGAGGAGCTATAGCCAAGTCACAGAATTATTTCAGGATCTGCTAACCAACCAATGTTCCTTGGATTATCTTCATGGGCACTGATGAGCATGTCTCCTGGTGCCTCCTGGGCTGACATGGCTGCTAATTGACTTCATCTGAGAAGGACTATAGCAAAGTTACTGTGCTGTTTCAGGATCTCCAGTGGTGCAGACTAACATTTTTCCTTCTGGATCCCTATCCTGGCAAGACTGCTTATGGACTAAAAGTCCCAGTAGCTGGAGCCAGTTATAGGGCCATTTCAAGATTCTAGGGGTTCAAATGGACATGTCTCCTGGTAGATCCCAAGAATGGTAAGATTTATTCTGAATTGCCATGAGGGGATCTAAACTGATACAAGGCCATTTCAGGATCTCTGGAGTATACATGGATGTGTCTCCCAGGGGATCCCCAGGCTCACAACACCAGTTGTCAATTGCAGCTGTGAGGGGCTTGAGCCCAGTGACAGAATCATTTCAGAAAATACAGTCAGACTGAATTTGGTGGGTTTGCCTCCAGGGGCTCCTGATCCATGACTGAGAAATATTGGAGCTAGGTCATGGGCCACATCTGGATATACACCTGCAACTGAGACCTGTAGACTTATTTCCTGGAGCATGGCTGGGCCTGACTCCTCCTGGGTCCCTTGGCAAATATTAGTGGTAGCAGGACAAAAATCAAATGGGGCTGTAGCCAAGTAAATGGGACAGAGCTGTTTCTTTATCTGTAGCCAGAAGAACAGTTGGAGAGTCAGCCACCTGGCTTTGTTCCTCCCTTTTCAAAATGACTGTCTTCAGTTTTGGACTCCACTGGAGTTTCAACATCTTCTACCTAGATTCCCAAACACCCACAAAAGCACTATTGTCCATATATTGTTGTCAAATTATTGTTGTTGAGATGGGTTACAAGTGAAAGAGCTCCTATTCTACAATCTTCCTGACATCCCTCTACACCAAAATCTGGTTATAATTTTTTTATTATGTTTCATTAGCCACAGTATAGTACATCATTAGTTTTTGATGTAATGTTCAACGATTCATCAGTTATGCATAACACCCGGTACTCATCACAACACATGCCCTCCGTAATACCCATCACCCTGCTACCCCCTCCCCCCACCCCCCTCTGGTCTGAAACCCTCAGTTTGTTTCCCAGGGTCCATAGTCTCTCATGGTTCTTCTCCCTCGCTGATTTCTTCCCCTTCAGATTTCCCTCCCTTCCCCTATGGTCCTCTGTGCTATTGCTTATGTCCAACATATGAGTGAAACCATATGATAATTGTCTTTCTCTGCTTGATTTGCTGCACTTAGTATAATCCCCTCCAGTTCCATCCATGTCTATGCAAATGGTGGGTATCCATCCTTTCTGATGGCTGAATAATATTCCATTGTATATATAAACCACATCTTCTTTATCAATTCATCTGTTGAAGAACATCTTGGCTCATTCCACAGTTTGGTAACAGTATGGAGGTTCCTCGAAATCTGGTTATAATTATTCTTAATACTTTCATATTTTGTCTTTTTACCAGGGTCAATAGTGATTTACAAATCACCATTACATTATATTATTTGGTATTTGTTTATGCCTTTACCTTTAGCAGTGAGATTTATACTTTTATATGCTTTCATGTTGCTTTAGCAATGAGATTTATACTTTTATATGTTTTCATGTTTCTCTTTAGTGCCCTTTCATTGCAACTTGAAGAACTCCTTTTAGCAATTCTTGTACAATATGTCTAGTTCTTTTTTCTTTTTGTTCCTCTATCTGTACAATTTCAAATGTCCTGTCTTTGAGTCCACTGATTTTTTTTTTCTGCTTGAGAATGCTGTTTGTCTTAATCCATTCAAACATTTCTAACAAAATACCACAGACTGGATAAAGAAAATGTAGTATACACATACAATGGAATATTACTCAGCCATCAAAAAAATAAAATCTGCCATTTGCAATGGTGTGGGTGGAACTAGAGGGTATTATGCTAAGCAAAATAAGTCAGTCAGAGAAAGAAAAATACCATATGATTTCACTCATATGTGGAATTTAAGAAACAAAACAGATGAACATAGGGGAAGGGAAGGAAAAATAAAATAAGATGTATAATATTTAAACAATTAATTTCTCTGGTTTTGAAGTCCAGAAATCTAAGTTCAGGGTGTCTGCATGGTCAAGTAGTGAATTCTGGATGGCATACTTGTCATTGTATCCTCACATGGGAAAAGAACGGGGAACTCTGTGGGATATCTTTAATAAGAACTAATCCCACTCATAAGGCCTCCAAACTCATGACCTTATAACTTCTTGTATGTCCCATCTCATAATACCACATTATGCATTAGGATTTCAACATATGAATGGGTGATAAAAACATTAAAACTACAACACCATTGAAGCTATTTATTGAATTTTTCAGTTCAGTCATTGTACTCTTCCACTCCAGATTTTCTATTTTGTTCTTTTATGTGGTTTCTCTTTCTTTGTAAGACTTCTTATTTTGTTAATATATTGTTTTCCATATTCCTTTAGTTGTCTATTGTGGAATTGACACCATTTTCTGTGGGTGGGTGGGCCTGGTGCCGCAGTCTGCAGTCAGGCCTGGTGCCAGATTCTGTAGGAGATTGACCTGGTGTCAGAATCTATGGGTGGGTATGGTGTTAAGTCCCATAGAGGGTCTCTTAATTTTGTTTCATGCATTCTAGCCCAATTTTTAATTTGCAATGCATTTTGTAATAAATATATTCCACTTAATCTTTCAGTTCAATATTTGACTACTTACCTGTGTTCATTTTTATTTGCACAATCTTCAATTATTTATAATTTCCTTTTCTTGTCTTTTTTTAAATTTTATTATGTTATGTTAGTCACCATACAATACATCATTAGTTTTTGATGTGGTGATCCACGATCCATTGTTTCCGTATAACATCCAGTGCACTATGCAGTACGTGCCCTCCTTAATACCCATCACCGGGCTAACCAATCCCCCCTCCCCACTCCCCTCTAAAACCCTGTTTGTTTCTCAGAGTCCAAAGTTTCTCATGGTTCATCTCTCCCTCAATATCCCCCCTCCTTCATTTTTCCCTTCCTTCTCCTAATGTCCTCCGTGCTATTCCTTATGTTCCACAAATAAGTGAAACCATATGATAATTAACTTTCCCTTCTCGACTTGTTTCACTTAGCATAATCTCCTCCAGTCCCAACCATGTTGATGTAAAAGATGGGTATTCATCCTTTCTGATGGCTGAGTAATATTCCACTGTATATATGGACCACATCTTCTTTATCCATTCATCTGTTGAAGGGCATCTCGGCTCTTTCCACAGTTTGGCTATTGTGGACATTGCTGCTATGAACATTGGGGTGCATATGGCCCTTCTTTTCACTACATCTGTGTCTTTGGAGTAAATACCCAGGAGTGCAATTGCTGGGTCATAGGGTAGCTCTATTTTTAAATTTTTGAGGAATCTCTACACTGTTTTCCAAAGTGGCTGTACCAACTTGCATTCCCACCAAAAATGTAAGAGGGTTCCCCTTTCTCCACAACCTCTCCAACATTTGTTGTTTCTTTCCCTGTCCATTTTTGCCATTCTAACTGGTCTAAGGTGGTATCTCAATGGGGTTTTGATTTGAATTTCCCTGACGGCTAATGATGATGAACATTTTTTCATGTGTCTATTAACCATTTGTATGTCTTCTTCAGAGAAGTGTCTTTTCATATCTTCTGCCCACTTTTTGACTTGATTACTTGTTTTTTGGGTGTTGAGTTTGAGAAGTTCTTTATAAATCTTGCATACCAGCCCTTTATCTATAGTGTCATTTGCAAATATCTTCTCCCATTCTGTGGGTTTCCTTTTTGTTTTGTTGACTGTTTCCTTTGCTGTGCAGAAGCTTTTGATCTTGATGAAGTCCCAAAAGTTTATCAGTTGCTTTCTTATACACTAACAATGCAAGTGTAGAAAGAGAAATTAGAGAAACGATTCCATTTACAATAGCACCAAAAACCATAAGATACCTCGGAATAAACCTAACCAAAGAGGTAAAGGATCTATACTCTAGGAACTACAGAACACTCATGAAAGAAATTGAAGAAAACAGAAAAAGACGGGAAAATACTCCATGTTCATGGATCGGAAGAATAAACATTGTTAAAATGTCTATGCTACCCAGAGCAATCTATACCTTCAATGCCATTCCGACCAAAATTCCAATGACATTTTTCAAAGTGCTGGAACAAACAATCCTAAAATTTGTATGGAATCAGAAAAGACCCCGAATTGCCAAGGAAATGTTGAAAAAGAAAAACAAAGCTGGGGGCATCACGTTGCCCGATTTCAAGCTATATTACAAAGCTGTGATCACCCAGACAGCATGGTACTGGCACAAAAACAGACATATAGACCAATGGAAGAGAATAGAGAGCCCAAATATGGACCCTCAACGCTATGGTCAAATAATCTTTGACAAAGCAGAAAAAACATGCAATAGAAAAAAGACAGTCTCTTCAATAAATGGTGCTGGGAAAATTGGACAGCCACATGTGGAAGAATGAAACTCGACCATTCTCTAACACCATACACAGAGATAAACTCAAAATGGATGAAAGACCTCAATGTGAGACAGGAATCCATCAAAATCCTGGAGGATAACATAGGCAGTAATCTCTTTGACATCAACCACAGCAACTTCTTTCAAGATATATCTCCAAAAGCTAGTGAAACAAAAGCAAAAATGAACTTATTGGACTTCAACAAGATAAAAGGCTTCTGCACGGCAAAGGGAAGAGTCAACAAAACAAAGAGGCAACCCAAAGAATGGGAGAAGATATTTGCAAATTACACTAAGATAAGGGGCTGGTATCCAAGATCTATAAAGTACTCAAACTCAACACCCAAAAAACAAATAATCAAGTCAAAAAATGGGCAGAAGTCATGAACAGACACTTCTCTGAAGAAGACATACAAATGGCTAACAGACACATGAATAAATGTTCATCATCATTAGCCATCAGGGAAATTCAAATCAAAACCACATTGAGATACCTCCTTACCCCAGTTAGAATGGTAAAAATGGACAGGGAAAGAAACAACAAATGTTGGAGAGTTTGTGGAGAAAGGGGAAACCTCTTACACTGTTGGTGGGAATGCAAGTTGGTACAGCCACTTTGGAAAACAGTGTAGAGGTTCCTCAAAAATTTAAAACTAGTGCTACCCTATCACCCAGCAATTGCACTCCTGGATATTCACCCCTAAGACACAGATGTAGTGAAAAGAAGGGCCATATACACCCCAATGTTCATAGCAGCCATGTCTGCAATAGCCAAACTGTGGAAAGAGCCCAGATGCCCTTCAACAGACGAATGGATAAAGAAAATATGGTCCATATATACAATGGAGTATTACTCAGCCTTCAGAAAGGATGAATACCCAACTTTTACATCAACATGGATGGGACTGGAGGAAATTATGCTAAGTGAAATACGTCAAGCAGAGAAAGTCAATTATCATATGGTTTCATTATTTGTGGAACATAAGGAATAGCATGGAGGACATTAGGAGAAGGAAGGGGAAAATTAAGGGGTGGGAATTCGGAGGGAGAGATGCACCATGATAGCCTGTGGACTCTGAGAAACAAACAGGGTTTTCTGGCGGGGAGGGGGGATTGGTTAGCCCGGTGATGGGTATTAAGGAGGGCACGTACTGCATGGAGTACTGGGTGTTATACAAAAACAATGGGTAATGGATCACCACATCAAAAACTAATGATGTAGTGTATGGTGACTAACATAATATAATAAAATTAAAAACAAATAAAAAAATAATAAATTAAAAATTAAAAAATTAAAAATAAATAATTACAATATGTCTTAATGTTGGCCTGCTTTCGTTAATTTTTTTAGGAGTTCTCTCTGTCTCTTCATTCTAGATGTATGTTTTCTTGCCCAGATTAGGGAAATCTTCAGTTCTTGTTTCTTCAAATAAGTTTTTGCCTCCTTTTCTTTTGGATTCTTATAATTCTAATGTTATTACATTTAATGGAGTCACTGATTTCCCTAAGTCTATTCTTTTATTGAATTCTTCTTTCTCTCTTTTGTTCATCTTCATTGCTTTGCATTACTTGGTCTTCTAGGTCATTAATTCCTTCCTCTCCTTCTTCCAGCCTGCTGTTCATTGCATCAAGCTTGTTTCTAATCTCATTTATTCTACTCTTCATTTCTGACTGATTCTTTTTTAACGCTATCTCTGTGCCTAGGGTGTGACACTTCAGGTACTGGTATGTGCTGCATGCATTCTGCTGTTTTCTCTGCTTTATCCTTCATGTTATTCATCTACAAAGGTTCTCCTCTCCTGCTGTTGGCAGTTTGGTCCCTGACCTGAATTTTAACTAAGTGTGCTCTGATCTGTTTTTGGGAAATGAGATCTGTCACCACCTCTACAAGAACTGAGGGCCTGCAGAACTCTCTGGTCTGGAGATGTGGTGGGGGTAGGGTTTTGTGTTGGTCTTCTGGGATAGGGGCCTGCTGCCCTGGGACTGGGGAAAGTGAGACCGAGAAGGGCACTTCCACCTGACCACAAGGGTGTGGGCTTTGTGTAAGCAAGTTAGGCAGCCACCATTTGCTTTGTTGCTTTGTTGCTTCCCACAGGTGGCTCTGTGTTTATGCTGAGAGGCAGGGGAGTAAAATGGTGCCAGCCAGATCCTTTATTCCTGGAAAGCTGTCTCAGTGAATGTTGCTTCTCAGGGATGCACTCCAAGAAGAGTAAATAATCTCCCCAATGTGTGATACAGTCACTCTTCAGATCATTGTTTCTTTGGTGTCTGTCCCTGTGTTCCCCTGCCTTCTCTCCAGAAGCAGGACAGTGCCTTCTGTGCTCTATCCCAACTAAACCCACTGACCTTTAAAACTCCAGGCTTTAAGCCCTCTATTTGCAAGAACTCATGAAATTCAGTCCTTCTTATTTTCCAAGCCAATGGCTTTGGGGAAATGTTCTCCTTATGCAATCGTTGTTTGTTTCTCTCTCACCCTTCTCTGTGACCACAGTTCCCTCCCCTCAGCAGCACACACCATCCATTTCTCCCCTTAATCCCATCTCCACACTTCCTGCCTTCTTCAATGTGGCCTCTTCTTTCTCTTTAATTCTGTAGTTTTATTTTCTTTCAGTCTTCAGGTCTATTTCTGGGGTATTTACGATGATTTGATAGTTATCTAGTTGTGTTAGTTGGACGAGGTGAGCCTAGTGTCCTCCTACCCTGTGGTCATCTTCCTCTCCATTATTTAGATTTGTTTTAAATAATGATTATAAAGCAGGACAAAATTGAATTCACCATGTTACAATTCTTGTCACCAGGTTTCTTCCATGCAATGTCTAGAGTATATACAGCTTTCTTTGCATAATTATTCAGAGCATTAGCAGAGTAACTCTTTTCAAGATAATGTATCAGAAATGAAACTCTTAGAACTAGATCATCTTGAGTTTTGTTTTGTTTTATTTTGTCATACCTCCTGACAATCTGTCATAACAATAGCTCTTAACTGTGGATACTTGAAAGTTGATCTTCTTTTTAGTCCTCTGAAATTACCTGCAAATATTTGTGTATGTTTCCTCACATAAGAATATGTACATTTTATAGATTGATTTTTTGCAACTCTCATCAGATTTATTTGGGATTCATGGTCCATAAATGATTAACATCAACTGCACAAAATAGTTATGTTTCTGATCACTGAAACTACTGAGATTAAGCAACCATGAATGGTAAACAAACAAACAAACAAACAAAAAACCAGAACTGAGTTTAATTCTAGGCCCAACTCTGCCATGCATAACTACATCACTTCCAGTCATATCTAAGGTTGTTTTCAGCATAATTCTGATTAGTAACCTGGTGTTGTGTTTTTTCTTTCTGTACTCACTGATATAACAAACATTTCTGGCAAAAGGGAAATCTCTTACCGATTACAAGACTGTAAGCTAAGAAGACAAGGATATTATATAGTCTAGTATGTTGAAGTTGTCCTTTGGGAAGGAGCAAGAATGGGGAAAATGAAAGAACCATTTTTATAATGATATAATGAATTACACATAGACCAAATTGGTTAAGGCTTTCCTGCTCTTACTGTGAGAACTTGCAAACCACTGCATTGTTCCAGTGTGCTATACAGGGTTAATGGATAGATATATGCCTTTTGGATTTTAGTGAGAGAGTGGGAAGATGGGAAGGAAATAAGGATGAAAATATCCCTAGATTGATAAGCCTGGGACAAAGCCATGTATTTTCCAAATCTGGCAAACAGACTTTATTGGGTCACTTAATCTGTGGCCTTCTTTGAGGTGTATTTTGACAGGAGGAAATAAAAAAGACAGAGGGGAGTTTAAACAGCTTAGAAATGAGAGATTTTTAAAGTTACATACATCTCCTTACTCTTCTCTCTCTCCTAGAGAAACAGCCCTAATAGTAGAGTGTCAAAACCTGATTACATCATACCTGTCCCTTCTTTTCTATGGTTGCAGTTGTTCTGAGCACCATAACATTCTGGTTACCAACTTAGTAGATCTAGCACCTGCCTAACAGGTTGGTTGAGGATTGGCTTTCATATGAGCTTTTGTTTGCATCTTCCCACCTCTGGGGTCTTCAACACGTTTGCCTCTGTTCCTACTAAGGCTGAAGGCAAATGAAAACCATATGGAAACCACCTGAAAGAAATAATGTTACAGTTAAAACTTTATGAATTTTGGCCATCTAATGAAGAACTGTGTAACCCAGAACCAGATTGGAATAAATTTAACTGCCATAATGTATATGGTAGAAGTTTCCTAAGCAAGTGCATGCTATAAACCATTCTTTGAGAGTATTTAATGAACAATGGAGAGTACACATTTTTCAAGCTTTTAGAAGCACCCATCTAGAAACACAATTGACACACTGGGTATAAATTCTTATATGTCCAGTCCCAATGTCTTTATAAGCCAAGTCTTTGTTATTCAGTTTGGTTATTGTATTTCCTTGAAAAAGATTATGCTTCCATCACTTTAAATATCAGATCTGTCATGAGTTCAAACTTCTTTTACTTCCTCTGTTAAAATTGGGAAATTTCAACTGTTTCAAGAAATCAGAAAGTCTATTTTAGTTTGTTAGTAAGAGAAACCATTGTTAACGCTGCTTTAGCACTTTCCCTGGAACCCATACAACAATTATAAGCATACTCCTGGGCAACGCCATCCTTTTCATACAAACTGAGAGCATAACTCTGATGAAGTATTGAAAAAGATAAAATAATGGCTGAAATCTCTTTCAAAAAGTTCAGTGCTTCTATTCATCATAATTAGCCTTAGTCTTTAGTGGCCAGGTGTTCAGGCCTTGAAAAGAGACTTAGAAATGATGCCATAAAGCATACTCAGCAGGGGCTCATCATCTAGCAGGGAGCATGTTGCTAGGCCGGCCAATAACTACAATTTAGCCCTTGACTCATCTTCCTAATTTGGATAATAATGATGATTCAAAAGAAAATATCTTAGGTCCCAGGAATACGTTGATGTTTCCAATTAAGCTAAATGAAGAAAAAAAAGTTCGTGAATACATAGAGTGGCATTGGCACTTCTGGTCTAGTAACAGCCCTGTGCATAACATACAGTAAATCCTTTGTTCTGACAAATCAAAACCATTCCTTAGTTTGTTCAATATTTTCCTGGGACTGTTTTTTTCTCTCTTGTTGCTGAATTTCCTTAGTTGGGCATACTTCTTGTCTTTTCCTTTAGTAATACACCTAAACAAAAAAGCTTAACACTCCAGCTCAGTGTTTTGGTGAGAGAGATCCAAATCTGCTTAAACTTGTTTAACTTTATAGTTCATTAGGAAATATGGTGGATAGCAGGCTGTGATGACAGTTAAAATAACTATCCTTCTTTTTAGCCCTTAAGCATACAAAAGAGAGGACAAGGTAAGAATTTGTTTGAAAAAGAATGTGAGAAACAGGGTACTAAAAAACTAAAATATTCAATTAATGCACAGAAAGCCTTTGTGTTTGTTTGTCATACTAAGATGCAAACCACTTAAAAGGAGACTAAGATACAAAAATTTAAAAACAATATCAAAATAATACAGCAAATAATTATAGATACTGTGATGATTTCTTGGAGTGGCATTGAGCATTCCCTTAGAATTTATCAGAGAAAAAGCTATCTATTTGGAAGAAAAAACAACTCTCAGAAATGTTGAAAGAAATTGTTCTAGGTATTATCATTTTGATATAATATTATTTCCTGAACTCCAACTCTGTGTTAGGATCAGTGTGGGCTATCTTACACCTACTATCTCACATTTCAAAAGCAACTTGTGGACTCTAATTATTTCTTTTTTTTTAATGAAAGAGGAAACTATAGGTTATAGAGGTCAAGTAATATTGCTAAAGTCTCATTGCCAAAGTAGAAAAATATTGAAAATTTCAGTCGATTTTTGAAGTATAGTTGACAAACCATGTTATATTAGTTTCAGGTGTATAATACAGTGATTCAACAATTCTATACATTATGCTATGCTCACCCTGATAAATGATACTACACCCTGATAAATATAGTAATCATCTGCCACCATACAATGGTGTCACAATATTACCTCAATGTTTATAACAATATTATCTATATTAGCCAATGTTTATAGCAATATTATCTATATTACCCAATGTTCATAGCAATATTATCTGTAATAGCCAAATTATGGAAACAGCTCAAATATACATCGAATGGATAAAGAAGATGTGGCATATATACCATTGAATATTACCCAGCCATAAAAAAAATGACGTGGCATATATACCATGGAATATTACCCAACCATAAAAAAGAATGACATCTAGCCATTGGAACAATGTGGATGGAGCTAAGTGAAATAAGTCAATCAAAAAAAAAAAAGAAAAGAAAAGAAAAAGTAAGTCAATCAGAGAAAGACAAAAACCATATGATTTCAGTCATATGTGGAATTTAAGAAACAAAACAAAAAAACAAAGGGAGGAAATATGGAGAGGCAAACAAAGAAACAGACTCTTAAACTATAGAGAACAAACTGATGGTTGCCAGGGGGGAGGTCGTTCGGGGGGATGGGTTAAGTAGCTGATGGGGATGAAAGACTGCACTTGCGATGAACACAAGGTGTTGTGTGGAAGAATTGAATCACTATATTGCAGCACCTGAAACTATATAAAAAGTATTTTAACTTACTGGAATTTAAAAACTTTTTAAAAAATAAAAACAATGTTATTAACTATATTCACCATGCTGTACTTTTCAGTAGATCGTTTATTCCTACAATCAGGATAGTTTTCCTAGAAAATACAAATGTTTACATGCAGATTTCACATCTGTAGGAATTGGTATTTACAACTTCCACTGTGACATTAGAAGGTTCTAAAAATTTATATTTTAGGGGTGCCTGGGAGGCTCAGTTTGTTAAGCATCTGCGCTCAGCTCAGGTCATAATCCCAGAGTCCTGGTATCCAGGCCCACATCACGATCTCTGCTCAGCGGAGAGCCTGCTTCTCCCTCTGCATCACCCTCTCTCTCTCTCTGCCTCTCATGAATATATGAATAAAAAAATCTTTAAAAAAATAATAAAACTAAAAATTTCTATTATTTTGTTTGTTTTTTGTTTTTTTTAATTTTATTATGTTATGTTAGTCACCATACCATACATCATTAGTTTTTGATATGGTGATCCACGATCCATTGTTTTCATATAACACCCAGTGCTCCATGCAGTACGTGCCCTCCTTAATACGCATCACCAGGCTAAATAATCCCCCTTCCCCTCTCCCCTCTAAAACCCTGTTTGTTTCTCAGAGCACATAGTCTATCATGGTTCATATCTCCCTCCGATCCCCCCCCCTTCATTTTTCCCTTCCTTCTCCTAAAGTCCTCTATGCTATTCCTTAAGTTCCCCAAATAAGTGAAAACTTATGATAATTGACTTTCTCTGCTTGACTTATGTCACTTAGCATAATCTCCTCCAGTCCCATCCATGTTGATGTAAAAGTTGGATATTCATCCTTTCTGATGGCTGAGTAATATTCCATTGTATATATGGACCATATTTTCTTTATCCATTCATCTGTTGAAGGGCATCTCGGTTCTTTCCACAGTTTGGTTATTGCGGACATTGCTGCTATGAAGATTGGGGTGCATATGGCCCTTCTTATCATTACATCTTTGTCTTTGGGATAAATACCCAGGAGTGCAATTGGTGGGTTATAGGGTAGCTCTATTTTTAAATTTTTGAGGCACCTCCACACTGTTTTCCGAAGTGGCTGTAACAACTTGCATTCCCACCAACAGTGTAAGAGGGTTCCCCTTTCTCCACAACCTATCCAACATTTGTTGTTTCTTTCCCTGTCCATTTTTGCCATTCTGAATGGTGTAAGGTGGTATCTCAATGTGGTTTTGATTTGAATTTCCCTGATGGCTAATGATGATGAAAATTTATTCATGTGTCTGTTAGCCATTTGTATGTCTTCTTCAGAGAAGTGTCTTTTCATATTTTCTGTCCACGTTTTGACTTGATTATTTGTTTTTTGGGTGTTGAGTTTGAGAAGTTCCTTATAGATCTTGGATACCAGCCCTTTATCTGTAGTTTCACTTGCAAATATCTTCACCCATTCTCTGGGTTGCCTCTTTGTTTCGTTGACTGTTTCCTTTGCAGTGCAGAAGCTTTTTATCTTAAATGAAGTCTGAAAAGTTCATTTTTGCTTTTCTTTCACTAGCTTTTGGAGAGGTATCTTGAAAGAAGTTGCTGTGGCCGATGTCAAAGAGGTTACTGCCTCTGTTCTCCTCTAGGCTTTTGATGGATTCCCGTCTCACACTGAGGTCTTTCATCCACTTTTGAGTTTGTCTTTGTGAATGGTATTAAAGAATGGTCGAGTTTCATTCTTCTGCATGTGGCTGTCCAATTTTCCCAGCACCATTTATTGAAGAGACTGTCTTTTTTCCATGGCATGTTTTTTCTTGCTTTGTCAAAGATTATTTGACCATAGAGTTGAGGGTCCATATCTGGGCTCTCTGTTCTGTTCGATTGGTCTATATGTCTGTTTTTGTGCCAGTACTATGCTGTCTTGGTGGTCACAGCTTTGTAATATAGCTTGAAACCGGGCAACGTGATGCCCCAGCTTTGTTATTCTTTTTCAACATTTCCTTGGCAATTCGGGGTCTTTTCTGATTCCATACAAATTTTAGGATTGTTTGTTCCAACACTTTGAAAAATGTCATTGGAATTTTGATCAGGATGACATTGAAGGTATAGATTGCTCTGGGTAGCATAGACATTTTAACAATGTTTATTCTTCCAATCCATGAGCATGGAATATTTTTCCAGCTTTTTGTGTCTTCTTCAATTTTTTCATGAGTGTTCTGTAGTTCCTAGGGTATAGATCCTTTACCTCTTTGGTTAGGTTTATTCTGAGGTATCTTAGGGTTTTTGGTGCTATTGTAATGGAATCATTTCTCTAATTTCCCTTTCTACAGTTGCGTTGTTAGTGTATAAGAAAGCAACTGATTTCTGTGCATTGATTTTGTATCCTGCCACATTACTGAATTGCTGTATGAGTTCTAGTAATTTGGCGGTGGAGTCTTTTGGATTTTCCACATAACGTATCATGTCGTCTGCGAAAAGAGAGAGTTTGACTTCTTCTTTGCCAATTTGAATACATTTTATTTCTTTTTGTTGTCTGATTGCTGTTGCTAGGACTTCTAGTACTATGCTGAACAATAGTGGCGAGAGTGGGCAATCTTGACATGTTCCTGATCTTCAGGGAAAGGCTCTCAGCTTTTCCTCATTGAGGATGATATTCACTGTGGGTTTTTCATAGATGGATTTTATGAACTTGAGGAATGTTCCCTCTATCCCTATACTCTGAAGACTTTTAATCAGGAAAGGATGTTGTCTTTAGTCAAATGCTTTTTCTGCATCAATTGAGAGGACCATATGTTTCTTCTCCCTCCTTTTATTAATGTGTTCTATCACATTGATTGATTTGTGAATGTTGAACCACCCTTGCATCGCGGGGATAAATCCCACTTGGTCGTGGTGGATGATCCTTTTAATGTATTGTTGGATCCTATTAGCTAGGATTTTGAGGAGGATTTTGGAATCCATATTCATCAGGGATATCGGTCTGAAATTATCCTTTTTGATGGGGTCTTTGCCTGGTTTGGGGATTAAGATAATGCTGCCCTCATAGAATGAGTTTGGAAGTTTTCCTTCTGTTTCTATTTTTTGAAACAGCTTCAGTAGAATAGGTATTATGTCTTCTTTGACTGTTTGGTTGAATTCCCCAGTGAATGCATAAGGCCCTGGACTCTTGTTTTTTGGGAAGTTTGTGATCACCGCTTCAATCTTGTTAGTGGTTATAGGCCTATTCAGGTTGTCAATTTCATCCTGTTTCAGTCTTGGCAGCTTATAGGTTTCTAGGAAGGCCTCCATTTCATTCAGATTGCTCAGTTTCTTGGCATAGAGTTGTTGATAATAATTTCTAATGATTGTTTCTATTTCCTTGGTGTTAGTCGTGATCTCTCCCCTTTCATGCATCATTTTATTAATTTGGGTCCTTTCTCTTTTCTTTTGGATAAGTCTGGCTGGTGGTTTATCGATCTTATGAATTCTTTCAAATAACCAACTTCTAGTGCGTTGATCTGATCTACTGTGTTTCTGGTTTCTAATTCACGGACCTCTGGTCCAATCTTAATTATTTCTCTTCCAATGCGTGGCTGAGTCATCCTTAGTTGCTTTTTCTATAGTTCTTTAAGGTGTAGAGTTAGTTGGTGAATTCGGGATTTTTCTTTTTCTTTTTTTTTTTTTTTTTGAGTGAGGCTTGAATGGCTATGTATTTCTCCCTTTACAGTATCCCATAGGTATTGGACCGATGTGTTTTCGTTCTCATTGATTTCCATGAATTGTTTAAGTTCTTTGATTTCCTGGCTGACCAAAACATTCTTGAGCAGAGTGGTCTTTAGCTTCCAAGTGTTTGAATTTCTGCCAAACTTTTTCTTGGGATTGAGTTCCAGTTTTAAAGCATTGTGGTCTGAGAATATGCAGGAAATAATCTCAATCGTTTGGTATTGGTTGAGACCTCATTTGTGACCCACGATGTGGTCTCTTCTGGAGAAAGTGCCATGTGCACTCAAGAAGAATGAGTATTCTGTTGTTTTAGGGTGGAATGCTCTGTATATATCTATGAGGTCCACCTGGTCCAGTGTATCATTCAAAGCTCTTGTTTCCTTGTTGATTTTCTGCTTAGATGATCTGTCCATTGCTGAGAGTGGAGTATTGAGGTCTCCTACAATTAACGTATTGTTATCAATATGACTCTTGATTTTGGAAAACACTTGGCTTATGTAGATGGCTGCTCCCCTGTTGGGGGCATAGATATTTACAATTGTTAGATCTTATTGTTTGAAAGACCTTTTAAGAATGATAGAGTGTCCTTCTGTGTCTCTAACTACAGACTTTAGTTTACAATCTAATTTGTCTGATATAAGAATTGCTACCCTAGCTTTCTTTTGAGGTCCGCTGGCATGGAAAATTGATCTCCATCCCTTCACTTTCAGTCTGGATGTATCTTTAGGTTCAAAATGAGTCTCTTGTAGGCAGCATATGGATGGGTCCTGCCTTTTTATCCAATCTGCAACCCTGTGCCATTTTATGGGAGCATTTGGGCCATTCACGTTGAAAGTGATTATTGAAAGACATGAATTAATTGTCATCATGTTGCCTGTGAAGACGTTGTTTTTATAGATTGTCCCTGTAAATTTCTGTTGTATATCACTCTTGGAGTCTTTCTCCTTTTATAGAACCCCCCTTCATATTTCTTGCAGGACCGGCCATTGGTCACATATTCCTTCAGTTTCTGCTGGTCATGGAAGCTCTGCATCTCTCCATCCATTCTAAATGAAAGCCTTGCAGATAAAGTATTCTTGGTTGCATGTTCTTCTGATTTAGTACCCTGAATATGTCTTGCCAGGCCTTTCTGGCTTGCCAGGTCTCTGTGGATAGGTCTCAACTATTCTGATGTTCCTCCCTCTATACCAAAGGAATCTCTTCCCCCTAAATGCCCTTAAGATGATTTCCTTAGTTCTAAGATTTGCAAGTTTTACTATTACATGCCGGGGTTTTGGCCTGTTTTCCTTGATCTTGGGAGGAGTCCCCTCTGTCTCTAGGATGCGAATGTTTTTTTCATTCCCCAGATTTGGGAAGTTCTCAGCTATGATTTGCTCAAATACATCTTCTAGTCCTCTCTCCCTCTCTACTCCCTCAGGGATTCCAATTATTCTGACAATGGAATGCTTCCTGGTGTCACTTATTTCTCTGATTCTATTTTCACGGATTCTGATTTGTTTTTCCCTGGCCTTCTGTTTTCCCTTTTTATCTATTATATTGTCTCCCAGGTCGCTTATTCATTCTTCTGCCTTAAGTTACCCTAGCTGTTAGATTATCTAGATTGGATTGGATCTCATTGATAGCATTTTTAAGTACTGCCAATTCAGCTTTCATTTCTGCCCTTAGAGACTCTATGTTGCCATTAATTGATTTCTCCATTCTAGCTATTGTCTTCATAATTGCTAGCCTAATTCTATCTCTGACATCTTGGTTATATCTGCATCCGTTTGTAAATCGGCAGCATAAGTCATGATCTCTGAGTCTTTTCTATTTTGGGGTTTCCTCTCCTAGTCATTCTGTTGATGGGTGTTTGAGGCAATGTATAGAGTCCACATTTTTTACCAGAACCCAAGCAAGATGCACCTATTTTCTTGGGACCTTTGGGTTGCAGGCCTCTTGTTTTCCCAGCCTGTCTTCTGTGGGAGGGGCCTCACAGGCTGTTACTCAGGCAACCCTGTTGGGCGGAGTTGTCCTGCCCCCATGTGGCAGGGGATGGGGTCAACAGGAATCAGTTTTGGGGGCTTTTGTTCTTTGGCAGCTTTCCCTGGTGGCTTTCTGGGTCTCTTCTGCAAGTCAGAGCAGAAGAGACCATTTCCAACCCTCTGCCTCAGAGCAGAGAGATAGCAGTCTGTTCTTCAGTGAGCTCTCCAGGCCACACTCTCTCTCTTTCTGTCCGTGCTGCTATAAACTGCAGCGTCCTGGTTTGTGCGCCCCTCTGCAGCACTCCCAGTCCTGCCTCCAAGTCAGGTCACGTCTCTGCCCTTTGTGCTTCTAAAACCGCCAGCCGCTCCCAGTTCACACTCGTGACCCCGCCGCTCCAGGTTTCCACCCTGGGGGCCTATCCTACAGTCCTTTCCCCGCTACTGGTCTGCGAGTCTGTGCCCCGTCCCCAGCTGGCGAGGCTGTCACTCATCTGTGGTGTAGGATCCCCAACAACAGGCTCCCTCCTGCTGCCATTTATCCTCCGATATCTGCCTGTGGAATCATGGCTCCCCACTTCGTACCTCAAAACCAACCGCCTGCGATATTCTTTTTTGTAGCTATCCAGATCTTCTTACCTCTCAGGCTGGTTTCGTGGGTGCTCAGAGTGGTCTGGTATATATCCAGCTCAATTCCGGAGAGCAGTTGAAATAGGGTCCCCTACACCTCTGCCATCTTTCCTTCCTCCAAAAAGTTCTATTTTAAAGATCTTCAGCTAATTTTGTAGTGACCCTCTCTTGTCTCAAAAGTAGTGATGTCCAAACTTTTAAGCCGTGAACACTACTTAAAAAAATGAGAATTCATTGATCATATATTTATTGAGAGCCTACAGTAACATTGAGGAATCGATGATGGAGATATTGGGCACAGTCTTTGCCTTCATACATTGGTATAGTAATGGGCAAAATAGCCAATGGACAGACAAACAAATGTATAAATGTGCTATGAATAAACAAAAATTAGGGTAAAGGGATGAAACTGCCAGGAGTTGCTATTTCATATAGAATGGTTGAGAAAAGCTTTTTGGGGGAAGTGCAATCTGAGTTGAGGCCTGAATGAATCGGGGGAATGTACCAGAACAAAATCTAAACTATGCTCATTTCACACAGAATAAACAGGAAGTGCAACTGTCCTTAAGAATGCATTTATTGTGTTCAAGGAACAATAAGGAGGGCAGGGTTCCTGCAGCTGAATGAGTAAAGCAGGAAGTGATAAAAAACATATGTCTACAATATATGTTCATTTATGTATAAATTATGTACAATATAACTATATTTTTGTCTATTAAAAATATTCATAGAAATATAAATTGTATAAACATGAAATAAAATAATACAAACAAAAGTTTTAATATTTTCTTCCCACAATCCAGCAGATAACCGTGTGCCTCCTCCACTGAGGTACACCCACCCTACATTGGAGAACTTTGCTCTAACCATTGGAAACAGGAGATATAACTTAAAACAATGCACTTGCATCTTTACCAGCATATAAATACAGGCATCCTTCATTTTACTGCACTGTACTTTATTGAATTTTGCAGTTACTGAGTTTTTCACATATTGAAGTTTTGTATCAACCCTGCATCAAGCAAGTTTATCGACACCATTTTCCAACAACATTTGTTCATTTTGTTTCACTGTGTCACATTTCAGTAATTCTCACAATATTTTATACTTCTTCATTATTATTATATTTAGTATGGTGATCTATGATCAGTGATCTTTGATGGTATTACTGTAATTGCTTTGGGGGCACCAGAAACCACACCCATAGAAGATGGTAAACTGAATCAATAAATGTTCTATGTCCTGACTGCTCTACCAACTGACCATTTCCACATCTCCCTCACTCTCATCAGGCCTCCCTATGCCCTGAGACACATCAATATTAAAGTTAGGCCAATTAATAATGACCTCTAAGCATTCATGTGAAAGAAAGATTTGTACATCCCTCACTTTAAGTCAAAAGCTAGAGAGCCAAGATAGGTCAAAACCTAAGCCTCTTATATCAGTTAGCCAAAATGTGAATGCAAAGTGAAAGTCCTGGAAGGACATTAAAGGTACTACTCCAAGAGGAGCAAGATGGTGGAGGAGTAGGAGACCTAAATTTCATCTGCTCCCAGGAATTCGCTAGATAGGGATGAAACTGTTCTGAACACCTATGAACTCAACAAGAGATCGAAGAAAAGAATAGTAGCAACAATCTGAACAGAAAAGCGACCACTTTCTGGAAGGTAGGATGTGTGGAGAAGTGAATCCAAGGCAATATTTGGGAAGATAGACGGCGGGGGAGGGGACCTCTGTCAGCTGCTACTGGCAAGTGATAGAGAGCGGAACACAAAATTGGAACTTGTAAAAAGTCTGTTCTGCTGAGGGACGTCACTCCAGTGGCTAAGCGGGGGTGGAACCCTCGCTAGGACAGTGTGGTCTTGGGACCCTCAGGGTCACAGGAAGTCAGGGGGTGCCTGAGTGCAGCTGAGCTCCCAGGTATTGTACCAGGGAAACTGGCTGCAGAGAGGAGCCAAGGAGTGGGCTCCCAGCTCGGGGTTGCCATAAACTGTGATCTGCAGGACTGTCAGGCCATTGCTCTTCCAGCAGGGACCCAACAAGCGACAGATCCGGGGAGACTCCTCTTCCTCCCCTAGGAGGAATGGCATGAGAGTGCACCGCAGGAATCTGCTGGGTTTGGAGACTCCAAACGGGGTTGTCTGCCAGAGATAGAAATGCTCGGACACAGGCCGGGTGAGGACAGAGTGTGCCCAGAGACCAGGGAGATGGGAGTGATTGACTGCTTTTCTCTGGGGCTCACTGAGGAGTGGGGCCCTGAGGTCTTGGCTCCTCCAGGGAGGAGATTGGGAGGCCGCAATTTTCACTCTCATCATGCAAAGCTGCATGGAAAAGCTTGCAGGGAACAAAAGCTGCCGAGAACAAACCCGAGCAGATTACTTAGCTCAGACCCAGCAAGGACAGGGCAATTCCTCCTGCAGCCGACTTTTGGGAACCAAGGCAACAGGCCCCTCCCCCAGAAGATCAACAAGAACAGCCAGCCAAGACCAAGTTTACCGATCAATTAGTTTAGCAGAACTCCTGTGCTAGAGGAATACAGCACACAGAATTCATGGCTTTTTTCCCCCTGATTCTTTAGTCTTTCAAAGTAAATTTTTAAAATTTTCCTTTGTTTTCTTTTTCTTTTTTTTTTGAATTTATCTTTTTCCCTTTTTCAACCAATATCTTATCAATCCCATTTCTAAAAATCTTTTCTATTTTTCATTTTTAGAGTCAAATTCTATCCCTTCATAGTAGTTAAGGTTATTTTTGGTATATGTATAAGTTGTTCTATCTTTAAAATTTGGGGATACAGTTTCTTCTAACAGACTAAAATATACCCTAAATCTCTAGTGTATGGCTTTGTTCTAGTCTCCTGCCTGATCACACTTTCTCCCTATTTTGAAAACTCCTCTTCTTTCTTTTTTCAATCAATTTCTTATCTTATCAACGGCTTTTATAAAATCTTTTGTAATTTTCATCTTTACAATCAAATTCCATCCCTTCATCATATTTGCCCTTATTTTTGTACATATATAAGTTTTTCTTTCCTTAAAATCTTGGGAGACACTTTCTTCCAACAGACAAAATATGCCCAAAGTCTAGTGTGTGTCACTGATCTGTCACTGATCAGGCACCAGTCTGATCATATTTGATCATATTCTTTTAAATTTTTTATCTTTTTCTTTTTTCTTTCTTTTCCCCCAGTTTCAAGTCTCTTCTGATTTCTTTAGTGTATATTTTTCTGGGGTCATGGTTACCCTGTTAGCATTTTGTTCTCTCATTCATCTATTCTCCTCTGGACAAAGTGACAAGACGGAAAAAATCACCTCAGAAAAAAGAACAAGAGGCTGTACCGACTGGCAGGGAGCTAATCAATACAGACCATTAGTAAGATGTTGGAACTAGGGTTCAGAATGATGATTTTAAAGATACTAGCTGGGCTTGATAAAAGCATGGAAGATATTAGAGAAACTCTCTCTGGAGAACTAAAAAAACTAAAATCTAACCAAGTCGAAATCGAAAGGGCTATTAATGAGGTGCAATGAGAAATAGAGGCTCTAACTGCTAGGATAAATGAGGCAGAAGAGAGAATTAGTGATATAGAAGACCAAATGATGGAAAATAAGCTGACAAAAAGAGAGATAAGCAACTACTGGATCATGAGGGCAGAATTCGAGAGATAAGTGATACTGTAAGATGAAACAATATTACAGTAATTGGGATCCCAGAAGAAGAAGAAAGAGAGAGGGGCAGAAGGTATATTGGAGCAAATTATAGCAGAGAACTTCCCTAACTTGGGGAGGAAAACAGGCATCAAAATCCAGGAGGCAGAGAGAACCCCCCTCAACATCAATAAAAATAGGTCAACACCCAGACATCTAATAGTAAAACTTACCAGTCTCAGCGCCAAAAGGAAAATCCTGAAAGCATCTTGGGACAAGAGATCTGTAACCTACAATGGTAGAAACATTAGATTGTCAACAGACCTATCCACAGAGACCTGGCAGGCCAGAAAGGACAGGCATGACATATTCAGAGCACTAAATGAGAAAAATATGCAGCCAAGAATATTATATCCAGCTAGGCTGTCACTGAAAATAGAAGGAGAGATAAAAAGCTTCCAGAACAAACAAAAACTAAAGGAATTTGCAAACACAAAACCAGCCCTAGAAGAAATATTGAAAGGGGTCCTCTAAGCAAAGAGAGAGCCTAAAAGTAACATAGACCAGCAAGGAACACAGACAATATACAATAAGGTGTATACAATACACCTTACAGGCAATGCAATGGCACTAAATTCATATCTTTCAATAGTTACCCTGAATGTAAATGGGCTAAATGCCCCAAACAAAAGACACAGGCTATCAGATTGGATTAAAAAACAAGAGCCATCGATATGCTGTCTGCAAGAGACTCATTTTAGACCCTAAGACACGTCCAGATTGAAAGTGAGGGGGTGGAAAACCATTTACCATGCTAATGGACACCAAAAGAAAACTGGGGTAGCAATCCCTTTGTCAGAGAAATTACATTTTAAACTAAAGACTGTAATAAGAGATGAGGAAGGACACTATAGCCTACTTAAAGGTTCTATCCAATAAGAAGATCTAACAATTGTAAATATCTATGACCCTAAAATGGGAGCAGCCAATTATATAAGGCAATTAATAACAAAAGCAAACAAACACATTGACAACAATACAATAATAGTGGGGAACTTTAACACCCCCCCTCACTAAAATGGACAGATCATCTAAGCAAAAGATCTACAAGGAAATAAAGACTTTAAATGACACACTGGACTAAATGGACTTCACGGACATATTCAGAACATTCCAACCCAAAGCAACAGAATACACATTCTTCTCTAGTGCCCATGGAACATTCTCCAGAATAGATCACATCCTAGCTCACAGATCAGGTCTCAACCGGTACCAAAAGATTGGGATCATTCCCTGCATATTTTCAGACCTCAATGCTTTGAAACTAGAAATCCATCACAAGAGGAAAGTCAGAAAGAACTCAAATACATGGAGGCTAATGAGTATCCTACTAAAGAATGAATGTGTCTACCAGGAAATTAAAGAAGAATTTAAAAAAATTCATGGAAACCAATGAAAATGAAAACACAACTGTTCCAAATCTTTGGGATGCAGCAAAGGCAGTCCTAAGAGGAAAGTATATAACAATACAAGCCTTTCTCAAGAAACAAGAATGGTCTCATACACAACCTAACCCTACACTAAGGAGCTGGAGAAAGAACAGCAAATAAAGCCAAAACCCAACAGGAGAAGAGAAATAATAAGGATCAGAGTAGAAATCAATGAAATAGAAACCAAAAGAACAGTAGAACAGATCAAGGAAACTAGGAGCTGGTTCTTTGAAAGAATTAATAAGATTAATAAACCCCTGGCCAGACATATCAGAAAGAAAAGAGAAAGGACCTAAATAAATAATATCATGAATGAAAGAGAGAGATCACAACCAACATGAAAGAAATACAAAAAATTATAAGAACATATTATGAACAACTATATGGCAGCAAATTAGATAATCTGGAAGAAATGGATGCATTCCTAGAGATGTATAAACTACCAAAACTGAACCAGGAAGAAGTGGAAAACCTGAACAGACCTATAACCACTAAGGAAATTGAAGCAGTAATCAAAAATTTCTCAACAAACAAAAGCCCAGGGCCAGGTGGCTTCCCAGGGGAATTCTACCAAACATTTAAAGAAGAATTAATACCTATTCTTCTGAAACTGTTCCAAAACAAAGAAATGGAAGGAAAACTTCCAAACTCGTTTTATGAAGCTACCATTACCTTGATCCCCAAACCAGACAAAGACCCCATCAAAAAAGAGAATTACAGACCAATATCCTTAATGAACATGGATGCAAAAATTCTCACCAAAATGCTAGCCAGTAGGATCCAACAGTACATTAGAAGGATTACTCACCACAACCAAGTGGGATTTATCCCTGGGCTGCAAGGTTGGTTCAACATTGGCAAATCAATCAATGTGATACGATACATTAATAAAACAAAGAACAAGAACCATATGATCTTCTCAATAGATGCAGAAAAAGCATGTGACAAAGTACAGCATCCTTTCTTGATCAAAACTCTTCAGAGAATAGGGATAGAGGGTACATACCTAAATATCGTAAAAGCCATCAATGAAAAACCCACAGCAAATATCATTCTCAATGGGGAAAAACTGAGAGCTTTCCCCATAAGGTCAGGAACGCGGCGGGGTTGTCCCCTATCACCACTGCTATTCAACAGAGTATTAGAAGTCCTAGCCACAGCAATGAGACAACAAAAATAAATAAAATGCATCTGAATTGGCAAAGAAGAAGTCAAACTCTCACTCTTTGCAGATGATATGATACTTTATGGAGAAAACCCAAAAGACTCCACCCCAAAACTGCTAGAATTCTTACAGGAATTCAGTAAAGTGGCAGAATATAAAATCAATGCACAGATATCGGTGGCATTCCTATACACCACCACCAAGACAGAAGAAACAGAAATTAAGGAGTTGATCCCATCTACAATTGCACCCAAAACCATACGATACCCAGGAATAAATCTAACCAAAAAGGCAAGGAATCTGTACTCAGAAAACTATAGAATACTCATGAAAGAAATTGAGGAAGACACAAAGAAATGGAAAAATGTTCCATGCTCATGGATTGGAAGAACAAATATTGTGAAGATGTCAATGCTACCTAGAGCAATCTACACATTTAATGCAATCCCTATCAAAATACCATCCACTTTTTTCAAAGAAATGGAACAAATAATCCTAAAATTTGTATGGAACCAGAAAAGACCCCAAATAGCCAAAGGAATGTTGAAAAACAAAAGCAAAGTTGGTGGCATCACAATTCTGGACTTCAATATCTATTACAAAGCTATAATTATCAAGACAGTATGGTCCTGGCACAAAAACTGACACATAGATCAATGGAACAGAATAGAGAACCCAGAAATGGACCCTCAACTGTATGGTCAACTTATCTTCGACAAAGCAGGAAATAATGTCCAATAGAAAAAAGTCAGTTCAACAAATGGTGTTGAGAAAATTGGACAGCCACATGCAGAAGAATTGAAGTGGACCATTTCCTTACACCACGCACAAAAATAGACTCAAAATGGTTGAAAGGCCCAAATGTGAGACAGGAGTCCATCAAAATCCTAAAGGAGAACCCGGGCAGCAACCTCTTTGACCTCAGCCACAGTAACTTCATCCTAGAAACATCACCAAAAGCAAGGGAAGCAAGGGCAAAAATGAACTATTGGGACTTCATCAAGATAAAAAGCTTTTCACAGCAAAGGAAACAGTCAACAAAACCAAAAGACAACTGACAGAATGGGAGAAGACATTTGCAAATGACATATCAGATAAAAGGCTAGTATCCAAAATTTCTAAAGAACTTATCGAACTCAACACCCAAACAACAAATGATCCAATCAAGAAATGGGCAGAAGATATGAACAGACATTTTTCCAAAGAAGACATCCAAATGGCCAACAGACAAATAAAAAAGTGTTCAACATCGCTCAGCATCAGGGAAATCCAAATCAAAAGCTCAATGAGATACCACCTCACACCAGTCCGAATGGCTAAAATTAACAAGTCAGGAAACGGCAGATGTTGGCGGGGTTGTGTAGAAAGGGGAAACCTCCTACACTGTTGGTGGGAATTCAAGCTGGTGCAGCTACCCTGGAAAACAGTATGGACGTGCCTCAAAAAGTTGAAAATAGAGCTACCCTACGACCCAGCAATTGCACTACTGGGTATTTACCCCAAAGATACAAATGTAGGAATCTGAAGGGTACGTGCACCCCGATGTTTGTAGCAGCCATGTCCACAATAGCCAAACTATGGAAAGAGCCTAGCTGTCCATCAACAGATGAATGGATAAAGAAGAAGTGGTATATATATACAATGGAATATTATGCAGCCATCAAAAGGAATGAGATCTTGCCATTTGTAATGATGTGGATGGAACTGGTGGGTATTATGCTGAGCGAAATAAGTCAATCAGAGAAAGACAATTATCATATGATCTCACTGATATGAGGAATTCTTAATCTCAGGAAACAAACTGAGGGTTGCTGGAGTGGTGGGGGGGAGGGATGGGGTGGCTGGGTGATAGACATCGGAGAGGGTATGTGCTATGGTGAGCACTGTGAATTGTGTAAGACTGTTGAATCACAGACCTGTACCTCTGAAACAAATAATACAGTATATGTTTAAAAAGAAGAAGAAGAAGAATTTAGCAGGAAGGGAAAAATGAAGGGGGGGAAATTGGAGGGGGGAGATGAACCATGAAAGACTATGGACTCTGAGAAACAAATTGAGGGTTCTAGAGGGGAGAGTGGTGGGGGTATGGGTTAGCCTGGTGATGGGTATTAAAGAGGGCACATACTGAATGGAGCACTGGGTGTTATATGCAAACAATGAATCATGGAACACTACATCAAAAACTAATGATGTAATGTATGGTGATTAACATAACATAATAAAAAATTTTTAGAAAGTACTACTCCAGTGAAAACACAAATGATAGGAAAGCAAAACAATCTTATTGCTAATTTGGAGAAAGTTTTAGTGGTCTGGATAGAAGATCAAATGAGCCATAGCATTCCTTTAAAACAAAACCTAATCTAGAGAAAGACTGTAACTCTATTCAAGTCTATGAAGGCTGAGAGCAGTGAGGAAACTATAAAAGAAAAGTTTGAAGCTAGTGAAGTCTGGTTCATGACGTTTAAATAATCTATCTCCATAACATAAAAGTGAAAAGTGAAGCAGCAAGTGCTAATGTAGAATTTGCAGCAGGTTATCCAGAAGATCTAGCTAAGAAAATAAAGGTCGCTGCACTAAACCAAGATTCTCAGTGTAAATGAAACAGCTTTCTATTAGAAGAATATACATCTAGGACTCTCATAGCTGGAGAGGAAAAGTCAATGCCTGGCTTCAAATCTTCAAAGGAGAAGCTGACATTCTTGTTAAAAGCTAATAAAACTGATGACTTTAAGTTGAGGCCAGTGGTCATTTACTATTCTGAAAATCCTAGGACCCTTCAGAATTATGCTAAATCTACTCAGAGTTGTGCTTTATAAATGGAACAACAAAGCTTGGATGACAACACATCTGTTTAAAACATGGTTTGCTGAATATTTTAAGTTCACTGCTGACACCTACTGCTCAGGAAAAAAAAAAAACTGCTTTCAAAATGTTACTGCTCACTGACAACGCACCCTGTCACCCAAGAGCGCTGATGGAGATTTGCAATGAGATTAATGATGTTTTCATGCCTGCTAACACATCCATTCTGCAGCCCATTGATCAAGGAGTAATTTTGACTTTCAAGTCTTACTATTTAAGAAATACATTTTGTAGGATTATAGCTGCCATAGATTGCTCTGATGGATCTGTGCAAAACACATTGAAAACCTTCTGGAAAGGATTTACCATTCTAGATGCCATTAGGAACATTTGTAATTCATAAGAGGCCAAAATATCAACATGACCTAGAATTTGGAAGAAGCTGATTCCAACACTCATGGATGACTTTTGAGGGGTTCAAGCTTTCAGAAGAAGTAACTGCAAATGTGGTAGAAATAGCAAGAGAGCTAGAATTAGAAGTGGCGCCTGAAGATGTGGCTGAATTGCTGCAATCTAATGATAACATTAGTGGTTGAGGAGTTGTTTCTTATGGATAAGCAAAGAAATTGGTTTCTTGAGATGGAGTCTACTCCTGGTGAAGATGCCCTAAAGATAGTTCAAATGGCAACAAAGGATTTAGAATATTACATAAGCTTAGCTGATAAAGCAGCAGTAGGTTTTGGCTGGAATTACTCCAATTTTTAAAGTTCTACTGTAAGTAAAATGCTTTCAAACAACTTTGCATGCTACAAAGAAATTAATGAAAGGAAGAGTCAATTGATGTGGCAAACTTCACTGATGTCTTATTTTAAGAAATTTCCCCACCCCAACCTTTAGCAACCACCAACCTGATCAGTCAGCAGCCATCAATATTGAGGCAAAACCCTCCAACAGTCAAAAAATTATGATTCACTGAAAACTCAAATTCTGCTTGGCAGTTTTTACCAATAAAGTGTTTCCTAAGTAAGGTATGCACATTGCTTTTTTTTTGACATGCTATTGTATATCTAATAGACTACAGTGCAGTATAAACATGACTTTTATATCCACTGGGAAATGAAAAAAATATTGGACTCACTTTATTGTGATATTTGCTTTATTGAAGTGTTTTGGAACTGAACTCATAATGGCTTTGAGGTATGTCTGTATTTCCATCTCAGCTTTAATCATTTTTTCACTTCAGTCCCACCATGCATAATTCCTCTAACTTAGCATTACCACTGAGCACTGAGGATAAAGGGATTACCATGATGTGGCAAATTTAGATCTCAAGGTTATAAAAACTGCTATTATTCCTTGAGTGTTTGCTCTGGAATGATCAATTTACTAGGTACTGAGTATTTCTTATTTTATATAATCCTCACAGAAGTTCAGCATTAGGATATGATTCTCATTTTACTGATGAGAACTGAATGTCTCAGAAGAACACAGTAAAAAGTTTGCCCAAGTTTGCAAAGCTAATAAAATGGTGAGAACACGGGCTTTAAATTCTATGTCCCTTCTATCACAACATCTACTAAACAACGTAAATCCTATAAATATGATAAATGGCTATTACTATTTCTCTGATGCTATACTGCATACCTATTCCACTAAGCCACCTAGTAAGCTTGTCTTTATTAAGTCCCTCATCTCCTTCTTCTACTAAGGGAATAAAGTCTTAAAGTGCAGGACCAATTCATAAGGAAACAGCTATCTTCCAATGTTTCTGGGGGTGTTGAGTTTCTTTTTTTTATTTTTTAATTTTTTAATTTTTTAAATTTTATTTTATTATGTTATGTTAGTCACCATACAATACATCATTAGTTTTTGATGTGGCGATCCACCATTCATTGTTTTCGTATAACACCCAGTGCTCCATGTAGTACATGCCCTCCTTAATACCCATCACCGGGCTAACCCATGCCCCTACCCCCTCCCCTCTAAAACCCTCAGTTTCTTTCTCAGAGTCCATAGTCTCTCATGGTTCATCTCTCCCTCCGATTTCCCCCCCTTCATTTTCCCCTTCCTTCTCTTTTTAAAAGGAGGAAAGCAGAGGAGGGGAGCCCACCATTAGCAACAGTATGATAGGAATCAGCTATCAGGAGATAAGTTTAAATATATAGGAGGTAATCGAGTATAATCATCCCTATAAATATATAGATGATTGATGGTCTTAGGTACTGAAATGGATGATGTGGCAAATTTAGACATGGAGAGAAAATTTTACTGTAAAATATGTCTCTGATCAGACATCAGAGATTCGTTAAATCAACAGATATTTATGGACAAGTTATGGTGTATCAGGCACCATGGCTATATAATTAGCATCTATTGTATGAGCACACAAATAAAGATGACCAACTGCAGAGGATAATTAGGAGATAAATGGGTTGAGATTCTCCTGTGTGCCTAGAGTCTTTATGTATACATTATTTCTAAACTTCACAACAGTTCACAAAGTAGGTATTATTACTATATATTGATTTTACAGATTTGGAAAACAGACTTACTCAGGTTCTGATTCCAAAGCTTACATTTTCTTCAAAAACCAAGTTAGGAATGGACAGTTATTAACTAAATTCCTCACCATAGTAGTAGAAGCAACGAGAGTATTGCTTCAACCTCTTTTTTCTCACAGAAATGGGCTCCTGCTTTAAATACACTAAGTCCCTACTCTAGTTACTAAATGCTGTTATGACTTTTGTTAGAACCAAATAGCTTTGGTTCCAGTTGGAGTGATGTGAGTTGTCTCCCCTTTTCTATGGAAAAGAAAAAAAATTAACTAACTGGAATTAAAATAAAAACTTAAAAAATAAGAAAAATAGATTAACTCTCCCTTGGTTACAGACTGAAATACAAGTTCAGTATTTTCTTTTAGTCTTCTCTGGCAGATGACTGAAATGAGTTACAGAGTGTACGAAGTTTGTTTGTTTTTCAGAGAACATTCCAGTCCTGTGTAAATACACATTGCTTCCCTTATACACATGTTAATGTTTTTCATTAAAACAAATGTTCTGATCATATTTTTATGTAAATCACAAGAATCTGATTGAAAAGCAAGAAAATTTTACAGATCTCATTGCACTAATCTTAAAGGAAAAAAATCCATATATGCCCTAATGCTCTACACCTGTATCCAATATAGTCTAGAAAGGCAAACTGATTCCCTTTCTATCCCTGAATTCCATCAATACACCTAACTGAAACTCCTTAATTCCCACTTGAGAGCTCATTCTATTCTATACTGAAACCAAACATTTCTTTAGTATAGTCTTAAAAAAATGCCACTTCATAGATTGGTGATTTATAAATCCAGACTGCAGTAACAGTAAAAACAGAAACAACTACTTATTTTAACTTTTTATTTTTATTCAATTTTATTGAGGTATAATTGACACACAGCACTATAGAAATTTAAATTGTATAGCTTAACGGCTTGACTTACATATATTGTTAAGGATTATAGCAATATGTTAACCTCAATTATCTCTCATAAATACCAGGTGGAAAAAGAGAAAGAAAAAATGTGGGGTTTTTTGTGATAAAATCTTTTAGGATTTACAGTCTTAGCAACCTTCAACTAGATCATCTAGCAGTGCTAACTATAGTCACTATATTGTATATTATATCCCCAGTACTTATTTATCTTATAACTGAAAGTTTGCACATTTTGACCACCTTAACCCAATCGTCCCTCACCAATCCTGCCTCTAACTACCAAAAACATGATCGCTTTTTTTTATGATTGTTTTTTAAATTTCACTGGTGAGATAAAACGGTATTTGTCTTTCTCTGTCTGATGTATTTCACTTTGCAAAATGGTCCCAAGATGTGTCCACATTGTCATAAATTGCAGGATTTCCTTTTGTATGGCTGAATAATATTCATTATATATAACCATATTTTCTTTCTTCATTTCTCTGTTGATGAACATTTAAATTGTTTCCAGGTTTTGATGATGTAAATAATGTTGCAATAAACATGAGGGTGAAGATATCTCTTCAACATAGTGATTTCTTTGGCTTCAGTATATACCCAGAACTGGATTTGCTACATCTTATGACAATTCTACTTTAATTTTTTTGAGGAAATTATGTAGGATCCCCATAGTGGCTGTACAAATTTACAAATCCAGGAAGAGTGCACCAAGGTTTCCTTTTCTCCACATTCTTCCCAGCATTTTTAATCTCTTGATTTGACATGATTACCACTCTAACAAAGGTGAGGTTTTGATTTGCATTTCCCTAATGATTAGTGATTTTGAGCACCTTTTATATACTGTTGACCATTTGAATATCTACTTTAGAAAAATATCAATTCAGGACCTTTATTCATTTTTTAAAATTTATTATTGAAGTATAATTGCCATACAATGTTATATTAGTTTCAGGTGTACAACATAGTGATTCAAGAATTCTTTACATTACTCAATGCTCATGACAATAATTGTAGTCACCATATGTCACCATACAAAGTTGTTAAAATATCACTAACTATACTTTTATGGTGGATTTCTCATTTGTGACTTATTTATTTAATAGGTGGAAGTTTGTACCTATTAATCTCCTTCACACATGTTTCCCATCCACCCACCCACTTCCCTTCTGACAACCAGGAGTTTCTTATTGTTATATGCTATTGTTATATGTTATCTGTCTTTCTCTGCCAAGTTTTACTTAGCAAAATACACTTTAGTTCAATCTAAGTTGTCAAATGGCAACATTGCGTTCTTTTCTATGGTTAAGTGATATTTCATTGTATACATAAACCACTTTTTTCCATTAAAATTTTTTTCCAATATGTTATGTTAGTCACTATACATCATTAGTTATTGATATAGTATTCCATGATTCATTGATTGCGTATAATACCCACTGCTCCATGTAATACATGTCCTCCTTAATACGCAGAACCAGGCTAACCCATCACCCCACACCCCTACCCTCTAAAAGCCTCAGTGTGTTTCCCGGAGTCCACAGTCTCCTACTTTTAAAATTTAAATTCGTTAGTTAGCATGTAATGTATTATTTGTTTCAGGGTAAATTTTAGTGATTCATCAGTTGCATATAACACCCAGTGCTCATCACATCAAGCACCATCCTTAATGCTCATCATCCAATTATGCCATCCCCACACTCACCTCCCCTCCATCAAACCTGTTATTTTCCTAGAGTTAGAAGTCTCTTATGGTTCACCTCTCTCTTTTTGTGTTGTTTTATTTATGTTTTAAATTTTATTATGTTATGTTAGTCACCATACAATACATCATTAGTTTTTGATGTAGTGATCCACGATTCATTGTTTTTGTATAACACCCAGTACTAGATGCAGTACATGCCCTACTTATTACCCATCACGAGGCTAAACCATCCCACCAACCCCCTCCCCTCTAACAACCTCAGTTTGTTTCTAATAGTCCATAGTCTCTCATGGTTCATCTCTCCCACGGATTTCCGCCCCCCCTTCATTTTTCCCTTCCTTCTCCTAATGTACTCCATGCTATTCCTTATGTTCCACAAATAAGTGAAACCATATGATAATTGATTTTCTCTGCTTGACTTATTTCACTTAGCATAATCTCCTCCACTCCCATCCATGTTGATGTAAAAGTTGGGTATTCATCCTTTCTGATGGCTGAGTAATATTCCATTGTATATATGGACCACATCTTCTTTTTTAAAAAATTTTTATTGTTATGTTAATCACCATACATTACATCATTAATTCTTGATGTAGTGTTCCATGATTCATTGTTTGTGCATAACACCCAGTGCTCCACGCAGAATGTGCCCTCTTTAATACCCATCACCAGACTAACCCATCCCCCCACCCTCCTCCCCTCAAGAACCCTCAGTTTGTTTTTCAGAGTCCATCGGTTTGTTTTTCAGAGTCCATCGTCTCTCATGGTTCGTCTCCCCCTCCAACTTACTCCCCTTCATTCTTCCCCTAATGCTATCTTCTTCTTTTTCTTTTTATCATAACATATGTTGCATTATTTGTTTCAGACGTACAGATCTGTGATTCAACAGTCTTGCACAATTCACAGCGCTCACCATAGCACATACCCTCCCCAATGTCTATCACCCAGCCACCCCATCCCTCCCACCCCCCACCACTCCAGCAACACTCAGTTTGTTTCCTGAGACTAAGAATTCCTCATATCAGTGAGGTCATATGATACATGTCTTTCTCTGATTGACTTATTTCACTCAGCATAACACCCTCCAGTTCCATCCACGTCGTTGCAAATGGCAAGATCTCATTCCTTTTGATGGCTGCATAATATTCCATTGTGGACCACATCTTCTTCATCAATTCCTCCTTTGAAGGGCATCTCGGCTCTTTCCACAGTTTGGCTATTGTGGACATTGCTGCTATGAACATTGGGGTGCATAATATGGCCCTTCTTTTCACTACATCTGTGTCTTTGGGGTAAATACCCAGGAGTGCGATTGCTGGGTCATAGGGTAGCTCCATTTTTAATTTTTTTGTGGCACCTCCACACTGCATTCTAAACTGGCTGTACCAGCTTGCATTCCCACCAACAGTGTAAGAGGGTTCCCCTTTCTCGACAACCTCTGCAACATTTGTTGTTTCTTGCCTGGTCAATTTTTGCCATTCTAACTGGTGTAAGGTAGTATCTCAGTGTGGTTTTGATTTGAATTTCCCTGATGGGTAATGATAATGAACATTTTTTCATGTGTCTGTTACCCATTTGTATGTCTTCTTTGGAGAAGTGTCTGTTTATGACTTCTGCCCATTTTTTGACTTGATTATTTGTTTTTTGGGGGTGTTGAGTTTGAGAAGTTCTTCATAGATTTTGGATACCAGCCCTTTATCTGTAGTGTCATATGCAAACATCTTCTCCCATTCTGTGGTTTGCCTCTTTGTTTTGTTGACTGTTCCCTTTGCTATGCAGAAGACTTTTATCATTTTTTAAATTTTATTTTATTATGTTATGTTAATCACCATACTTTACATCATTAGTTTTTGATGTAGTGTTCTATGATTCATTGTTTGTGTGTAACATCCAGTGCTCCATTCAGTACGTGCCCTCTTTAATACCCATCACCAGGCTGACACATTCCCAACTCCCCTCCCTCTAGAACCCTCAGTTTGTTTCTGAGTCCATAGTCTCTCAGGATTCATCTCCCCCTCTGACTCACCCCCATCATTTTCCCTTCCTACTATCTTTATTTTCTTTGAACATATAAGGTAGTATTTCTTTCAGTGGTACAGGTCTCTGATTCATCAGTATTACACAATTCACAGTGCTCCCCATAGTACATATCCTCCCCCAGTGTCTATCAGCCAGACACCCCATCCCTTCCAACCTCCACCACTCCAGCAACCATCAGTTTGTTTCCTGAGATTAAGAATTCCTCATATCAGTGAGATGATATGAAACATGTCTTTCTCTGAGTGACTAATTTCGCTTAGCATAATACCCTCTAGTTCCATCTACGTCGTTGCAAATGGCAAGATTTCGTGTGGGGTTTTTTTTGAAGGCTGCATAATATTCCATTGGATACATATACCATTTCTTCTTTATCCATTCATCTGCTGATGGACAGCTAGGCTCTTTCCATAGTTCGGCTATTGTGGACATTGCTGCTATAAACATTGGCATGCACATACCCCTTCTGATGACTACATTTGTATATTTAGGGTAAATACCCAGTAGTGCAATAGCGGGGTCATATGGAAGCTCTATTTTCAACTTTTTGAGGCACGTCCATACTGTTTTCCAGAGTGGCTGCACCAGCTTGCGTTCCCACCAACAGTGTAGGAGGGTTCCCCTTTCTCCGCATCCTCGCCAACATCGGTTGTTTCCTGACTTGTTACTTTTAGCCATTCTGACTGGTGTGAGATGGTATCTCATTGAGGTTTTGATTTGGATTTCCCTGATGCTGAGTGATGTTGAGCACTTTCTCATGTGTCAGTTGGCCATTTGAATGTCTTCTTTGGAAATATGTCTGTTCATGTCTTCTGTGCATTTCTTGATAGGGTTATTTGTTCTTTGGGTGTTGAGTTTGATAACTTCTATGTAAATTTTGGATACTAGCCCTTTATCTGATATGTCATTTGCAAATGTCTTCTCCCATTCTGTTGGTTGTCTTTTGGTTGTCTTGACTGTTTCCTTTGCTGTGCAGAAGTTCTTTATCTTGATGAAGTCCCAAAAGTTCATTTTTGCTTTTCTTTCACTAGCCATTGGAGATGAATCTTGAAAGAAGTTGCTGTGGTCGATGTCAAAGAAGTTACTGCCCATGTTCTCCTCTAGGATTTTGATGGATTCCTGTCTCAAATTGAGGTCTTTCATCCATTTTTAGTTTATCTTTGTGTATGGTGTTAGAGAATGGTCGAGTTTCATTCTTCTGCATGTGGCTGTCCAATTTTCCCAGCACCATTTATTGAAGTGAATGTCTTTTTCCATTGGCCATTCTATTCTGCTTTGTCGAAGATTATTTGACCATAGAGTTGAGGGTCCATATCCGGGCAGTCTATTCTGTTCCATTGGTCTATATGTCTGTTTTTGTGCCAGTACCATGCAGTCTTGGTGATCACAGCTTTGTAATATATCTTAAAATCAGGCAACGTGATGCCCCCAGCTTTGTTTTTCTTTTTCAACATTTCTTTGGCAATCCGGGGTCTTTTCTGATTCCATACAAATTTTAGGATTGTTTGGTCCAGCACTTTGAAAAATGTCATTGGAATTTTGATCGGGATGGCATTGAAGGTATAGATTGCTCTGGGTAGCATAAACATTTTAACAATGTTGATTCTTCTGATCCATGAGAACACCACATTTTTCCATCTTTTTGTGTCTTCTTCAATTTCTTTCATGAGTGTTCTGTAGTTCCTAGAGCATAGATCCTTTACCTCTTTGCTTAGGTTTATTCCGAGGTATCTAATGGTTTTTGGTGTTATTCTAAATGGAAACATTTCTCGAATTTCTCTTTCTACAGTTGCATTGTTACTATATAAGAAAGCAACTGATTTCTGTGCATTGATTTTTGTATACTGCCACATTACTGAATTGCTGTATGAGTTCTTGTAATTTGCGGGTGGAATCTTTTGGATTTTCCACATAAAGGATCAGGTCATCTGCAAAAAGAGAGAGTTTGACTTCTTCTTTGCCAATATTTATACAATTTATTTCTTACTGTTGTCTAATTGCTGTTACTAGGACTTCTAATACTATGTTGAACAGTAGTGGTGAGAGTGGGCATCCTTGCCGGATTTCTGATCTTAAGGGACAGGCTCTCAGCTTTTCCCAACTGAGGATGATATTTGCTGTGTGTTTTTCATAGATGGATTTTATGAACTTGAGGAATGTTCCCTCTGTCCCTATACTCTGAAGAGTTTTAATCACGAATGGATGCTGTATTTTGGCAAATGCTTTTTCTGCATCAATTGAGAGGACCATATGGTTCTTTTCTCTCCCCTTCTTAATGTGTTCTGTCACAATGATTGATTTGCAAATGTTGAACCACCTTTATAGCCCGGGGAAAAATCCCACTTGGTCATGGTGGATCATGCTTTTCATGTGTTGTAGGATCCTATTAGCTAGAATTTCATTGAGGGTTTTGGAATCCATATTCCTCAGGGATATTGGTCTGAAATTCTCCTTTTTGATGGAGTCTTTGCCTGTTTGGGGATTCAGGTAATTCTGGCCTCATAGAATGAGTCTCAAAGCTTTCCTTCTGTTTCTATTTTTTGAAACAACTTCAGGAGAATAGGTATTATTTCTTCTTTGAATGTTTGGTAGAATTCCCCTGGGAATCCATTAGGCCCTGGACTCTTGTTTTTTGGGAGGTTTTGGATCACTGCTTCAATCTTATTACTGGTTATTGGCCTATTTAGGTTGTCAATTTCTTCCAGTTTCAGTCTTGGGACTTTATAGGTTTCCAGGAAGGCATCAATTTCTTCCAGGTTTCTCACATTATTGGCATATAGTTGTTGATAATAATTTCTAATAATTGTTTCTATTTCCTTGGTGTTGTTCGTGATCTCTCTCCTATCATTCATCATTTTATTAATTTGGGTTCTTTCTTTTTTCTTTTGGATGTCTGGCCAGTGGTTTTTTGATCTTATTAATTCTTTCAAAGAACCAGCTTCCACTTGCAATGATCTGATATACTGTGTTTCTGGTTTCTAATTCATTGATCTCTGCTCTAATCTTAATTATTTCTCTTCTAATGCATGGCTTAGGCATCGTTTGTTGCTTTTTCTCTAGATCTTTAAGGTGTAAAGTTAGTTGGCGAATTCGGGATATTTAAATTTTTTGAGTGAGGCTTGGATGGCTATGTATTTCCCCCTGAGGACCACCTCTGCAATATCCCATAGGTTTTGGACCAATGTGTTTTCATTCTCATTGGTTTCCATGAATTGTTTAAGTTCTTCTTTGATTTCCTGCTTGACCCAAACATTCTTGAGCAGAGTGGTCTTTAGCTTCCAAGTGTTTGAAATTCTTCCAAATTTTTTCTTGGGTTTGAGCTCCAGTTTTAAAGTATTATGGTTGGACAATATGCAGGGAATAATCTCAGTCTTTTGGTATTGGTTGAGACCTGATTTGTCACACAGTATGTGGTCTATTCTGGAAAAAGTTCCCTGTGCACTCAAGAAGAATGAGTATTCTGTTGTTTTAGGGTGGAATGTTCTGTATATATCTGTGAGGTCCATCTGTTCAAGGGTACCATTCAAAGCTCTTGTTTTATTGTTTATTTTCTGCTTAGATGATCTGTCTATTGCTGAGAGTGGAGTATTGAGGTCTCATACAATTAACGTATTGTTCAATATGACTCTTTATTTTGTTTAACAGTTGGCTTATGTAGACGGCTGCTCCTATGTTTGGGGGCGTAGATATTTACAATTCTTAGATCTTCTTGTTGGATAGACCCTTAAAAAATGATATAGTGTTCCTCTGTGTCTCTAAGTACAGTCCTTCGCTTAACATCTAATTAGTCTGATATGAGAATTGCTACCACAGCTTTCTTTTGAAGTTCCCTGGCATGGAAGATAGATCGCCATCCCTTCACTTTCAGTATGGATGTATCTTTAAGTTCAGTATGAGTCTTTTGTAGACAACTAATGGATGGGTCCTGTCTTTTTATGCAATCTGTAACCCTGTGCCATTTTATGGGAGCATTTAGGCTGTTCTTGTTGAGAGTGATTATTGAAAGATATGGATTAATTGTCATCATGTTTCCTGTGAAGACCTTGTTTTTATAGATTGTCCCTGTAATTTCTGTTCTATATCACTCTTGAGGGCTTTCTCCTTTATAGAACTGCCCTTAATATTTCTTGCTGGGCCGGCTTAGTGGTCATATATTCTTTCAGTTTCTTCCAGTTTTGAAAGCTCTGCATCTCTCCATCCATTCTAAATGACAACCTTAGGATACAAAATCAATGCACCGAAATCAGTTCCTTTCTTATACACTAACAATGCAACTGTAGAAAGAGAAATTAAAGAAATTATTCCATTTACAATAGCACCAAAAGCCATAAGAAACCTCGGAATAAACCTAACCAAAGAGGTTAAGGATCTATACTCTAAGAACTACAGAACACTCATGAAAGAAATTGAAGAAGACACAAAAAGATGGAAAAATATTCCATGCTCATGGATCAGAAGAATAAACATTGTTTACATGTCTATGCTACCCAGAGGAATCTATACCTTCAATGCCATCCCGATCAAAATTCCAATGACTTTTTTCAAAGTGCTGGAACAAACAATCCTAAAACTTGTATAGAATCAGGAAAGACCCCCAAATCTCCAAGGAAATGCTGAAAAAGAAAAACAAAGCTGAGGCATCACGTTGCCCAATTTCAAGCTATATTACAAAGCTGTGATCACCAAGACAGCATGGTACTGCCACAAAAACGGACATATAGACCAATGGAACAGAATAGGGAACCCAGATATGGACCCTTAACTCTATGGTCAAATAATCTTCGATAAAGCAGGAAAAAAACATGCAATGGAAAAAAGACAGTCTCTTCAAAAAATGGTGCTGAGAAAATTGGACAGCCACATGCAGAAGAATGAAACTCAACCATTGTCTAACACCATACACAAAGATAAACTAAAAATGGATGAAAGACCTCAATGTGAAACAGGAATCCATCAAAATCCTAGAGGAGAACATGGGCAGTAACTTCTTTGACATCGACCACAGCAACTTCTTTCATGATATATCTCCAAAAGCTAGTGAAACAAAAGCAAAAATGAACTTTTGGGACTTCATCAAGATAGAAAACTTCTGAACAGCAAAGGAAACAGTCAGCAAAACAAAGAGGCAGCCCCCAAAATGGGAGAAGATATTTGCAAATGACACTACAGACAAAGCACTGATTTCCAGGATCTATAAAGAACTTCTCAAACTCAACACCCCAAAAGCAAATCATCAAGTCAAAAATGGGCAGAAGGCATGAACAGAAGTCATAGTCTCTGATTCTTTGCTATTTGGGGGGTTCCTCCTCCTAGTCATTCTGTTGAGGGGTGGTTGAGGGAATGTATAGAGTCCAAATTATTGACGACAACCCAAGCAAGTTTCACCTGTTTTATAGGGACCTTAGGTTTGCTGGCCTCTTCTTTTCCCAGCCTGTCTTCTGGGAGAGGGGCCTCCCATGCTGTTACTCAGGCAACCCTGTTTGGGCAGAGTTGCCTTGCCCCTTGTGAGGGGGATGGTCTCAGTGGAAACTGGTCTTGGGGGGCTTTTTTTCCTGGCAGCTTTCCCTGGCAGCTTTTCGCGGTTCTTCCGAGAATCAGAGCAGAAAATGTCGTTTCCAACCCTATGCCTCAGAGCAGAGAGATCGCAGTCTGTTCTTTAGTGAGCTCTCCAGGCCACAGTATCTCCATTTCTATCTGTGCTGTTATGAACTGCAGCGCCGTGGGTTGTGTGTCCCTCAGCAGCACTCCAAGTTCTTACTTCCAGGTCGGGGCATGTCTCTACCCTTTGTGCTTCTAAAACTGCAAGCCGCCCACAGTTTGCACATGCAGCCCCACCACTCTGGGTTTCCATCTGGGGCCTGCCCTAAAGTCCTTTCCCCATTGCTACTGGTCTGTGAGTCCATGCCCGGTCCTCAGTGTGGGATGCTATAGCTCACTGGTGGTATAGGATCCCCACGGCTTGGCTCCCTCCCCCTTCCATTTATCCTCTCATATCTGCCTGAGGAATCACGGCTCCCAGCTTTGTACCTCAAAACCAAATGCCTGCAATATTCTGTTTGTAGATATCCAGATCTATCTTCTTACTTCTCAGGCTGATTTCATGGGTGTTCAGAGTAGTCTGGTAGATATCCAGCTCAATTCCGGGGACTGGTTGGAATAGGGTCCCCTACTCTTCTGCCATCTTTTCCCCTCACCACTATGTTATTTTATTTTTCCTTCCATCCCCAATGTTCTCTATTTTGTTTCTTACATTCCACATATGAGTAAATCATATGGTATTTGTCTTTTTCTAACTTATTTCGCTTAGAATAATACACTCTAGTTCCATCCACATCACTGCAAATGGCAGGATTTCATTCTTTTTCATGGCTGAGTAATATTACATTATATATATATATATATAATATATATCACATCTTTATCCATTCATCTGTCGATGGACATCTGTGCTTTTTCCATATTTTGGCAATTGTGGACATTGCTTCTATAAACATTGGAGTGCATGTGCCCCTTCAAATCACTATTTTTATGTCCTTTGGATAAATACCTAGTAGTACAATTGCTGGGATGAAGGGTATTTGTAGTTTTAAATTTTTGAGGCCCTCCATAATCTTTTCCAGAGTGGCTTCACCAGTTTGCATTCCCACCAACGGTGTAAGAGGGTTCCCCTTTCTCTGCATCCTTGCCAACAACGCTTGTTTCCTGAGTTGTTCATTTTAGCCATTCTGACCAGTGTGAGGTGGTATCTTATTTGGTTTTGATTTGTGTTTCCCTGATGGCAAGTGATGTTGAACATTTTTTCATGTGTGTGTTAGCCGTTTGTATGTTTTCTTTGAAGAAATATCTGTTCATGTCTTCTGCCCATTTCTTGTTTTTTTCCCCATTTCTTGACTGGATTTTTTTTGTTTATTGAGTGATGACTTTGATAAATTCTTTATAAATTTTAGATACTAGCCCTTTATTTGATATGTCATTTGTCCATATCTTCTCCCATTCCATAGGTTGCCTTTTTGTCTTCTTGACTGTTGCCTTTGCTGTGCAAAAGCTTTTTATCTTGAAAAAGTCCCAATAGTTCATTTTTTATTCTTTTCCTTGCCTTTGGAGACATGTCTACCAAGAAGTTGCTGCGTCAATGTCAAAGAGCTTGCTGCCTGTGTTCTCCTCTAGGATTTTGATGGATTCCTGTCTCACATTTAGCTCTTTCATCTATTTTGAGTTTATTTTTGTGTATGGTATAAGAGAGTGGTGCAGTTTCATTCTTCTTCATGAGTCTGTCCAATTTACCCAATACGTTATGTTGGAGAAACTGTCTTTTTTCCCATTGGACATTCTTTCCTGATTTGTTGAAGATAAGTTGATCATAGAGATGAGGGTCCATTTCTGGGTTCTCTGCTCTGTTCCATTGATCTATGTCTGTTTCTGTGCCATTACCATACTTTCTTGATGATTACAGCTTTGTAATACAGCTTGAACTCTGGAATTCAGATTCCTCTCACTTTGGCTTTCTTTTTCAACATTGTTTTGTCTATTCGGGGTCTTGTCTGGTTCCATACAATTTTTAGGATTGTTTGTTACAGCTCTGTGAAAAATGTTGATAGTATTTTGATAGGGATTGCTTTCAAAGTGTAGATTGCTTTGGGTAGTATAGTCATTTTGATAATATTTGTTCTTCCAATCTTTGGAAGCATGGAATGCTTTTCCAATTCTTTGGTCTTCCTCAATTTCTTTCATAAGTGTTCTATAGTTTTCAGAGTACAGATCTTTTACCTCTTTGGTTGGTTTTATTCCTAGTTACCTTATGGTTGTTGGTGCAATTGTTAAGAGGATCAATTCCTTGATTTCTTTTTCTGCTACCTCATTGTTGGTGTATAGAAATGCAACAGACTTCTGTGCATTGAATTTACATCCTGTAGCTTTGCTGAATTCCTGTGTTAGTTCTAGCAGTGTTTTGGTGGAGTCTTTCGGGTTTTCTACATAGAGTATCATGTCTTCTGCAAAGAATGAGTTTGACTTCTTCCTTGCCAATTTGGATGCCTTTTATTTCTTTTTGTTGTCTGATTGCTGAGGCTAGGGATATACAGTACTATGTTGAACAACAGTGGTGAGAGTGGGCAACCCTGTTGTGTTCCTGACCTTAGGGGAAATGCTCTTTGTTTTTCCTCATTGAGAATGATATTCACTGTGGGTCTTTTGTATATGACCTGTATGATGTTGAGGTATGTTTCCTCTATTCCTGCTTTTTTGAGGGTTTTCATCAAGAAACGATACTGTATTTTGTCATATGTTCTTTCTGCTTCTATTGAAAGTACCATATCCATTCTTTTATTAACGTTTTTTATCACATTGATTGATTTGTGGATGTTGAACCATTCCTGCAGACAAGGAAAAAAATCCCACTCGGTCCTGGTGAATAATCCTTTTAATGTACTGTTGCATCCTATTAACTAGTATCTTGGTGAGAATTTTGGCATCCATGTTCTTTGGGATATTGGTCTGTAATTCTCCCTTTTAGAGGGGTCTCTGCTGATTTGGGATCAAGGTAAAACTGGCCTCATAGAATGAGTTTGAAAGTTTTCCTTCCATTTCTAATTTTTGAAACAATTTCAGAAGACTAGGTATTAATTATTCTCTGATATTTTGTAGAATTCCCCTTGGAAGCCATCCAGCCCTGGATTCTTGTTTGTTGGGAGATTTTTGATTATTCAATTTTTTGCTGATTATGAGTCTGTTCCAACTTTCTATATTTTCCCGCTTCTGTTTTGGTAGTTTACATATTTCTAGGAATTTGTCCATTTCTCCCAGATTGTCTAATTTGTTGGCATATAATTACTCATAATATTCTCCTTTTATTGTTTATATTTCTTTGGGTTTTGTTGTGATCTCTCCTCTTTTATTCACGAGTTTATTTATCTGGGTCCTTTCTCTTTACCTTTTGAGAAGTCTGGCTAGGGGGTTATCAGGCTTAATTCCTTCAAAGAACCAGCTTCTCGTTTCATCAATATGTTTTACTGTTTTTCTGATTTCTCTATCATTGATTTCTGCTCCAACCTTTATGATTTCCCTACTCCTTCTGGATTTAGGATTTATTTGCTGATTTTTCTAGCCCCTTAGGTGTAAGATTAGGTTGTGTATTTGAGGCTTTTCTTTCTTCTTGAGGCAGGCCTGTATTGCTATATGCTTTTTTCCTTAGGACCACTTTTGCTGGATCCCAAAGGTCTTGTACTGCTGTGTTTTCATTTTCATTTGCTTCCATTTATTTTTTAAATTCTTCTTTAATTTCCTGCTTGATTCATTCATTCTTTAGACTAATGTTCTTTAACCTCCATGTGTTCATGGTACTTCCAAATTTCTTCTTGTGGTTGTATTCAAATTTCATAACATTGTGGTCTCAAAATATTAGTGGTATTAACTCAGTCTTTTTGTACCGGCTGAGTCCTGGTTTGTGACCCAGTGTGTCATCTCTTCTGGAGAATTTTACATGGGCACTCGAAAAGAATGTGTCTTTTGCTGCTTTAGGATGAAATGTTCTGTATATATCTGTTAAGCCCATCTGGCCCAGTCTGTCATTCAACACCCTTGTTTCCTTGTTGATCATCTGCTTAGTGATCTATCCATTGCTGTTAGTGGGGTGTTAAAGTCCCTTACTATTATTGTATTATTATGAATGCATTTCTTTAAGTTTTTTATTAATTGATTTATGTCTTTGGCTTCTCCCAAATTTGGGCATAAATATTTACAATTGTTAGATCTTCTTGTTCGATAGACCTCTTTATTATGATATAGTGTCCTTCTTAATCTCTTATTACAGTCTTTGGTTTAAAAATCTAGTTTGTTTGATATAAGGATGGCTACTCATGCTTTCTTTTAATGTCCATTGGCATGATAAGTTGTTCTCCACCCCCTCATTTTCAATCTGGAGGTGGCTTTGGGTCTAAAATGAGTCTCTTGTAAGCAGCATATAGATGGGTCTTGTTTTTTATCCATTCTGATACCCTATTTCTTTTGATTGGAGCATTTATTCCATTTACATTCAGAGTAATTATTGAAATATATGAATTTAGTGTCTTGTATTACCTGTAAAGTCACTATTCCTGTAGATTGTCTCTGTTCTTGTCTAGTTTTTGTTACTTTTGGTCTCTCTTCCCACTCAAAGGATCCCCTTTAATATTTCTTGCAGGGCTGGGTTAGTGTTCATAAACTCCTTTTGTTTCTATTTATCTTAGAAACTCTTCATCTCCCCTTCTATTCTTAATGACAGCCTTGCTGGATAAAGTATTCTTGGCTGCATATTTTTCCCACTTAGCATGTTAAATATATCATACCAGTCTTTTCTGGCCCGGCAGGTCTCTGTAAACAGGTCTGCTGTCAGTCTTGTGTATCTATCCTTGTGAGTTAATGACTTTTTCTCCCGAGTTGCTTTCTGAATTTTCTCTTTATTTTTATTTTTATTTTTTATTTTGCAAGTCTCACTATAACATGTCATGGTGCTGACCTATTTTTGTTGATTTTGAGGGGAGTTCTCTATGCCTCTTGGGCTTGAATGCCTGTTTTCTTGCCCAGATTAGGGAAGTTCTCAGCTATAATTTGTTCAAATAAACCTTCTTCCCCTTTTCCCCATTCCTCTTCTCTGGGACTACTACGATATGGATATTATTGCCCTTTATGTAATCACTGAGTTCCCTAAATCTACCATGTGATCTGTTTTCTATCCCTCTTCTTTTCAGCATCATTATTTTCCACAATTTTACCTTCTATATCACCTAGCCTCTCCTCTGCTTCTTTAATACTCATAGTGATGATATCCAGTGTGTTTTGCATCTCAGTTATAGCATTTTTTTATAAAATAAAAATAAAAATAAATAAAAATTAAAAAAAAAAACCAGCCTAAGCTGTTTTTAGGTCTTTAATCTCTGAAACAAGGGTTTCTCTGGTATCTTCTATGCTTTTTACAAGTCCAGTTTGTAGTCTTATGACTATTGATCTAAATTCTTGTTCAGATATCTTGCTTATATCTGCTTTGAGCAAGTCCCTGGCTGTGACAGCATCCTGACTTTTCTTTTGGGGAGAATTCCTCCATCTTGTCATTTGGCTAAGTGTTTATCTTTTATATGTTATTAAAGCTTCTTATGTTTCCTGCACCTCAGAGTAATGCTATAATAAAAAGAGGTCATACACTGCCCAGGGCCTGGCACTTTGGGAAGTGTTTCTGGTGTATGCTGTGTGCACTCTGCTGTTGCATTTTGGCTGCTCTTTCCCACTGGTCAGTCCTCTGTAGAGTTCCTCTCTGCTTGCAATGGGGACTGTTTGGACCTTTATCTAGGTGTGCTTTGATTTGTTTGTTGAAAAATGTCTGTGAAAGAAGAAAAAGAAAGAAAGAAAGAGAGAGAGAGAGAGAGAGAGAGAGAGAAAGAAAGAAAGAAAGAAAGAAAGAAAGAAAGAAAGAAAGAAAGAAAGAAAGAA
>NW_027397166.1:1426239-1426500 GCF_003265705.2 Callorhinus ursinus
GAAAGAAAGAAAGAAAGAAAGAAAGAAAGAAAGAAAGAAAGAAAGAAGAAAGGGCACCTGGGTGGCTCAGTTGGTTAAGCGTCTGTCTTTGGCTCAGGTCATGATCTCAGGGTCCTGGGATGGAGACCCACATCGGGTTCTCTGCTCAGTGGGGAGTCTGCTGCTCCCTCTCATTCTCCCTTTGTGCTCTCTCTCTCTCAAGTAAATAAAATCTAGAAAGAAAGAAAGAAAGAAAGAAAGAAAGAAAGAAAGAAAGAAAGA
>NW_027397166.1:1426510-1445028 GCF_003265705.2 Callorhinus ursinus
AAAGAAAGAAAGAAAGAAAGAAAGAAAGAAAGAAAGAAAGAAAGAAAAAGAGAAAAGAAAGGAAGAAAGGGGGGGAAGCCTGATCCAAAAATAAGAGAAAAAGAAAAGGAACAACAACAAAACCCAGATGATCAAAAAAAAAAAAAAAAAAAACCAAAAACCCTAATCCAAAAAAAAAGAGAGGAAAAAGAAAAGAGGAAAAAAAAAGAAAGAAGCCTGATTCAAAAAAAAAGAGAGAGAGAGAGAGAGAAGAAATGAAAAAAACAAACCAACAAACAAAAAACTGTAATTCTGATTCCAAAGGGAAAAAAAAAGAGTAAGAGGAAAAAAATACTATTTCCACCAGAACTGAATGGGACTCTTTGAAGCACTGTATGATCAGTAGACTTGGTGCATGCAGTGTGATGCTTGTATTGGTCTTCTGGTGGAGAGACCTGTTGGGCTGGCTCAGAGTCAGTCAGGCCCCAGTTAAAAAAGCACTTGCCAAGCACATGGAGGCTTTTGATGTAAGCAGCTTCCACCTCCACTGGGGAATGCTATGTTGCTCTCTGATGTTGGACTGTGCTGGTCTGAGAGGTAAAATGGCAACACCCCACTTTTTTGTCCCCGGACAAGGGATCTCACACCCCCTGCTGTTCAGAAAGCCCTCACAGAAGCTTGAGGTCCCAGCTCTCCTGAGTTTATCTCTGGCTCAGCAGGGATTCAAAACTCCAAATCTTAAGTAGCAGGCACTGCTGGGATCCACTCCCTCCTCAGGGTTAGGGGTTCACTGGGTTCTGACTAGTGCTTTTTGTCCCAGAAAAACTGTCTCCCACTTGCGTGGCACATGGTTTCTATGATTTGAAAACACAAAAAGCAGCAACCATATTATCCAGCCTCTGCACACACCTTTGTTCATTGCCAATAAAAGGCTGTTTGCTGGTGCAAGCAGGGTCTTTTGTCCTTGGAGAGGATATACACCCTCTTCCAAATGTACTCCAGGAAGGGGAACAATCTCTCCCGGTGCAAACCTTGAGATCTCTACACTGCTTTGTGCGTGCTCCTGATCCAGAGCCCCCCTTCTCTCCAGGAGTGCATGCTGCAGCAACTCTCCCTAGAAAATTATGCACTCAGAGTTTGAGCTACACCCACTGTTTGCAAAAGCTCAGAATTTGAACTGCACTCACTGTTTACAAACAAAAACAAAAACAAACAAACAAAAACCTGTGTCACTCAATTACCCCCGCTCCCCAGTCTGTGGTCTCAGAGGTTTTCTTCTTGTGTGAACTCGAAGTCACACTCTCTCAACCTCAATCTCTCTCCCTTTTCTCTCCCTGTTGAAAGTGTTCCCTCCTCTCTGCAGCATGGTAACTTTTCTCTCCCCCAATTTTCTTCCACACACCTTGCACCTGCTATGTTGTCTCCCTCCAACCACAGAAATACTTCTTCAAATCCTCAGATAGGTATCCTGGACTATCCATGTGATCTGACCTCAATACAACTGTGTTCGAGGGAGTAGGAAATCCCGATTCCCCTACTTCTCCGCCATCTTAACTCCTCCCCCTAAACGACCTTTTCTTTATCTAATCATCTATTAATGGACATTTAGCTGATTGCATATATTGTATGTGGTGAATAATGCTGAAATAAACATAATGATGTGTATATCTTCTTGAGTTAAGTGTTTTTCTTTTCCTTGGGTAAATACCCAGTAGTGGAGTTACTGGATCATATGGTATTTCTTTTTTTTTTTTTTTTTTTTTTTTGAGGAAACTCCACTTTTCCACAGTGGTTGCACCAAATTACATTCCCACCAACAGTATGTGAGGTTTGCCTTTTTTCACATCCTTCCCAGTACTTACTATTTCTTGACTTATCGATATTAGCCATTCTGACTGGTGTGAAGTAATTGAGGTTTTGATTTGTATTTCACTGAGAATCAGTGATGTCGAGTATCTTTAAGTGTGTCTGTTGTGAATCTGTATGTCTTCTGTTGAATATGTGCCAAATTTTTACTAAGATGTTTGTATTTTTCGTGTTGATATATGTCTGTTATATATTTGGAATATTAACCACCAATCAGATATATAATTTGGAAATATCTTCTCCAATTCATTGGGTTTGCTTTTCATTTGCATGAGGGTTTCCTTAACTGTACAAAACCTTTTCATGTTGGAGTAGTCCCAATAGTTTAATTTTGCTTTTGTTTCCTGTGCCAAAGAAGACATATCTAGAAAAATGTTTCTACGCTGATGTCAAGATCGTAATTGCCAATGATTTCTTCTAGTAATTTTATGGTACAGATTTCACATTTAGGTCTATAACTCATTTTGAGTTTATTTTTATGTATGGTGTAAGAAAATGCTCCAGTTTCATTCTTTTGCATGTAGCTGTCCAGTTTTCTCAACAACATTATTTGAAGAGACTGTCTTTTTTTTCCCATTGGATATACTCACCTAGATTATTGTAGATAAATTGACCATAAAACTGTGGGTTTATTTCTGGGTTTTGTTTCTGTTCTATTGAACTATGTGTGTATTATTGTGCAAGTACCATCTGTTTTGATTACTAAAGCTTTGTAGTATATCTTAAAATCTGAGATTGAATTTTCTCCAGTTATATATTTTCTTCTTCTTACAACATATTTTCTTAACTTTTTATTATTTTTATTAAGGTTTTCATTTTAATTTCAGTACAATTAGCATACAGTGCTATAGCTTCAGATGTACATTACAGTGATTCAAAAATTCCATACATCACTGAGTGCTCATCATGAAAAGTGTTTTCCTTAACCCATCACTTATTTAATGCATTCACTCCCACACTTTTGCTCAGGTATCAGTTTATTAGTCTATAGTTAAGTCTATTTCTTGATTTGCCTTGATATCTCTCTCTCTCTCTCTTCTTTTGCTCATTTTATGTTTCTTAAACTCCACATATGAGTGAAATCATATGGTATTTGTCTTTCTCTGATGGACTTATTTTGCTTAACATTATACTCTCTAACTCCATCCATGTTGTTGCAAATGACAATATTTCATTCTTTTTTTATGGCTGAATGATAATCCATTGTGGATAGATAGATAGATAGATAGATAGATAGATAGATAGATAGATACCACCTTTTCTTTTTTTAAAGTTTTTATTTGGGGGGGCATTTGGGTAGCTCAGTTGGTTAAGTGTCTGACTCTTGCTTTCAGCTCAGGTCATGATCTCATGGGTTGTGAGATCCAGCCCTACATCGGCTCTGCGTTCAGCAGGGAGTCTGCTTGAAGATTCTCTCTCTCTGCCCCTCCCCACTCTCTCTCTGTAAAAGAAATTTTAAAATCTTATTTTTTTATTATCAAGTTCAATTAGCCAACATACAGTACATCACTAGTTATTGATGTAGTGTTCAAAGATTCATTAGTTACATATAACACCCAGTGCTCATCACCATTTTTTTTTATTTTAAGCATCTATTTTAATTCCAATTAGTAAACATACAGTGATATTAGTTTCGGGTGTACAGTATACGGATTCAACAATTCCATACATCACTCTGTGCTCATCATGACAAATGCATTCCTTAATCCCCATCACTTACTTAACCCATCCAACTACCCCCCTACCTTCCGGTAACCATCAGTTTGTTCTCTGTACTTAAGTGACTTTTTCTTCATTTCCTGTCTCTCACTTTTTTTCCCCTTTGCTCCTTTGTGTTACTTCTTAAATTCCACATATGAATGAAATCATGATATTTGTCTTTCTTTGACTGAATTATTTTGCTTAGCATTATACTCTCTAGCTCCATCCATGTGGTTGCAAAGGGCAAGATTTCATTATGTTTTATGGCTAAATTATATTCTACTTGTGTATATACCACAGCTTCTTTATCCATTCATCTGTTGATGGACACCAGGACTGCTTCCAAAATTTGCCTATTGTAAATAGTGCTGCTTTAAACTTAAGGTGCATGTATCCATTTCATTAAGTATTTTTGTATTTCGTGGGAAAATATTCAGTAGTTTGATTCATGGATTGTAGGGTAGTTCTATTTTTAACTTGTTGAGGAAAGCCCATACTGTTTTCAAGAGTGGTGGCAGCAGTCTGCATTCCCACCAAAAATATGTTTCTTTTTCTCCACATCCTTACAAACACCTGTTGTTTCTTTTATTTTCAATTTTAGCCATTCTGACAGGTGTGAGATGATATCTCAGTGAAGTTTTGATTTTCATTTTGCTGATGATCAGTGATACTGAACATGTTTTCATATGTCTGTGGGCCATTTGTATGTCTTCTATGGAGAAATTTTTGTTCATATCTCCTACTAATTTTTAATTGGATTATTTCTTTTTTCAGTGTTGAATTATTTATATATATTGGATATGAATTTATATATATTGGATACTTGTCCATTATTAGATATGTCATTTGCAAATATCTTCTCAGTAGGTTGCATTTTAGTTTTGTTAATTGTTTCCATCACTGTACAGAAACATTTTATTTAGATGTCATCCTAATAGTTCATTTTTGTTTTATTTCCCTAAATACTTGGGAAAATGTAGCTATGGTCCATTTCAGAGAAATTATTGCCTGTGCTATCTTCCAGAATTTTTGTGCCTTCATGTCTCACACTTATGTCTGTAATTCATTTTGAATTTATCTTTGTGTTGTTACCATAATTTAGCTATTGTAGACAATGCTCTATTAACAGCCGGGCACATGTATTTCTATGAATTAGTATTTTTGTATTTGTTGCAATACCGAGTAGTGCAATTGCTGGATCATAGGGTACTTATATTTTTACCTTTTCAGGAAACCTCTATACTGATTTTTTTTAAGATCTTATTTGTGATCACCTGGGTGGCTCAATCATTAAGCGTCTGCCTTCATCTCAGGTCATGATCTCAGGGTCCTGGGATCCAGCCCTGCACTGGGCTCCCTGCTCCACAGGAAGCCTGCTTCTCCCTCTCCCACTCCCCCTGCTTGTGTTCCTCTCTTGCTGTGTCTCTCTCTGTCAAATAAATAAATAAAATCTTCAAGATTTTATTTATTATTTGTCAGACAGAGAAAGAGGGAGAGAACAAGCAGGGGGAGTGGCAGATAGAGGGAGAAACAGGCTCCCCGCTGAGCAAGGAACCCGATGTGGGACTCAGTTCTGGGACACTGGGATCATGACCTGAGCCAAAGGCAGACGTTTAACTGACTGAGCCACCCAGGCATCCCCTCCATATTGTTTATCAGAGTGGCTACACCATTTTCCAAACCACCAAAAGTGTAAGAATGTTCCTTTTTCTCCACATCCTTGCCAAAACCAGTTGTTTCTTGTGTTGTTAATTTTAGCCATTTTCAATGGTATGAGGTGATATTGCATTGAAGTTTTGATTTGTATTTCCCTGATGATGAGTGATGTTGAGCCTCTTTTCGTGTATATTTTGGTCATCTGTATGTCTTCTTTGGAAAAATGTCTATTCATGTCTTTGACGCATTTATTAACTGGATTATTCATTTTGTGGGTATTGAGTTTTAAGAAGTTCTTTATATATTTTGGATACTAACCCTTTATCAGATATATCATTTGCAAATATTTTCTCCCATTCCATAGGTTACCTTTTAGTTTTGTTGATTGTTTCCTTCACTATGCAGAAATTTTTATTTTGATGTACTCCAAATAGTCCTTTTTTTGCTTTTGTTGCCCTTGCCTCAGGAGACCTACCTAGAAAGAAGTTTTTATGGCTGATATCAAAGAAGTTACTGCCTGTGTTCTCCTCAAGGAATTTGATGGTTTCCTGTCTCATATTTAGGTCTTTAATCCATTTTGAATTTATTTTTGTGTATGGTGTAACAAAGTGATCCAGTTTCATTCTTCTGCACGTTGCTGTCCATTTTTCCCAAAACCATTTGTTGAAGACACTGCTATCTTTTCATTGGATATTCTTTCCTGCTTTGTCAAAGATTAAATGACTTTATAGTTGTGGATTCATTTCTTGGTTTTCTACTGTGTTTTGTTGATCTATGGGTCCATTTTTGTGCCAGTACCCTACTGTCTTGATCACTTCAGATAACTGTGATGCCTCCAGTTTTGCTTTTCTCTTTCTAGGTTGCTTTGGCTATTCAACGTCTTTTGAGGTTCTATACAAATTTGAGGATTTTTTGTTGTATCTCTGAAAAATGGGGTGGTGTTTTGATAGGGGTTTCATTAAACGTGTAGATTGTTTTGGGTAATATAAACATTTTAAAAATATTTGTTCTCCAATCCATGAGTGTGGAATACTTTTCCATTTCTTTGTGTCAACTTTAATTTCTTTCATCAGTATTTTGTAGTTTAGAGAGTACAGATCTTTTACCTTTTTGGTTAGTTTTATTCCTAGGTATCCTATGGTTTTTGGTGCAGTTGTAAATAGGATCAATTCTTTGATTTCTCTTTCTGCTACTTCATTATTTGTGTATAGAAATGCAGCAGATTTCTGTACATTGAGTTTGTATCCTGGGACTTTACCGAACTCGTATATAAGTTCTAGTAATTTTTTTGGCAGAGTCTTTTGGGTTTTCTATAAAGAGTATCATGTCATCTGCAAATAAGGAATGTTTGACTTCTTCCATGCCAATTTCTTTGTTTTGTCTAATTGCTGTGGCTAGGACTTCTGGTATTACGTTAAATAAAAGTGTGAGAGTGTACATCTCTGTATTGTTCCTGACCATAGAGGAAAACATTTCAGGTTTTTTTTCCCATTGAGGATAATATTAGCTGTGAGATTTTTATACACAGCCTTTATTATGTTCAGGCATGTTCCCTCTAACCCTCCTTTGTTGATGGTTTTTATAATGAATGGATGTTGTACTTTGTCAAAAGCTTTTTCTGCATCCATTGAAAGGATCATATGATTCTTATCCTTATTTTTATTAATGCGGGGTATCACATTGATTGATTTGTGAATATTGAACTACACTTGCAGCACAGGAATAAATCCCGCTTGATTGTGGTGAATGATTCTTTTAATGCACTGTTGGATCCTATTAGCTAGGATTTTGTTGAGAATTTTTGCATTCATGTTCATCAGGGATATTGGCCTGTAGTGCTCTTTTATGGTGTGTCTTTTTCTGGTTTTGGTATCAGCATAATGTGAGCCTCATAGAATGAATTTGGAAGTTTTCCTCCTGATTATATTTTTTGGAATATTTTGATAAGAATAGGCATTTACTCTTCTTTAAATGTTTTGTAAAATTCATGTGTGGAGACATCTGGCCCTGAACTTTTGTTTGTTGGGAGCTTTCTGATTACCAATTCAATTTCATTGTTGGTTATCTGTCTGTTCAACTTTTCTATTTCTTACTGTTTCAGTTCTGGAAGTTTATGTTTCCAGGAATTCATCCTTTTCTTCCAGGTGGTCCAATTTTTTGGCATAGAGTTTTTCATAATATTCTTTTATAATTGTTTGTATTTCTATGGTGTCAGTTGTTATTTCCCCTCTCTTGTTTGCAATTTTATTTGGGTCCTTTCTCTTTTCTCTTGAAAAATCTGGCTAAGGATTTAACAATTTTGTTAATTTTTTCAAAGAACTATCTTCTGGTTTCATTAATCTGTTCTATTCATTTTTTTAATTTTCTCTATCATTTATTTCTGTTCTAATCTTTATTATTTCTCTCCTTCCATTGGCCATAGGTTTTATTTGTTTTTCTTTTTCTAACTCCTTTAGGTTTAAGGTTAGAGTTGTTGTGGCTTTGTGGGGGGGGTTGACGTTTTTCCTGCTTCTTGGTGTAAGTGTGTACTACTATACACTTCCTCTTAGAACTCCTTTTGCTGCATCCCAAAGGTTTTATACTGTAGTGTTTTCATTTTCATTTGTTTGCATGTGTTTCTTATTTCTTCTTTCATTTCCTGGTTTATACAATAATTGCTTTTTTAATATGTTACTTAACTTCCATTATTTTTGGCCTTTCTAGAATAGAATGTTCTGAATATACCTGATAAGTCCATCTGGTCCAGTGCATCATTCAAGATACCATTTTTGTATTGATTTTCTGTTTAGATGACCTGTCTATTGATATGACTGGGGTGTGAAAGTCCCCTACTATTTTATTATTACTAATAGTTTTATATATTTGGGTGGTCCCAGGTTGGCTGCATAAATATTTAAAATTTTACATCTTCTTGCTGGGTTGTCCCCTTTATAATTACACAGTGCCCTTCTTTACCTTTTCTTATAGTCTTAAAAATAAAACACTCTACTTTCTCCGATATAAGCACTGCTACTCCGACTTCTTTTGACATCAATTTCTTTGATAAATGTTACTCCATCCCCTCACTTTGAGTCTGCAGGTGTCTTTAGGTCTAAGATGAGTCTCTTATAAACAGCGTATAGATGGGTCTTGTTGTTTTATCTATTCTGACAGCATGCATCTTTTGATTGGAGCTTTTAGTCCATTTGCATACAACGTAATTATTGGTTGATATGTATTAATTGCCATTTTATTACTTGTTTTGTTGTAATTTCTGAAAATTTTCTCTGATCTTTGTCACTTTTGGTGCCTCCTTTCCACTCCAAGTGTCCTCTTTAATACTTGTTGCAGGGCTAGATGAGTGTTCCCAAACTCCCTTAGTTTTTGATCATCTGGAAAACTCTCTCTCCTTCTTTTCTGATATAATTGTATCTATGGATGATGTTGTTGGCTACAGATTTTTCCCATGCAGCACTGTGAATATATCATGCCACTCTCTTCTGCTTCACAAAGTTTCTGTTGAGAAATCTTCAGCTGCAAGATTTCTCTTGTATGTGAAGGCCTTCTATTGCCTTGCTGCTATTAAGATTTTATTCACTGTGTTTTGCAAATTTAATTACAATATGTCTTGGTGTTGGCCTCCTTTTGTTGATTTTGATTGGAGTTCTCTGTGCTTACTGGATCTGGATGTGTGTCTCCTTCTCCAGATTAGGGAATTGTTCAGCTATCATTTCCTCAAATAAATTTTCTGCCCTCTTTTCTCTCTTCTCTGGAACTCCTATAATATGAATGTCATTACATTTGATGGAGTCACTGATTTCCCTATGTTTATTCCTGTGTTGCAAAATTCTTCTTTCTCTCTTTTGTTCAGGTTCATTATTTTGCCTTTTAGATGAATAATTCATTTATCTCCTTCCAGCCTGCTGTTCATTACATCAAGCTTGTTTCTAATCTGGTTTATTGTACATTTCATCTCTGATTGATTCTTTTATCTCTGTGGTAAGGGTCTTAGTGAGGTCTTCTTTTCTCAAGCCCATTAAATATACTTATGATCATTGCTTTAAATTCTCCATCAGTCATGTTATTTTTATCTGTTTTGCTTAGATCTCTGGCCATGACCTTATCTTGTTTTTTCATTTGGGATAAATTCCTGTTTTGTCATTTTGTCTAAGTCTCTGCCTTCTTTTTTGTGTTAGAAAAGCCAGTTTTGTTTCCTGTTACTGAAAGTAATGGACTTATTATGAAGAGGCCATGTAATGTCCAGGGCCTGGCACTTCAGGGAGTATCCACTGGTGTGTGTTGCATGTGCTTGCTGTTGTCTTTTGGCTGCACTATCCTTCGGGCCAGTCATCTGCAAGATTCTCCTCACCTACTGTGGGCAGTGTTTAGTCCCTGGCCTGAAGGTGATGAGTGTTAACTCGGTGTACTCTTATCTGTTTTGGAAATGAGATCTGTCACCACCTCCACCAGAACTGAGGCCCTGCAGAACTCTCTGGTCTGGAGATATGGTGTGGGCAGGAGTTTTTGCTGGTCTTCTGGGGGACAGGCCTGTCATGCTGGGCCTGAGGCTAGCATGACTGGGAAGGGCAGTTCCACCTGAGTACAGGAAGTTGGGGTTAGGTGTATGAGAGTTAGGCAGCCAGTTTGTTCTTATGGTGCTTACCACAGGTGGCTGTGTGTTTATAATGGAGTGGGGGAGTGAAGTGGCACAGGCCAAATCCTTTGTTCCCAGAGAGATGTCTTAGTGAATACTGCACTTCCTACTTTATTCAGTGTGCCTACTTCTCTCTCTTTAGTTGTGGAATTTGTTCTGTATGTCTTCAGGTCTTTATCTGGGATATTTAGGATGATCTAATAGTTATCTTGTTGTGTTCATGGGATGAGGTGAGCCTCAGTTCCTCTTACTCCTTCACCATCTTCCCCTTTCCCTATTGTTTCTCTTACTGATGTGAGATATCACTTTGATTGATTTAGAAGTATTGAACCACAATTGCATCCTGAGAATAAATCCCATTTGAGCATGGTGAATTATTTTTTTAATGTACTGTTGTATTCTATTTCCCAGGATGTTGTTGAAGAGTTTTGTAACTATGTTCATCAGACATACTGGCGTTGGTCTCCTTTTTTTGTGGTGTTTTTATCTGGATTTGGTATCAGGGTCATACTGGCCTCACAGAATAAATTTGAAAGTCTTCCTTCTTTTTTGTATTTTTTAGAGTAGTTTGAGAAGAATAGGTATTAACTGTTCTTTAAATATTTCATAGAAGTTGCCTGTGAAGTCATTTGGTCCTGGACTTTCGTTTTATTTCGATTACTGATTCCATCTCCTTACTGGTAATCAACCTCTTCAAATTTGTATTTCTTCCTACTACAGTTTTTGTATGTTATATGTTTCTAGTAATTTCTCCATTTTTTTCTAGTTTGTCTATTTTGGTGATATACCCTGTTACATAATATTATCTTATATTTGTATTTCTTTGGCGTTGTTTATTTCTACCCTCTCATTTGTGATTTTGTTTATTTGAGTTCATTATCCTTCTATGATGATTCTGGCTAGAGGTTTACCAATTTTGTTGAACCAAGAACCAGCTCCTAAGCTCCTTGATCTGTTCCAATGTTGTGGGGGGGGGGCAGTGTTAGTGTCTATATTATTTATTTCTGCTGTAATCTTTATTATTTCCTTCACGATACTGGTTTTGGATTTTGTTTGTTCTTACTCTCACTCCCTTAGGTGTGAGATTAAATTATTTATTTAGATTTACTTGTTTCGTGAGGAAGACCTGTATTGCTATAAACTGCCCTCTTAGAACGATTTTTCCTGCAGCCAAAGGTTTTGGACTACTGTGTTTTCATTTTCTTTTGTTTCCATGTACTTTTTGATTTTTCTTTCATTTCCTGTTTGACCTATTCATTTTTTGTAGCATGTTATTTAACCTCCATATATTTGTGTGCTCTCCGGTTTTTACTTGTGGTTGATTTCTAGTTTCATACTGTTGTGGTCAGAAAAGATGCATGGTATGACTTCAATCTTTTGAATTTGTTGAGATTATGTCCTAATATGTGATCTATTCTGGAGAATGTTCCATGTGCACTTGAGAAGTATGTGTATGATGCTGTTTTAGAGATAGAATGTTCTCAATGTATCTGTTAAATCCTTCTAGTCCAGTGTGTCATTCAAAGCAACCTTTTCCTTCTTGGTTTTTGTTTAAATAATCTGTCCAGCGATGTAAGCGGGGTATTAAAATCTCCTACTATTATCGTATTACTATTGGTTAATTCCTTCAGATTTATTATTGGTTTTTTTGCTTATTATTAATTAATTTATTCTTATGAACATATAATGTATTATTTGTTTCAGGGGTGCAGGTCCCTGATTCATCACTCTTACTCTTCACACTACTCACCATAGCATATACCTACCACAATGTCCATCACCCAGCCACCCCATTCTTCCCACCCCCCTCCACTGCAGCAACCCTCAGTTTGTTTACCATAAGAGACTCTTAATTACAGGAACAAACTAGGAGTTGAGAGACGGAGGGAGGTGGGGGGATGTGCTAAATGTGAGACAAGTATTAAGGAGGGCACTCGTAATGAGCACTGGGTGTTCTATGTAAGTGATGAATCACTGAATTCTACTGCTGAAACCAATATTGTACTGTATGTTAACTATTAGAATTTATTTATTTTTTTAATTTTATTTTATTATATTAGTCAGCATACAACACATCATTAGTTTTTGATGTAGGGATCCACGAGTTATTGTTTTCGTGTAACACCCAGTGCTCCATGCAGTACCTGCCCTCTTCAATACCCATCACCAGGCTAACCCATTCCCCCAACCCCTCCCTTATAAAATCCCCTGTTAGTTTCTCAGAGTCCATAGTCCCTCATGGTTCATCTCTCCCTCCGATATCCCCCACCTTCCTTTTTTCCCTCCTACTGTCCTCCATGCTATTCCTTATGTTCAACAAAGAAGTGAAACCATATGATAATTGACTTTCTCTGCTTGACATATTTCACTTAGCATAATCTCCTCCAGCTGCAACCATGTTGATATAAAAGTTGGGTATTCATCCTTTCTGATGGCTGAGTAATATTCCACTGTATATATGGACCACATCTTCTTTATCCATTCATCTGTTGAAGGGCATCTCAGCTCGTTCCACAGTTTGACTATTGTGTACATTACTGCTATGAACATTGGGGTACATATGGCCTTTTTTTTTGCTACATATGTGTATTTGGGGTAAATACCCAGTAGTGCAATTGCTAGGTCATACGGAGGCTCTACTTTTGATTTTTTTGAGTCACCTCCACACTGTTTTCTAAAGTGGCTCTACCAACTTGCATTCCCAACAAAAGTGTAAGAGGGTTCCCCTTTCTCCACAAACTCTCCAACATTTGTTGTTTCTTGACTTGTCACTTTTTCCCATTCTAACTGGTGTAAGGTGGTATATCAATGTGGTTTTGAATTGAATTTCCCTGATGGCTGATGATGATGAACATTTTTCATGTGTCTGTTACCCATTTATATGTATTCTTTGGAGAAGTGTCTGTTCATGTCTTCTGTCCATTTTTTAACTTGATTATTTGTTTTTTGGGTGTTGAGTTTGAGAAGTTCCTTATAGAGCTTGGATACCAGCCCTTTATCTGTAGTGTCATTAGCAAATATCTTCTCCCATTCTGTGGGGTGCCTCATTGTTGTGTTGACTATTTCCTTTGCTGTGCAGAAGCTTTTCTCTTGATGAAGTCCCAAAAGTTCATTTTTGCTTTTGTTTCACTAGCTTCTGGAAATGTATCTTGAAAGAAGTTGCGGTGGCCGATGTCAAAGAGGATACTGCCTATGTTCTCCTCTAGGATTTTGATGGATTCCTATCTCACATCGAGGTTCTTCATCCATTTTGAGTTTATCTTTGTGTATGGTGTTAGAGAATGGGCAAATTTAATTTTCCTGTATATAGCTGTCCAATTTTCCCAGCACCATTTATTGGAGAGACATTCTTCCTTTTTTTTTCCCATTGCATATTTTTTCCTGCTTTGTCGAAGATTATTTGACCTTAGAGTTGAGGGTCCATATCAGGGCTCTCTAGTCTGCTCCATTGGTCTATATGTCTGTTTTTATGCCAGTACCGTGCTGTCTTGGTGATCATAGCTTTGAAATATAGCTTGAAATCAGGCAACGTGATGCCCCAAGCTTTGTTTTTCTTTTTCAACATTTCCTTGGCGATTTGGAGTCTTTTCAGATTCCATACAAATTTTAGGATTGGTTGTTGTGGCACTTTAAAAAATGCCATTGGAATTTTGATCAGGATGGCATTGAAGGTATAGCTTGCTCGGGGTAGCATAGACATTGTAACAATGTTTATTCTTCTGATCCATGAGCATGGAATGTTTTTCCATCTTTTTGTGTCTTCTTCAATTTCTTTCAAGAGTGTTCTGTAGTTCCTAGAGTATAGATCCTTTACCTCTTTGGTTAGGTTTATTCAGAGGTATCGTATGATTTTTGGTACTATTGTAAATGGAACCGTTTCTCTAATTTCCTTTCTACAGTTGCATTGTCACTGTATAAGAAAGCAACTGATTTCTGTGCATTGATTTTGTATTTTGCCACATTACTGAATTGCTGTATGAGTTCTAGTAATTTGGGGGTGGAGTCTTTTGGATTTTCCACATAAAGGATCATGTCATCTGCAAAGAGAGAGAATTGGGTTCTTCTTTGCCAATTTGAATAATTTTACTTCTTTTTGTTGTCTGATTGCTGTTGCTAAGAGATCTAGTACTATGTTGAACAATAGTGGTGAGAGTGGGCATCCTTGTCATGTTCTTTTTTGTGTGTGTGTGTGTTCTTGATCTTAAGGGAAAGGCTCTCAGTTTTTCCCCATTGAGGATGATATTCACTGTGGGGTTTTCATAGATCAATTTTATGAACTTGAGGAATGTTCCCTCTATCCCTATACTCTGAAGAGGTTTTTTTTTTATAGATTTTATTTATTTATTTGAGAGAGAGAGAGAGCACATGAGAGGGGGGAGGGTCAGAGGAGAAGCAGACTCCCCGCTGAGCAGGGAGCCCGATGCGGGACTCGATCCCGGGACTCCAGGATCATGACCTGAGCCGAAGGCAGTCGCTTAACCGACTGAGCCACCCAGGCGCCCTGAAGAGTTTTAATCAGAAAAAGATGCTGTATTTTGTCACATGCTTTTTCTGCATCAATTGAGAGGACCATATGATTCTTCTCTCTCCTCTTATTAATGTGTTCTATCACATTGATTGATATGCGAATGTTGAACCACCCTTGCATCCCGGGGATGAATCCCATTTCTTCGTGGTGGATGATCCTTTTCAAGTATTGTAGGATCCTATTAGCTAGAATTTTGGTGAGTATCTTGGAATGCCTATTCATCAGGGATATCAGTGTGAAATTCTCCTTTTCATGGGGTCTTTACCTGGTTTGGTGATTAAGGTAATGTTGGCCTCATAAAATGAGTCTGGAAGCTTTCTTTCTGTTTCTCTTTTTTGAAACAGCTTCAGTAGAATAGGTATTATTTCTTCTTTAAATGTTTGGTAGAATTCCCCAGGGAGTCCATCAAGCCCTGGACTCTTGATTTTTGGGAGGTTTTGGATCACTGCTTCAATTTCCTCAATGGTTATTGTCCTGTTCAGGTTGTCAGTTTCTTCCTGTTTCAGTCATGGCAGTTTATACGTTTCCAGGCAGGAATCCGTTTCATCCAGGTTGCTCAGCTTATTGGCATATAGTTGTTGATAATAATTTCTAATAATTGTTTCTATTTCCTTGGTGTTAGTGATGATCTCTCCCCTTTCATTCATCATTTTATTAGTTTGGGTCCTTTCTCTTTTCTTTTGAATAGGTCTGGCCAGGGGTTTATTGATCTTATTAATTCTTTCAAAGAACCAACTTCTAGTTGTGTTGATCTGATCTACTGTGTTTCTGGTTTCTAATTCATTGATCTCTGCTCTAATTTTAATTATTTCTCTTCTAATGCATGGCTTAGGCATCGTTTCTTGCTTTCTCTCTAGGTCTTTAAGGTGTAGAGTTAGTTGGTGAATTTGGATTTTTCTATTTTTTTGAGTGAGGCTTGGATGCCTATGTATTTCCCCCTTAGGACTGACTTTGCAGTATCCCATAGGTTTTGGACCGATGTCTTTTCATTCTTATTGGTTTCCATGAATTGCTTAAGTTCTTCTTTGATTTCCTGGTTGATCCAAACATTCTTGAGCAGAGTGGTCTCTAGCTTCCAAGTGTTTGTATTTCTGCCAAATTTTTTCTTGTGACGGAGTTCCAGTTTTAAAACATTATGGTCAGAGAATATACAGGGAATAATTTCAGTCTTTTGGTATTCGTGGAGACCTGATTTGTGACCCAGTATGTGGTCTATTCTGGAGAAAGTTCCATGTACGCTCGAGAAGAATGAGTATTCTGTTGTTTTAGGGTGGAATAATCTGTATATATCTATGAGGTCCATCTGGTCCAGAGTGTCATTCAAAGTTCTTATTTCATTGTTTATTTTCTGCTTAGATGATCTGTGTATTGCTGAGAGTGGAGTATTGAGGTCTCCTACTATTAACGTATTGTTATCAATACGACTCTTTATTTTGATTAAGAGTTGGCTTATGTAGATGCCTGTTCCCATGTTGGGGGGATAGATATTTACAATTGTTAGGCCTTCTTGTTGGATAGACCTTTTAAGAATGATATAGTGTCCTTCTGTGTCTCTAAGTACAGTCTTTAGATTAAAATCTAATTTGTCTGGTATGAGAATTGCTACCCCATTTTTCTTTTGAAGTACAGTGGCGTGAAAGACGGATCTCCATTCCTTTACTTTCAGTATGGATGTATCTTTAGGTTCAAAACGAGTCTCCTGTAGACAAAATATGGATGGGTCCTACGTTTTAATCCAATCTGCAACCTTGTGCCATTTTATGGGAGCATTTAGACCATTCACATTGACAGTAATTATTGAAAGATATGAATTTATTGTCACCCTGTTGCCTGTGAAGTCCTTGTTTTTATAGATTATCTCTGAAAATTTCTGTTGTATATCACTCTTGGGGTCTTTCTCCTTTTATAGAACCCCCCTTAATATTTCTTGCAGGGCCGGCTTATTGGTCACATATTCTTTCAGTTTCTGCTAGTCTTGGAAGCTCCACATCTCTCCATCCATTTTTTTTTTAAGATTTTATTTTTTTGTCGGAGAGAGAGAGCAGAAGCAGGGGGGTGGCAGGCAGAGGGAGAAACAGGCTTCCCGCTGAGCAGGGAGCCTAATGCAGGGCTCAATCCCAGGATCCCAGGATCATGACCTAAGCTGAAGGCAGACACTTAATGACTGAGCCACCCAGGCGCCCCTCTCTCCATCCATTCTAAATGACAACCTTGCCAGATAAAGTATTCTTGGCTGCATGTTCTTCTCGTTTAGTTTCCTGAATATGTCTTGCCAGCCCTTTCTGGCTTGCCAGGTCTCTGTGGATAGGTCCGACATTATTCTGATGTTCCTCCCCCTGTGCGTAAGGAATCTCTTTCCCCCAACTGCCCTTGAGATGGTTTCCTTGGTTCTAAGATTTGCCAGGGTGTTGGCCTGTTTTCCTTTATCTTGGGAGGGGCCCTCTCCACCTCTAGGACAAGAATGGTTGTTTCATTCCCTAGATTAAGGAAGTTCTCAGCTACTATTTGCTCAAATATATCTTGTAGTCCTCTCTCTCTCTCTCCACCCCCTCAGGGATCCCAATAATTCTGACATTGGAACGTTTCATGGCATCACTTATTTCTCTGATTCTATTTTCATGGATTCTGAGCTGTTTTTCCCAGGATTCCTCTTTTTCCTTCTTGTCTTTCAATTGATCTTCTAGATCACTAATTCATTCTTCTGCCTCGCTTACCCTTGCTGTTAGATTATCTAGATTAGATTGGAGCTCATTGATAGCATTTTTCAGTTCTGCCAGATTAGATTTCATTTCTGCCCTTAGAGACTCTATGTTGCCATTAATTGATTTCTCCATTCTACCTATTGTCTTCACAATTGTTAGCCTGAATTCCATCTCCAACATCTTGGTTATATCTGTAACCATTTGTAAATCTGTGGCAGAAGTCAGAGTCTCTGAATCTTTCCTGTTTTGGGGGTTCCTCTTCCTAGTCATTGTGTTGAGGGGTGGTTGAGGGAATATACAGAGTCCAAATTATTGACCACAACCCAAGCAAGATACACCTGTTTTATAGGGACCTTAGGGTTGCTGGTCTCTTGTTTTCCCAGCCTGTCTTCTGGGGGAGGGGCCTGCCCCGCTGTTATTCAGACAACCCTGTTTGGGCAGAATTGCCCTGCCCCCTGTGGCGGGTAGATGGGCTCAGTGAAAACCGGTTTTTTCGGGCTTTTGTTTTCTGGCGGCTTTCACTGTCGGCTTTCCATGTCTTTTCAAGAGTCTAATCAGAAGAGATCGTTTCCAACCCTCTGCCTCAGCAGAGAGATCGCAGTCTGTTCTTCAGTGAGCTCTCCAGGCCATACTATCTCCGTTTCTGTCTGTGCTGCTATGAACTGCAGCACCCTGGGTTGTGCACCCCTAGGCAGCACTCCCAGTCCTCGCCTCCAGGTCTGGGCATACCTCTGCCCTTTGTGCTTCTAAAACTGGCAGCCGCCCCAAGTTTGCACTGGGGGCCCCACAGCTCCGATTTCAGTCCCGGGGGCTGCCATAAAGTTCTTTCCCCGTTGCTACTGGTCTGCGAGTCTGTGACTGGTCCCCAGTGAAGGAGGCTATCACTCAGAGGCGGTGTAGGATCCCCAAGGCTCGGCTCCCTCCCCATCCATTTATCCTCTGATATCTGCCTGAGAAATCACGGCTCCCTACTTCATACTTCAAACCAACCGCCTGCAATATTCCGCCTGTAGAGATCCAGATCTATCTTCTTACATCTCAGGCTGATTTCGTGGGTGTTCAGAGTGGTCTGGTGGATATCTAGCTCAATTCTGGGGACCAGGTGGAATAGGGTCCTCTACTCCTCTGCCATCTATTTTTCTGTCTGCATGTGTTATAGTTTTATGTACTTTGGTCCTCCCATGTTGGGTGCATAAATATTTACATTTGTTAGATCTTCTTGGATTGTCCATGTTATTATTATATAGTTATTATATATATTATATTATTATATATAATATATATTATATATAATATATTATATATTATATACTACATATAGTATATAATATATATACACTATATAATATATATACTATACTATATACTATATTATATATAGTATATAGATATATACTATATATATTATATAGTATTATATAATTATATCTATAAATATAATTTATAATTTATA
>NW_027397166.1:1445428-1523862 GCF_003265705.2 Callorhinus ursinus
TTATATAGCATATATATATACTATATATATTATATACTATATTATAATATAGTGTTCCTGTTTGTGAATTTTTACACTCTCTGTTCAAAGTCTGTTTTGTCTAATATAAGTATTCCTACTCTGGCTTTCTTTTGACATACACTTGCCTGATAAATATTTCTCTATCTCTTCACTTTTGTCTTTAGGTCTGAAATGAGTCTCTTGTAGGCAGTATATAGATGGCTCTTGTTGTTGTTGTTTTATCCACTCTTTCACCTTATATCTTTTAATTGGAGCCTTTAGTCTATTTGCACCAACGTAGTTATTGTTAAGTGTGCCTGTGTGGCTCAGTTAAGCACCTGCCTTTGGCTCAGGTCATGATCCAGGGACCCTGGGATCAAGCCACATGTCTTCACGCTCTCTGCTCAGTGGGAGGTCTGCTTCTCCCTCTCCCTCTGCCTGCCACTCCACCAGTTTGTGCTCTCTCTCTCTAATAAATAAATAGAATCTTAAAAAAAAACCAAAGTAGTTATTGATAGATATGTAATTTATTAATATGTTTTGTGGTTGTTTCTGTTTTTCTCTTATCCTTTTTTATCTTCCTCTTTTTCATGGTTTTTACCTTCCTTTAGTGATATATTGGAGTTTATTTATTCTTTATATATCTATTAGTGTTTTTTTATTTATTAATGGTAACCATTAGGTTTGTATATGATGTCTCCTGCATATGCCAATCTATATTAAGTTGATGATTGCTTAAGTTCAAATCCATCCTGACTCCTCTATCCCTACATTTTAGGTATATGTTGTCATATTTTACAGCGTTTTTAAAAATAGTTTATTTTATTTAAATTCAATTAATTAACATATGGTGTATTATTAGTTTCAGAGGTAGAGTTTAGAGATTCATCAGCTACATATAACACCCAGTGCTCATTACATCACATGCCCTCCTTAATGCCCATCACCCAGTTACCCATCCCCCACCTACCTCTTCTCCAGCAACCCTGAGTTTGTTTCTTATATTTAAGAGTCTCTTATAGTTTGTTTCCCTCTCTGATTTCATCTTATTTTAGTTTTCCCTCCCTCCCCTATGATCCTTTGTTTTGTTTCTTAAATTCCACATATGAGTGAAATAATATGATAATTGTCTTTCTATGATCAACTTATTTCGCTTAGCATAAAGCCTTCTAGTCCCATCCATGTCATTGCAAATGCTAAGATTCCATTTTTCTGATGGCTGAGTAATATTTCATTATATATATACCACCTCTTCTTTATCCATTCATCTGTCAGTGGACATCTGGGCTCTTTCCATAGTTTGGCTATTGTGGATTTTGCTGCTATAAACATTGTCGATGCATGTGCCCCATTGAATCTTTATGGGTCTATCCTTTGGATAAATACCTAGTATTGCAATTGTTGAGTCATAGGGTAGCTCTATTTTTATCTTCTTGTGGAACCTCCATACTGTTTTACAGAGTGACTGTACCAGTTGCATTCCCACCAGGAGTGTAAGAGGGTTCCCTTTTCTCCACATCCTCTCCAACATCTATTGTTTTCTGACTTGTTAATTTTAGCTGTTCTGACTGGTGTGAGGGGATATCTCTTTGTGGTTTTGATTTATAATTCCCTGATGCTGAGTGTTGTTGAACATTTTTTCATGTGATTGTTAGCCATTCTCCAGTCTTCTTTGGAGAAATGTCTGTTCATGTCCTTCTGCCCACTTCTTGACTGGATTATATGTTTTCAGGGTGTTGAGTTTCATAAGTTCTTTATAGAACTTGGATACTAGCCCTTTATCTGATAAAACATTTGCAAATATCTTCTCCATTTCTGTAGGTTGCCTTTTGATTTTGTCGAATGTTTCCTTTGTTGTGCAGAAGCTTTTTATCTTGATCAAGTCCCAAAAGTTCATTTTTCTTTTGTTTCCCTTGTCTTTGGAGACTTGTCTGGCCAGAAGTTGCTGTGACTGAGGTCTAAGAGGTTGCTGCCTGTGCTCCCTTATAAGATTTTGATGGATTCCTGTTTCACATTGAGGTCTTTCATCCAGTTTGAGGTCACTTTTATGTATGGTATAAGGAAATGGTCCAGTTTCATTCTTCTACATGAGTCTGTCCAATTTTTCAAGTACCATTTGTTGAAGAGACTGTCTTTTTTTTCCACTGGATAGTCTTTCCTGCTTTGTCGAAGATTAGTTGACCATAGAATTAAGAGTCCATTTCTGGGTTCTCTACTCTGAGCTGTAATTATCAAGACAGTATGGTACCTCACACAAAAACAGACATATAGATAAGTGGAACAGCCTTTATTTTTTTTAATCCCTTGACTAACTTTTTTACAGAAATAGTTATTTTTACTGCTCTTGTTTTCCTACTTTTCATAATCTCACTTATGGTCTTTCCTTTCCACTTTAATTGTCTGTAGTGCTGGTTTAGTAGTCACGAATTGCTTTAGTTTTTGTTTGACAAAGTCTTTAGCTTTCCTTCTATTCTGAATGATAGGCCTGTTGCATAGAGTACTCTTGACTGTAGATTTTTTTTCCTTTAAGCACTTTGAATATATTTTACCACCTTTTTATGGCTTGCAAAGTTTCTGCTGAGAAATCAGCTGATAGCATCATGGGATTTTCTTTGTATGTAACTGTCTTCTTTTCTCTTGCTGCTTTTAAAATACTTTCTTTATCAGAACTTTTTGCCATTTTAATTACTATATGTCTTGGTGTGGACATCCTTAGGTTCATTTTTTTGAGGGATCCCTGCCTCCTGGATCCAGATATCTGTTTCCTTCTGTAGATTAAGGATGTTTTCAGCTATTATTTCTTCAAATAAATTTTCTGTCCCCTTTTCTTTCTCTTTCCCTTCTGAATCCATATAATGCAAATGTTATTACACATGATGGAGTCACTGATTTCCCTAAGTTTATTCTCACTCTGCATGATTCTTTTTTTTCCTTAATTTTAAAGTTTGATTCCTTTCATTTACTTTGTTTCCTATGTCATTAATTTGTTACTCTCTTTCTTTCAGTGTGCTAATGATTCCATCATTGTATTCATAATTTCGTTTGTGTTCTTCATCTCTGAGTCATTCTTTTTGTGTTTTCTATCTCTTTCTTAAAGATCTTACTGATATCTTCCACTCTTTTCTTAAGTCCAGTGAGTATCGTTATGACCATTACTTCAAATTCTCTATGAGGCATGTTACTTATATCCATTTTGCTTAGGTCTCTTGCTGTGGTTTTGTCCTGTTCTTTCATTTGTGACATATTCCTCTGTGTCATCATTTTTCCTAACTCTCTGTGTATGTTTCTGTATGTTAGGAAAGTCAGCTATATCTCTTGCTGTTAAAAGTCATGGGTGGTAGATGCACTTTTAACTAGATATTACAGGTCCTCCTCCACATGGAATGTACAAGACCAGGATGGTAGGGACCACTTTGCAAAGTGCATGGGATAGGTGGGCCATGGTTCCTCAAGTTGTGCACTCCCTTCCTCATCCACTGTGGGCACATAGCCACCACAGATACTGGTTTCAGTGGGGACTGCTCCACAATGGACATGCTCGCAGTGGGTGCAGTTTTATCAAGGTAAGAGCCCCTTCTGTGGGAGGAAGATGCAGTGTTGGCAGGATTTGTGCAGGAGTTCTGGGGAGGGGATCCACAGCACCAGGTCTAAGGCAGGCCTGGCTGAAGGGGACAAAGCTTGGTGTAAGTTAGGTACTGAATGAATGTGAGTGCTGTGCTTGATCCCACAGGTGACTGTGTGTTTATGATGAGGGGTCAGGGCAGGAAATGGTGCCTGCCAGCTCCCTTGTTCCTAGAAAGTCACTCAGGGATCTCTAAGGTTAGTAACTAACTCCCATATTCTGTAATCCCCAGGGACTTTTCAAACTGCTGTTTCCAAACTCTCTCTGGGCTCTTTTCTGTGCTGTCTCTTAAAGGCAGGGATTCAGCTTCCTTTCTCCCTCCAGGATCTCTCAGAGCCAAGCCTTCTGATTTTTAAAGTTCTAAGATTTAAGTCCTGCTAGTTGCAAGCAGTCATGAAATTTGGCCCCTCTGATTATCAAAGTCAAATGCTGTGGGGATTTCTCTTCCCCTTGTAGTCTCCCAGGTGTACTAATCTCTTTCTCACCCCTACCCACACATGCAGCTCCCTCCCTCTGGCAGTCAGACTTGTGTGGGGTGGGGGGATTAGTTTCCCACTGAGTCCTTGCCCTTCTTACCCTCTTCAATGTGACTTTTTCTCTACATTAAGTTGTGGAGTTTGTTCAGTCATTATTTGGGTCCTGTTCTGGGTTGTATGCTGTGATGTGAGTGTTACCTAGTCATATCCATATTATTTTTATTATGTTTGTATTTACCTATGAAGTATTTTCCTTTCCTAATTTTTTTACTCCTCATTATTGCTTTTTATTTGCACACAGATGAGTTCCTTGAACATTTATTGTAAGTCTAGTTCAGTGGGGATAAATTCCTTTAACTTTTGTTTACCTGGGAGACTCTTAATCTCTCCTACTCTGAATCATAGCCTTGCTGTATAGAGTATTCTTGGTTGCAAGGTTTTTTGTTTTTTGTTTTTTATCCTTTCAGAACTTTGTGTATATTATACCACTCCCTTCTCCTACAAACTACAAACTGCTGAAAATTCAAGCTGATAGCCTGATGGGATTTTCCTTGTATGTAATTGTTTTCTTCTTTCTTGCTACTTTAAAATTTTTCTCTTTATCATGACATTTGCCATTTTTATGTGTCTTGGTGTGTACCTCCTTTGGGTGATGTTTCTGTAGAGTCTCTGTGCCTCTTGGAACTAGATGTTTGTTTTACTCCTGAGATTAGGGAAGTTATCAGCTATTATTACTTAAAATAAATATTCTATCCCCCTTTCACTCTCATCTTGTTCAAGGATCACTACAATGTGTATGTTATTATGTTTGATAATGTCAATGAGTTCCCTTTAAATAGTCTCATTTTTTAAGACTTTTTGTTTGTCTTCAACCTGAAAGCTATTCATTACTCTGTCTTCCAGATCACTAATATATTATTATGCTTTCTCTAATTTATTAATAATTCCATCTAGTGTATTTTTATTTTAGTTATTGAATTCTTCATCTCTAATTGATTCTTTCTTTATATTTTCCTTCTCTGTTGAAGGTCTCACTGAAATCCTCCCCTTATTTCTCAAGTCCAGTTAGTATCTTTATGACCATCATTTTGAACTCTCTGTCAAGCATATTGCTTATCTCTGTTTCATTTATCTTTTTTGCTGTAATTTTGTCCTGTTCTTTCATTTGGGGCATATTTTTCTGTCTCCTCACTTTGTTTAATTCTTTGTGGGTTTTTTTCTATCTATTAGGAAAGTCTGCTACATCTCCTGAGCTTGAAAGTAGTAGCCTTATGAGAAGAGGCCTTCTAGTGCTATGCAGGGCAATGTTCTCTGTTTGCGAGAATCAAGCCCTTCAGGGCCATCTCCTATGTATATTGTGTGTGCCCTAATGTTGAGTTTGAGCCATGTTTGCTTTCTGTTCAGTCAGCTGCGAAGTTCCACTTTGCCTGCTGTGGGCTGGGATGTTGCTGTTAAGGAGCCATTGTGGGGCCACCTTGAAATTGTAGTCAGATCAGAGCAGATGTTTGCTCTCAGCCTGTTTGCCAGAGCTGTGGTCGTAACAACCTGCAGGCAGTCTTTCTATTTGCCCCTGAAATGCTTTTGTTGTTGGGTGTGGCCCGTCCTGGGGCTGCACTCAAACTGGTGTGTCTGATTGTGTACACTTCTCCTCAAGGCCAGAGCCATTTTGGAACGGCATTGATTGCTGTTGTAGCTGTGTGCAGAATGAGCTATGTGTGGAGCTGCTTTATAGGAATTCCTCTCTAGTTGGGTGGGTTGGATGGAGCAACTCTGCAAAGGAACATAAGAGCAGGGCATGCATGCCTTATTAGCAAGCTAGGTGGGAGGTGTTTTCTCTTGTTCCCACAGATGTCTGATGTCTAGTCTTATAGGGGAGAGAAATGGCTCCCAACAGATCATTTGTTCTTGGAGAAGTACAAAGATCCTTGTTCCTCTGGCACTTGCTCTCAGATTAGTAAATAAATTTCCTTCCCATATACCTGAATTTTTTTTTTCCAAACTGCTGTTTCAGTGCTGTATCTCTGCAGCATGGTTTGTTGTCTTTTGAAGGGTGGGGCTCCATCACTTATTGACCTCTGACTCTCAGAGAGCTAATGCCACTGATTTTTAAAGTACCTAGAATTAAGCCCCACTGATTGTAAAACCCTGTAAAGTTATGCCCTTTGTTTTCAAATCAAAGTTATAGGGATACTTCTTCCCAGTGCAGATTCTTCTTGTCTGGGATGCCTGATGTGGGTTTCAATCCTCTCTCTTCTTTATGCTTGTGCAGTCCATCTGTTTGTGGTTAGTCCCCCGGGAATCTGGTTTCTGACTATATCTCCACTTTTCCTACCCTTTTCAGTGTGGCCTCTTTTGTACAATTAAGTATGGAGAGTCTTTTCTGCCTGTTTTTAGGTTGTTTTCTGGGTTATTGCATTGGTGTGGCTGTCATCTAGGTTTATTAACAGGACAAGGTATGCTTAGGAACCTCCTACAGTGCTATCTTTCCAGGCTCATTAATTTATTATTTTTAACTGTTTTTTAAATTGCCTTTATGGTTCTGTATATATAAAATCATGACACCTGCAAACTGAAGCAATTTAATTTCTTTCTTTCCATTGTGAATGAATTTGTTTCCTTTTCTTTGTAATTGCTCTGGTTAGAACTTTCAATACAATGTGAACTACAAGTAAAGAGAGTAGATATTTTGTGTTTTTCCTGATCCAGTGCCTAATTTTTCAAGATTGAGTCCTGGTAGGCTATATTTTCAAAAAAAAAAAAAATCCATTTCTTCTTGGCTATTCATTTTGTAGGCTTCTGAATATTTAAAAAGTAGAATTATATGATCCTAGTACTGGTTGTAATGTCCATATATATATATATAAATTCCAATTTTTAAAATGTTTTTATTTAATTTCTAAGTAATTAACATATAGTGTAATATTGGTTTCAGGAAGTAATTCATCCCTTACACATAACACCCAGTGCTCATCACAAGTCCCTCCTTAATATCCGTCACCCATTTAGCCCCTCCTTTGCCCACCCCCCCTCCGGGAACCCTCAGTGTGTTCTCTATAGTTGAGTCTCTTATGCTTTGCTTTCCTCACTTTTTTTTCCTTTCTCCTAGTTCATCTGTTTTGTTTCTTAATTCCCTATATGACTGAAATCATATGGCATTTGTCATTGACTGACTTATTTCACTTAGCATAATACCCTCGAGTTCTATCCATGTCATTGCAAATGGCAAGATTTCATTCTTTTTGATGGTAGAGTAATATTCCATTGTATATGTATACCACATCTTCTCTATCCATTCAACACTTGATGGACATTGGGGCTCTTTCTATCATTAGGCTTTCATATTTAATGCTGCTATAAACACTGGGGTGCATAGGCCCCTTTGAATCACTATTTTTGTATCCTTTGGGTAAATATCTAGTAGTGCAATTGCTGAGTCATAGGGTAGTTCTATTTTTAACTTTTTTTAAGTACGTGTACTTGTTGGTGTTTTAATTTTTTTATTATGTTCAGTTAGCCACTGTATATTACATAATTAGTTTTTGATGTAGTGTTCAATGATTAATTAGTTAAGTATAATACCCAGTGCCCATCACAGAAAATGCTCTCCTCAATACCCATCACCCTGTTACTCCCTCCCCCCCCCCACTGTCTTCCCCTCTGAAACCCCCAGATCATATCTTAGGGTCCATAGTCTCTCATGGTTCATCTCCCTCTCTAATTTCTCCCCCTTCAGATTTCCCTCCATTCCCCTATGGTCCTCCATGCTATTGCTCAAGTTCCACTTATGAGTGAAAACATATGATAATTGTCTTTCTCTGCTTGACTTACTTCACTTAACATAATCCCCTCCAGTTCCATCCATGTTGATGTGAATGGTGGGGATTCATTGTTTCTAATGGCTGAATAATATTCCATTCCATTGTGTATATTTACCACATCGTCTTTATCTTCAAGCTATATTACAAAGCTGTGATCAACAAGACAGCATGGTATTGGCACAAAAACAAACACATAGACCAATGGAACAGAATAGAGACCCCAGAAATGGACCCTCAACACTACGGTCAACTAATCTTCTACAAATCAGGAAAAAATATCCAATGGAAAAAAGACAGTCTCTTCAATAAGTGGTACTGGGAAAATTGGACAGCTACATATAGAAGAATGAAACTGGACCATTCATTTAACACCATGCACAAAGATAAACTCAAAATGGATGAAAGACCTCAATGCGAGACAGGAATCTATCAAAATCCTAGAGGAGAACCTAGGCAGTTACCTCTTTGACATCAGCCACAACAACTTCTTTCAAGACACATCTCCAAAGGGAAGGGAAACAAAAGCAAAAATGAACATTTGGGACTTCATTAAGATAAAAAGCTTCTGCACAACAAGGGAAATAGTCAACAAAGCTAAGAGGCAGCCCACAGAATGGGAGAAGATATTTGCAAATGACATTGCAGAAAAAGGGCTGATAGTAAACATCTATAAAGAACTTCTCAAACTCAACACTCAAAAAACTAATAATCCAGTCAAAAATGGACAGAAGACATGAACAAACACTTCTCCAAAGAAGACATACAAATGGCTAGCAGACACAGGAAAAAATGCTCAACATCACTAGCCATCAGCGAAATACAAATCAAAACCACAATGCGATACCACTTACAGCAGTTAGAATGGCAAAAATTAACAAAACAGGAAACAAGAAATGTTGGTGAAGATGTGGAGAAAGGGGAACCCTCTTACACTGTTGGTGGGAATGCAACCTTGTGTGTGTGTGTGTGTGTGTGTATAATTCATTTGAGTCTACTCTCTTTACTTCATGGCATATCTAGCTAAAGATTTGTCAATATTTTTATTGAAGATTAATTAATATATGATATATTATTAGTTTTAGGTGTACATCATTGTGTTTTGATGTTATTATACATTATAAAATAACCCCCGTGACAAATCAGTAACCACACAAAGTTATTACAATATTATTGACTATATACTGTATGCTCTATAATACATACTTATGATTTATATATTTTATAACTGGACATTTGTACCTCTTAATCACCTTCAACTATTTCTTCAGCCACTCAAATCTTCCCTCTCTGGTAACCAACAGTTTATTTCCTGTATCTATGAGTCTGTTTCTGTTTTATTTTGTTTTGTTTCCATATTTCACATATAAATGTAATTATATGCAATTTGTCTTTACCTGATTTATTTCACTTAGCCTAACACCCTCTAAGGTCCATTCATTTTGTATTAAATGACAAAGCTCCATTCGCTTTTATGGCTGAGTAATATTCCATTATATATGAAATATCATATATATGTGTAATATATATCTCACATCTTTATCATTGGCTTTTTAAAAAAAAGTTTTAATTTTAATTGCAGTAAGTTAACATACAGTGTTATATTAGTTTCATATCATTGGCTTCTTAAATTCCACATACAAGAGATATCACACAGTATGTCTTACTCTGTCTGACTTATCTTACTTACCATAATGTGCACAATGCCCATCCATGTTATTGAAAATGAAAAGATGACCATCTTTCTCATGGCTCAACAATATTTTACTTCATTTATATTTCATATGTTCTTTATCCATTTATACTTGGATGGACATGTAGGTTGTTCCTATATTTTGGCTACTTGGAATAATGATGCAAAAAACATGAGCATCTCTTTGATATTTTGTTTTTATTTCCTTTAGGTATAAACCCAGAAGTGGAAATATTAGATCATAAGATATTTCTATTTTTAATTTTTTGAGGAACTTCCATACTGTTTTCCACAATAGTTGCACCAATTTACGTTCTGAGGAACAGTACATGAGTTACTTTTTCTCTACTTCCTCACCAACTCTTGTTATTTCTTATCATTTTTGATGCTACCTTTCTGACTACTGTAAGGAAATAAAACATTGTGATTTTAATTTGTATTTCCCTGATGCTTAGTGATATTGAGAGCCTTTATATATTTCTGTTGACTATTTGTATGACTTCAGTGGGAAAGATGTCTACTAAGGTCCACTACCCATTTTTAAATCAGATTGCTTGTGTTATGGGGTGTTGCTTCATATAATTTTTTAATATATTTTTGATATTAACCCTTTCTCAGGTATATCATTTCAAATATCTTCTCCCATTCAATAGATTACCATGTCATTATACTGAAGGTTTCCTTTGCTGTTCAAAAACTTTTATTTTGGTCAAGTCCCAATAGTTTATTTTTGTTTTTGTATCCCTTGCCTAAGGACATATATCTAGAAAAAAATCTTTCTACAATGTTGTCAAAGAAATTACTGCCCCTAATTTCTTCTAGGAATTTTATTAGTTCATATTCCTCATTTAGGTACTTAATTCATTTGAGTGTTATTTTTGTGTATGGTGTAAAAAATTCCAGTTTCATTCTCTCACATGTAGTTGTCCAGTTTTCTCACATATGTTCTTTAGCATGGTGAGATATGTTCCCTCTAAACACACTTTGTCAAATGCTTTTATCATGAATGGATATTGAATATTGTCAAATGCTTTTTCTGCATTTATTGAGATAATCATATGTTTTACCCTTCATTTTGTAAACATGATTTATCATGTGGGTTGATTACCAGATATGAATTCCCAGAATAAATCCAACATCATAGAGGTAAATAATCACGTTAAAGTATTGTTAAAAGTGGTTTGCTGATATTTGGTTGAGAATATTTGGAATAATGTTCATTAGGGATATTGTGGGTTTTTTTTTTTCTTTTTTCTTTTCACTGTCTTTCTTTCCATACTATGTTTGTCCAGTTTTGTTATCAAAGTAATGTTGGCCTTATACAACGTATTTGGAGGCTTCCCTTTCTCTTCTAAATTTTGGAACAGTTTTAGGGGAATAGGTATTAATTCTTCATTGCTGAGTAGAATTGACCTGTGAAGCCATTTGGCCCTGGATTATTTATGTTGGAAATTTTTTGATTACCAATTCCATTTCATTGCTGGTTATCAGTCTGTTCAAATATTCTATTTCTTCCTGTTTTAGTTTTAGTAGGTTATATGTTTCTGGGAATTTATCCATTTCTTCTAATTTGTCCAATTTATTGGCATGTGATTTTTCATAATATGCTGTTATAATCCTTTGTCTTTCTGTGGCATTCATTGCTGTTTCTCTTCTAAGAGGGAAATTACAACAAAACCAAAAAAAACACTAAAAAAAAAAAGAACTATAGGTCAATACGTCTGAGGAACATAGATTCAAATATCCTCAAAAACTACTAATAAATTGAAACCAACTATACATTAAAAAAATCATTCACCATGATAAGGTGGGATTTATCCCTGGGATGCAAGAGTAGTTTAATATTTACAAATCAATTGACTTGATACATCACAACAACAAGAGAAAGGATAAAACCTATATGATCACTTCAGTAAATACAGAAAGAGCACTTGACAAAGTGCAAACTCAATTCGTGATAAAATACCTTCAATAAAGTTGGAGTAGAGGGAGCATAACTCAAAATACTAAAGGCTTTATATGAAAAACCCACAGCTAACATGATACTCAATGGTGAAAAACTGAAAGCTTTCTCCTAAGGAGAGGAAAAAGACAAGAATGTCCATGATGGGTATAGGAAAATATGGTGGAGGAGTAGGGGACCCTATTCCAAATGTTCCCCTGAATTGAGCTGGATATCTACCAGACCACTCTGAACACAGACAAAATCAGCCTGAGATGTAAGAATATATATCTGGATCTCTACAAACAATATCGCACGTGGTTGGTTTTGAGGTATTAAGTGGGGAGCTGTGATTCCGCAGGCAGATATTGGAAGATATGGAAGGGAGAGGGAGCCATGGGATACTATACCACTGGTGAGCAAGAGCCTTCTGCACTGCGGATGGGGCACAGACCCGCAGACCTGTAGCAGTGGGGAAAGAATTTGGGGCACCCCCCTGGACTGAAACCAGGTGCAGCGGGGCCACACATGCGAACTTGGGACCCCTGGCAGTTTTAGAAGCACAAAGGGCACAGACATGCTCTGACCTGGAGGCAACCTGGGAGCTCTGCAGAGGGGCGCACAAACCAGGAGGCTAGAATTTATAGTAGCAAAGAAACGGAGATAGTGTGGCCTTGAGATCTCACTGAAGAACGGACAGCCATGTCTCCCCTCTGAGACAGAGGGTTGGAAACTATCTCTTCTACTCTGACTGTCAGAAGAGATGAGGAAAGCCACAGGGAAAGCCGCCAGAGAACAAAAGCCCCCAAACCTGGCTTTCACAGAACCCATCCCCTGCCACAGAAAGCAGAGCAACTCTGCCCAAAAAGGTTGCCTGAGTAAAAGCAAGGCAGGGCCCTCCAACAGAAGACAGGCTGGGAGAACAAGAGGGGGACAACCCTAAGGTCTTTATAAAACAGGTACATCTTGCTTGGGTTGTGGTCAATAATTTGGACTCTGTACATTCCCTCAACCACCCCTCAACACAATGACTAGAAGGAGGAACCTCCAAAATAGGAAAGACTCAGAAACTGTGACTTCTGCCAGAGATTTACAAATGTATACAGATATAACCAAGATGTTGCAAATGGAATTCAGGGTACCAGTTGTGAAGACAATAGCTAGAATGGATAAATCAATTAATGGCAACATAGAGTTTCTAAGGGTAGAAATGAAAGCTGAAATGGCAGAACTTAAAAATGCAATCAAAGAGATCCAATAAACTAGATAATCTAACAGCTAGGGTAAGCGAGGCAGAAGAATGAATTAGTGACCTAGAAGACCAATTGATAGACAAGAAGGAAAAAGAGGAGGCCACAGAAAAACAATTCAAAATCCATGAAAATAGAATCAGAGAAATAAGTGACGCCATGAAACGTTCCATTGTCAGAATTATTGGGGTCCCTGGGGGGTGGAGAGAGAGTGAGGACTAGAATGTATATTTGAGCAAATCGTAGCTGAGAACTTCCTTAATCTGGGAAATGAAACAAACATTCATGTCTAGAGGCAGAGAGGACCCCTCCCAAGATCAAGGGAAACAGGCCAACACCCCAGCATGTAATAGTAAAACTCACAAATCTTAGAACCAAGGAAACCATCTTAAGGACAGTTGGGGAAGAGATTCCTTATGTACAGAGGTAGGAACATCAGAATAACGTCAGACCTATCCACAGAGACCTAGCAAGCCAGAAAAGGCTGGCAAGACATATACAGGGTACTTAACGAGAACATGCCACCAAGAATACTTTATGTGGCAAGGGCGTCATTTAGAATCGATGGAGAGATGCAGACCTTCCAAGACCAACAGAAACTGAAAGAATATGTGACCACTAAGCCGGCCCTCCAAGAAATATTAAGGGGGGTTCTATAAAAGAAGAAAGATCCCAAGAGTGTTATAGAACAGAAAATTACAGAGACAATCTATAGAAACAAGGACTTCACAGGCAACATGATGACAATGAATTCATATCTTTCAATAATCACTCTCAACGTGAACAGCCTAAATGCTCCCATAAAATGGCACAGGGTTGCAGATTGCATAAAAAGACAAGACCCATCCATATGCTGTCTACAAGAGACTCATTTTGAACCTAAGGACACATCCAGACTGAAAGTGAAGGGATAGAGATCTATCTTCCATGCCAATGAACCTCAGAATAAGGCTGAGATAGCAATTCTCATATCAGACAAATTAGATTTTAAGCTAAAGATGGTACTTAGAGACATAGAAGGATACTATATCATTCTTAAAGGGTCTATCCAACAAGAAAATCTAGCAAGTGGAAATATCTATGCCCACAACATGGGAGCAACCATCTACATAAACCAACTGTTCACCAAAATAAAGAGTCATATTGATAACAATACAATTGTAGACCTCAATACTCCACTCTCAGCAATAGACAGATCATCTAAGCAGAAAATCAACAAAGAAACAAGAGCTTTGAATGGCACACTGGACCAGATGGACCTCATTCCACTCTAAAACTACAGAATACTCATTCTTCTCCAGGGCACACAGAACTTACTCCAGAATAGACTACACACTGGGTCACAAATCAGGTCTCAACCGATAGCAAAAGATTGAGATTATTCCCTGCATATTCTCAGACCACAGTGCTTTAAAACTGGAACTCAACCACAAGAAAAAATTTGGCAAAAATTCAAACACTTGGAAGCTAAAGACCACTCTGCTCAAGAATGTTTAGGTCAACCAGGAAATCAAAAAAGAACTTGAACAATTCATAGAAACCAATGAGAAGGAAAGTACATTGGTTCAAAACCTGTGGGATACTGCAAAGACGGTCCTAAGGGGGAAATACCTAGCCATCCAAGCCTCACTCAAAAGAATAGAAAAATCCTAAATTCACCAAATAACTCTATACCTTAAAGAACTAGAGAAAAAGCAAGAAATGATGCCTCAGCCATGCATTAAAAGAGAAAAAATTAAGATTAGAGCAAAGATCAATGAATTAGAAACCAGAAACACAGCAGATCAGATCAACACAACTACAAGCTGGTTCATTGAAAGAATTAATAAGATCGATCAACCACTGGCCAGACTTATCCAAAAGAAAAGAGAAAGGACCCAAATGAATAAAATGATGAATGAAAGTGGAGCAATCCTCACTAACACCAAGGAAATAGAAACAATTATTAGAAATTATTATCAACAACTCTATGCCAATCAATTAAGCAACGTGGAAGAAATGGATGCCTTCCTGGAAACCTATAAACTGCCAAGACTGAAACAGGAAGAAATTGACAACCTGAATAGGCCAATAACCAGTAAGGAGATTGAAGCAATGATCCAAAAACAAGAGTCCAGGGCCTGATGGATTCCCTGGGGAATTCTACCAAACATTCAAAGAAGAAATAATACCTATTCTCCTGAAGCTGTTCAAAAAACAGAAACAGATGGAAAGCTTCCAGACTCATTCTAAGGCCAGCATTACCTGAATCCCCAAACCAGGCAAAGACACCATCAAAAAGGAGAATTTCAGACCGATATGCCTGTTGAATATGGATTCCAAAATTCTCAACAAAATCCTACTATTTGGATCCAACAATACATTAAAAGGGTCATCCACCATGACCAAGTGGGATTTATCTCCGGGATGCCAGGGTGGTTCAACATTTGCAAATCAATGAATGTGTTAGAACACATTAATAAGAGGAGAAAGAAGAATCATATGGTCCTCTCAATTGATGCAGAAATAGCATTTGACAAAAAACAGCATCCTTTCCTGATTAAAACTCTTCAGCATACAAGGATAGAGGGAACATTCCACAAGATCATAAAATCCACCTACAAAAAACCCACAGCAAATATCATACTCAATGGGGAAAAGATGAGAGCATTTCCCTTAAGATCAGGAACACGTCAAGGATGTCTACTTTTGCCACTATTGTTCAACATAATACTAGAAGTCCTAGCAACAGCAATCAGACAACAAAGAGAAATAAAAAGTATTCAAATTAGCAAAGAAGTCAAACGCTCTCTCTTTGCAGATGACGTGATATATTATGTGGAAAATCCAAAAGACTCCACCTCCAAATTACTAGAAGTCACACAGCAATTCAGTAATGTGGCAGGATACAAAATCAATGCAGAGAAATCAGTTGCTTTCTCATATGCTAACAATGCAACTGTAGAAAGAGAAATTAGAGATACAATTCCATTTATAATAGCACCAAAAACCATAAGAAAGCTTGGAATAAACCTAAGCAAAGAGGTAAAGGATCTATACTATAGGAACTACAGAACACTCGTGAAAGTAATTGAAGAAGACACAAAAAGATGGAAAAATATTCCATGCTCAGGGATTGGAAGAATAAATATTGTTAACATGTCTAAATTACCAAGAGCAATCTATACTTTCAATGCCATTCCAATAAAAATTCCAATGACAAGGGTGCCTGGCTGGGCTCAGTTGGTTAAGCGACTGCCTTCGGCTCAGGTCATGATCCTGGAGTCCTGGGATTGAGTCCCACATTGGGCTCCCTGCTTGGCAGGGTGTCTGCTTCTCCCTCTGACCCTCTTCCCTCTCATGCTCTCTATCCCTCATTCTCTCTCTCTCAAATAAATACATAAAATCTTTTAAAAAAATTCCAATGACATTTTTCAAAGTGCTGGAACAAATAATCCTAAAATTTGTATGGAATCAGAAAAGACCCTGAATTTCCAAGGAAATGTTGAAAAAGAAAAACAAAGCTGGGGTCATCATGTTGCACAATTTCAAGCTATATTACAAAGCCGTGATCACCAAGATAGCATGGAACTGGCACAAAAACAGACATATAGATCAAAGGAACAGAATAGAGAGCCCAGATATGGACCTCAACTCTATGGTCAAATAATCTTTGATTATTTGAATCAGTATTTTTGTATTCTTTGTGTAAATACCTAGTAGTGCAATTGCTGGGTCATGGGGTAACTCTATTTTTAACTTTTTGAGGAACCTCTGTACTGTTTTCCAGAGTGGCTCACCAGTTTGCATTCCTACCAACAGTGTAAGAAGGTTTCCCTTTCTCTGAATCCTTGCCAATACCTTGTTTCCTGTGTTGTTAACTCTTCAAAGAATTTCTTAGATTTACTTAACAAATTTTATTTTTCTGTCTGTTAATTCATCAATATTTGCTTTTACCATTTTGTAGCCAGTACTCTGCTTCCCTGTTTTCTTTTCTCTTGTCTTTTTTATTTGAATGGCTAACTCATTTATTTTCACTCTTTATTGTTTTGTACTTAAGGTGTTTGAGTGTATAAATTTGCCTCTGACTTCTTTCACATAGTACCTGGTTATTTAAATCATTAAACTGGAGCTTGATAAGAATGTACTCTTGAGCACCAGTTATTTTGGTAGGTTTGGAGTGAAGCCTACAAATCTGTATTTTTTTGATAAGATCCTCAGACAGCACATAGGGATATCCCATAATTATTGATGTATATGTTCTCATTATTGTTTTTCTAAATTCACTCTAATAAGAACTTTGATTTGCACTTTGTCCTGTAAGTGTTTAATTCTGTTTTAATTTTCAAATGGTTGAGTTTTTCATTCATGATTCCATCATCAATATCTAATTTTGATCTATTGAGATCAAAGAAGGTGCCATGATACATATATAGATAGATAGATAGATAGGTAGGTAGATAGATAGATAGATAGATAGATAGATAGATAGATAGATATTTAAGTAAGCCCTATGCTTAACATGGAGCTTGAACTCATAACCCCAAAATCAAAAGTTGCATGCTCTATTGACTGAATCAGCCAGGTGTTCCATGGTATTTTCTTAATTTTTCTTTATATTTTAAGAAAATTAGTCATCCCCCCAAAATAGAACAGTATTATAATAAATACTCATATCCCTACCACCAATAATTAACTGTACTATTTTGCCATATTTGCTTCCATTTTAATGGCAAAATACATATTTATAGATTTAATTCAATTTCCCTTTAATAACTATTCTGTGTTCTATTTAGTCTTCCTCATGAGTGTAAGTTTGGTAGGAATCATTCTAGCATATTTCCAATAGTTTCACATACATATGAATGCATCTGTAAACACCATAGAGTGTTGTACCAGTTAAGTTTTTTGAGATCTATACATATTAATATATGTAGATCTAGTTTGTTCCTCTTATCTTCTGTATTCTATTAGTCATACTCTATTTATTTAAGTTTTTATTTAAATTCCAGTTAGTTAACATACAGGTTAATATTACATTCAGGTGTATAATATAGTGATTCAGCATTTCCATACAACACTGAGCAAGCACACTCCTTAATCTCAATCACCTATTTCACCCATCCCCCCACCCACCTACCTCCCCTCCAGCAAGGATCAGCCTGTTCTCTACAGTTAAGAGTCTGTCTCCTGGTTTGCCTATCTCTCTTTTTCCCCCTTTTGCTCATTTGATTTGTCTCTCAAACTCCACCTATGAATGAAATCATATGGCACTTGTCCTTTACTGACTGACTTATTTTGCTTAGCATAATCTCTCTAGCTCCATTCACATCACTGCAAATGGCAAGATTTCATTCTTTTCACTTCTTCTTTATCCATTCAACTATCAATGTACACTTGGGCTATTTCCATAGTTTGGCTATTGTAGAGAGTGCTGCCATAAACATTGGGATGCATGTTTCCCTTTGAATTAGTATTTTTGTATTCTTTGGTTAAATACTCAGTAGTTAGATTGCTGGATCATAGGATAGTTCCATTTTTTTTTCCATTTTAACTTTTTGAGAAATCTTCATACCTTTTTCCACAGTGGCTGCACCAGTTTGCATTCCCACCAACAGTGCAAGAGGGTTTACCTTTTTTCACATGCTCACCAATACCTGTTGTTTATTGTATTGTTGATGTGAGCCATTCTGGCAGGTGTGGGGTGATATATCATTGTAGTTTTGATTTGTATTTCCCTGATGATCAGTAATGTTCAGCATTTTGGGGGGCACCTGGGTGGCTCAGTCTTTAAGAATCTGCCTTCAGCTCAGGTCATGATCCCAGGGTCCTGGGATCGAGCCCCACATTGGGCTCCCTGCTCCACAGGAAGCCTGCTTCTCCCCTTCCCTCTGCCTCCTGCTCCCCCTGCTTGTGCTCTCTCTGTCTAATAAATAAATAAAATCTTTTTTTAAAAAAGTTCAGAATTTTTTCATGTTTCCATTGGCAATCTGTATGTCTTCTTTGGAAAAATGTCTATTCTTCTGTCCATTTCTTAACTGGATTATCTGTTTCCTGGGTGTTTTAATTGGATTGTTCAAAATGGATTAAAGACATAAATGTGAGACCTGAAACCATAAAAATCCTAGAAGAGAACACAGGCAGTAACTTCATCGACATGTGCCATAGCAACTTCTTTCTAGATAGGTCTCCTGAGGCAAGGGAAACAAAAGTAAAAGTAAGCTATTGGAACGCCATCAAAATAAAAAACTTCTGCACAGCAAAGGAAACAATCAACAAAACTAAAAGGCAACCTATGGAATGGGAGAAGATATTTACAAATGATATATCTGATAAAGGATTAGTATCCAAAATATATAAAGAACTTATAAAACTCAACACCAAAAAAACCCCAAATAATCCAATTAATCATACTATATAAATCCATTCCCTAATTGATAGACATCATATAGATGTATACTTTTTCTTATCTTGAGATTTATTAAGGTATTTTCAGCCTAATGACTTTCAAGTGCTGTTAAATGTTGGCTGGATACTGGAGGGAAAAATGTATTTTATGTATGGTATAAATCAGACTTAGAAATTTATATAGTAATTTGAAATTATTTGTTCTATTAGTCCAGTGCTATGTCTATTTATTTCTCTTTCTTAATCTTAATTAAATTAGGTAAATATCTTAATATCTGCTGCCAAAATTGTGTTCTCATCAATTTCTTCCTTTAGTATCCCCCCAAAATACCTTCTGATTTTTAAAAACTTACAAATGCACTGCATTCTATAAAAGCTATCAGAAAATTTAGAATTTTATTTTTAAAATGAAAGGAATAGGTATTCATAATTTCAGCACTAAGTAATATCCACAATTAATATATCAGTTCATACTGTTCCAGATTTCTATTTGCACATACACTTACAGAGAATTTACCTATACAAACTGTTTAAAAATAGATTTAAAATAAAATATATATTTATTGTATCTTTTGGTATTGAACATACATCCTTGTATCATTTCTAACTATACAGAAATATACAAAGCTGAAAGTGAAAATACTGTGATTTCCCTATACCTACTATTTATTTCATGCACACCTTTAAAGATACTTTATGTCGGATGAATTACCCACTCTTTTTTTACACACAGTATATAGTATTTTATTGTATGATAATATATTTCACCAATGTTGTGTAAACACACTGATTATCTTTAAAAATAATTTTAAGATGCTGCAGTGCATATACATTTTATACATATGTATTTTTGCATCCTTATCTAATTATTTTCATAGGGGAGGTGTCTAAAGAAAACATTTCTAAATAAAGGTGGAAATATTTAGAATGATATATATTTTCAAATTGTCTTCCTAATATAATAATTTACACTTTGACTGACATGAGAGTGCATTTTCTTAGCTTTCTGATGATGATAAGGTTTATCATTATTTTTCATTTTTACAATATGATAAGGCAGAAGTACAATCTCATTATTTCAATAGAATTTCTTTGATTACTAGTGAGCTTAAGCATCCATTTTTATGCCCACTGGCCTTGGGCTTCTTTCGTAAAATGCATGCTCTGGCCCAGTCTGCTCCCCTTCCCCCACTGGGGCTGTTAATCTTTTCCTTTTTGCTTAGTCAGAGTTCTTTTTCATTTTTCATCTTTTACATGGGGTAAGTTTGATTCAGGCTTTCATCCTTTCTTGCCTAAGAGACTGCATATATATTTTTATATTTAATATAGTCTCCATTGGTCTTTTAATGTCCTTCTCAGAAGCTGGCTCTTTTTCTCTCTCCCTCCCTCCTTCCCTCTCTTTTCTCTTCTCTTTTCTCTTTGTTTCTTTCTCTCTTTATCTCTCTCTCTCTTTTTTTCCAGTACAGAAGTTTTTAATTTTGAACGAGTCGAATCTATCATTCTGGGCCTGGCGCCGCGTCAGCAGAGGGGGCGGGGAGGCGAGCGCGGAACTGGGGGAGGGGACGGGGCGGGGAGGAGCGGGCATAGCCGTTGCAGGAGTTGCTGGGAGTGCGCGCGGTGCCATCACTCGGCGGCGGAGGAGGCCCAGGGACGTGAACGCAGACACTTCTCCCGCGGCCTACAGAGCCTTCTCCCCACCGGAGGACCAGGAAACCGCAGTCTTCATCACAGAGGTACCGTGCTCTGCGCTCCCCGCCTGGCCCGGCCCAGCCTGCTGTGGCGGCGCCTCCTTCCTTCCTTCTTCCCTCGCTCTCTTTCTCGCCCGCCCGCGCCTTCCCTGTCTGCCTGCGTCACCGCGGCCGCCATGGCTGAGAACGGCGAGAGTAGCGGCCCCCCGCGCCCCTCCCGCGGCCCTGCTGCGGCCCAAGGCCCTGCCTCTGCCCCGGCCGAGCCCAAAATCATCAAAGTCACTGTGAAGACCCCCAAAGAGAAAGAGGAGTTCGCGGTGCCTGAGAATAGCTCAGTCCAGCAGTTTAAGGAAGCGATTTCGAAACGCTTCAAATCCCAAACCGATCAGCTAGTGTTGATTTTTGCCGGAAAAATCTTAAAAGATCAAGATACCTTGATCCAGCATGGCATCCATGATGGACTGACTGTTCATCTTGTAATTAAAAGCCAGAACCGACCTCAGGGCCAGTCCACACAGCCTAGTAATGCCGCGGGAACTAACACTACCTCCGCGTCGACTCCCAGGAGTAACTCCACGTCTATTTCCACAAATAGCAACCCATTTGGGCTGGGGAGCTTGGGAGGACTTGCAGGCCTTAGCAGCCTGGGCTTGAGCTCGACCAACTTCTCTGAGCTCCAGAACCAGATGCAGCAGCAGCTCCTGTCCAGCCCTGAGATGATGATCCAAATCATGGAAAATCCCTTTGTTCAGAGCATGCTTTCAAACCCCGATCTAATGAGGCAGCTCATTATGGCCAATCCACAGATGCAGCAGTTGATTCAGAGAAACCCAGAAATCAGTCACCTGCTCAACAACCCAGATATAATGAGGCAGACCCTCGAAATTGCCAGGAATCCAGCCATGATGCAAGAGATGATGAGAAATCAAGACCTGGCTCTCAGCAATCTTGAAAGCATCCCAGGTGGCTACAATGCTCTACGACGAATGTACACTGACATTCAAGAACCCATGCTGAATGCTGCACAAGAGCAGTTTGGGGGTAATCCATTTGCTTCAGTGGGGAGCAGTTCCACCTCCGGGGAAGGTACACAGCCTTCCCGCACAGAAAATCGAGATCCACTACCCAATCCATGGGCACCACCACCGGCTACCCAGAGTTCTGCAACCACCAGCACAACCACAAGCAGTGGCAGTGGGTCTGGCAGTAGCTCCAGCAGTGCTACCGGGAACACCGTGGCTGCAGCCAACTATGTCGCCAGCATCTTCAGTACCCCAGGAATGCAGAGCTTGCTGCAACAGATAACTGAAAACCCCCAACTGATTCAGAATATGCTATCTGCACCCTACATGAGAAGCATGATGCAGTCACTGAGCCAGAATCCAGATTTGGCTGCACAGATGATGCTGAATAGCCCAGTGTTTACTGCAAACCCTCAGTTGCAGGAGCAGATGCGTCCGCAGCTCCCAGCTTTCCTGCAGCAGATGCAGAATCCAGACACACTGTCAGCCATGTCAAACCCAAGAGCAATGCAGGCTTTAATGCAGATCCAGCAGGGGCTACAGACATTAGCCACTGAAGCTCCTGGCCTCATTCCAAGCTTCACTCCAGGTGTGGGGGTAGGGGTGCTGGGAACCGCTATAGGCCCTGTAGGCCCAGTCACACCCATAGGCCCCATAGGCCCCATAGTCCCGTTTACTCCCATAGGCCCCATTGGGCCCATAGGACCCACTGGCCCTGCGGGCCCTGGCTCCACTGGCTCTGGTGGCCCCCCTGGGCCCACTGTTTCTAGTTCTACACCCAGTGAAACCACTAGCCCAACATCAGAATCTGGACCCAACCAGCAGTTCATTCAGCAAATGGTGCAGGCTCTGGCTGGGGCAAGTCCTCCACAGCTGCCGAATCCAGAAGTCAGATTTCAGCAACAACTGGAACAGCTCAACGCAATGGGGTTCTTAAACCGTGAGGCAAACTTGCAGGCTCTAATAGCAACAGGAGGCGACATAAATGCTGCCATTGAGAGGCTGCTGGGCTCCCAGCCATCGTAATTACATTTCTGTACCTTGAAAAAATGTATCTTATTTTTGATAATGGCTCTTAAATCTTTAAACACACAAAAATCGTGCTTTACTTTCATTTTGATTCTTTTAAATCTGTCTAGTTATAAGTCTAATATGCATTTTAAGGTGGAGTCCATCCCTCTGTCCCTCCCTCCTGTATCTACCCATCCTTCCTCCCTCCCTTCTTCCCCTCCCCTCCCCTCCCTCCTTCCTTCCTACCTTTCCTTCCTTCCTTTCCTTCCTTCCTTGCTTCCTTCCTTCCTTCTCTGTTTTGAATGGTGGTAATCGTAATCAATGCTGTTTCACTCAAAGGTGTTGCATGCAAACACTTCTCTTTATTCTGCATTTATTGTGATTTTTGGAAACCGATATCAACCTTCACAGTTGGGTGACTAAGTTTTGTCCTACAGATGTCCAATTTATTTGCATTTTAAACATTAGCCTATGATAGTAATTTAATGTAGAATGAAAATATTAAAAACAGGCAAATTATTTGAAGCTCTAATTTGTGGTACAATATTGCTTATTGTGACTTTGGCATGTATTTTTGCTAGCAAAATGCTGTAAGATTTATACCATTATTTGCTCTTTTTGGCTATGTTTGTACACAGTACAGTAAGCACAATTGGAACTGTACATCTAGAATTATTACAACAGAATCTAAGCAGAATATGTGTAACCAAAATTAGAAAGAATGTAAGAAATCTTTCTGGAGCTAGGTATGTCTCACAGTTTTGTAGAATCTTACAGCATCTTTGATAAACTCAGTGAAAATGTTGGCTAGGCAAGTTCAGTTAAAATATAGTAGAAATGTTTATCCTGGTATTTCTAAGTATACATTTAATTGTACAGAAAACTTACAGTGTGACATTGTGTCAACATTTTCAAATTAACTGTATATGACCTTAATTTTTGTGCAGCCCGAAGGATCTGTGTAGTAATGCCAGGAAAGTGCTTTTTACCTAAGACTTCCTTCTCAGCTTTTCCCATAAAGAGACCCTAATAAGCATTTTGATCTGTAATTGGAAATGTAACTTTCACTGAAAAGTGTCATGTGATGTTTGCATTACTTTTACTTGCTATGTATAAAGGAAACTGTATCTTTTGACTCAGTTATTTCTCTTGTGCACAGGGAAAAATGCATTAAAAATGACTAAAAAAATAAAAAAAAATTAAAAATGGATACAGCTTTTCTTTTTTGCCTTCTGGCTCTAGGATCATGTTTTTAGCAGGATTGCCCCACCCCAAGATTATATAAATCTTATCCTGTATTTCTCTAATTTTTATGGTTTTGTTAAAAGAATTCCTTTGCCCTATCTGGAACTTTTCTGATGTATCGGTTTAGGTATTCAAACTTTTTTTTTACCCCCAAAGGGTTAGTCAGTTGTTAGCCAATATTTGTCTCATTGCCCACCCCCCCTTTGATATGTCATATATATACTTATGTATGTATATATTTACATATATATGTATGTACATATATAAGTGTGTGTATACAGACACAAACACTTCTGTGTTTAAATGCTCTTTAGTACCATTGAATATTGTAGTCCCAGTCCACCAGCCTATAGTTACTAAGTTAGGAATATGACTTCATACCTGTTTGGGTAAGTCTCCTACTCATCTTTTTTATTTTTATTTTTCACAGTTTTCTGATGATTCCGACATATACCAGAATAACTTTACAGTTAATAGCCCCCCAAAATAAAATTTGATTGGTATTGTCTTAAATTGATGGTAAGAACTATATAATTGAAATGTTTTCCAGAAATGTGATATGTTGCCTCATTTTTAAAAAGTGTTTTATGTCCTTCAAGAAAGTTTTATGTATTTAAGCCCTATATAATTTATGATAAATATATTCCTGGGACAGACATATAGGAAACAATACTGTGATTGAGAGTTCTTATTCAATGTGTTACCTATATGGTCATTTTTGCTGTATAGGGGAAGAATATATTTTCATAAATTAAGTTTAAATTAGTTTACTGGTTTATTAATTTTGGAGCTATTCAGTTGATCCTTTGATAATGTTATTCCTGGTAAGCAATCATATCAATTAGAACTTATAATAATATGTTCTCCCTTTCAAAATTTATAAAATAGTTTGCATGGTTTAATAAACACTTTTAGAACAGTGCTAAATGAAAGTGGCAGTGGCATTCTCCATTTCTCATTTTAACCATAGTTAAACATTTAACTATGATTGCAGCAATTCTAAATTGCATTTTTTAAAAAAAGCATTCTTGTAGGAATGGTCAAATAAGTTTGCAAAATGCTGTATAATATAGCCCCTCTTAGAGAGTCATTCTGCAGTAAATATTGACTAGTATTATTTTTTTTAAAGGCGTATGTTCTTCAATTTAAAAGAGTAAACCTATTTAACTTTGTCTGATTCAACATTTCCAAAGAAATACCTTTTTTCTTTTAAACACACCTAATAATATTTGGCCTATCAGTGTTCCTCAGAACACCAAATTAGGAAATGGTGATTTATTATTTCAATGCTATATGATGTTGGGTGTTCAGAGATAATTATAAAGACAAAGTCTGCCATAATAAATAATTTTAATGACATGGATGATTTTATAGGGAAATAAATACCAGAACAAGACACTGGCATAGAAAATAGCAATAAATCAATAGCCATAGGAAAAAGATGTTGTCTGAGGCCTGGCTCAGACAGTTTGGCAGGTAAATTTCTTTTAAACAGTTGAGGAACGGAATTCTTTAATTACCCTTGCAAAATGTTTATCTATTTTTTACATTTGATCTTAACCAAAAAGCCAAGAAACGATATATCTATTTTTTAATACATTTTGTTTTCTCCCTGAAAAGATCCAGGTCTTTAAACTTTTCTTCTTTCTAGTTCAATAATTTTTGTTTATAACAATATTTACTCTTTTTTAATTTTAATTGTTCTTTATCTCTTACATGTCATAATAACTATTTTACAAGTTCTTTATATGGGTTCTGTTTTTGTTTTGGGTTTTCTTCATCTGTTAATTTACAGTTTTAAGTATATATATACTTATATATAAGTATCTACTTATTCAGTATTGAATCAAGAAAGGTATATCCTGGCGTGTTGTCTTTTTCCCTCCAATAAAAGTGGGGCAGTTCTTATATGATTTTACTGTTTACTTGGTTGTTGCTCCTTCCCTAAGTTTATACCAGACGGCTGGATGGTATAAGTGTACATTGCTGGCTCTGTGATCCAGAAGGTTGAGGTAATGGGGTGGGAAGTAGGGCCAGGGGCAATTCTAGCAGAAGTTCACCTCAAGACCACTTTCTACATTTGCTCCTTTGTCCTCTACTTCAGATACATTGTATCATATATACTCTTACTACTTGTGTGGGGGCAGGGGAGTGGATGCACAGCATTGAAATAAGCTTTGCTGATTCATTAAAGAGGACTCTTGCATCAGGTCCAGCCCACTATGTTTATTGAGAAACCATTATCAGAGATTGACCTTGCCCTTTGAGGGGCTATCCTGCTCCAAATCTACAGTGTCAAAATAGCAACAAATGGAGTAATTCCTGTCAGGCCCTAGCCTAGGGTTTGGGGTTAGGGTATCAGGAGAGCCATTTGGCCTGTGTCTCATGCTCACAAAGGGACTTAAATTTAGAATTTTTACATTATCCTCAAATGAAGTGATTACTCCAGCCACAGAGCCAGACTGACAATGATGGAAAATGTTCATCATACAACTTAATTTACTAAATGTAAAAATTTTAAACTATGCAGGAATTTTGATATTCCTAATTTGGTATTTTATTTTAAACAGATATTAGGAGACTTAAATAAAGGGAAAGTTACTCAGACTTCCCTCAATTTACTAGAGGCTTTCATCCCAGTCTTTTTCACTGCCTGCCCTTGCCCCTGCCTCCAAGTTGTTGCTCTTTTAAACTACATGGTATTAGTGGGTTTCTGTCAGGATTTTCTTGATTTGTTAGCGTATAGTAGAACTTCTATAGGTTGGTGATATTCTTTAATTTTTCCCCATCAGCATCATGTCTTAGAGAAATTCCTTGAGAGTTCTGCTGCCTGCATTATACAGGTTTTGCTCTGTGTTTGTTTCTCTGGAGTAATTTTTGTTGATTTGTGGGAGGAAGGGCAAGAATTTGGGACCTATTCTAATGCTACCATCTTCCCAGAAGTCTGTTCGGAGACTTAGGGGAAAAGCAATTATCTAAAAATAGAAAAGTACGATTTGGCAGACATTAGATAAGCAGCTTCATCAAGATGGTGTACACTCTTACCTAGGCTTTAGATGCTTTGGTGATAGATAAAAACCTTGGCAAAAGCTACTCTAAACCAACAAACTCAAAAGTGGGTAAGCTACCCTCAAAGAGTTGCTTGTCCCAACATACATGGGCAACATTCATCAAATGGATATGTATTAAGGCACATAGCTCTAGCTGTATTGAGGTATCTGAGCACAGATTTGGGCTTCCTACGAGTAATTTTCAAAATCCAACTTCATAACTGTGTAGATTAGCACATGTAAGATAATTTCAGAAAAGATTCTATAATTCATTATTAAAAGAATAGTTGATGAATGTGAAAAAAAAAAGATTAATTGGCCTTGGTATGCATTTCACAAGATTGTCTTACCAGGCTAAATTTCTCAGACTGGGATAGCAATAATAGCTAATGTATTCATGGTAATGTTCAATTTTCATAACCCTATAAGGTAGTACTATTATTTAATCTTCCCCAGTTTATAGATAAGGAAAAAAGCTAAAAGTTTAAGTAATTTTACAGGGTCATAGTACTATTAAATGACAGTAAAAATTTGAACCTACTTCTGAGATTGCAGAGTGTGTACTTAACCAGTTCACTATTCTGCTTTCTCCTGAGACTATTAAACTATACTGGTCTATTTATCATAGAGATATTATAATAAATTAAATACTAGCTGGCCTCCTGGGTGTTGTTGAGGAGACACATTAGCTGTTTTTAAATGAATACATCTCTGCTGCTATTCACTCTGGAGCAGGTTACATAAAAATGCATGTGTGAGAATCAACTCTGACACAGTAATTAGAATTTGGAGTTTTGCCTTCCTGACTTTTGAATTGTGGCTAATATTTGAAACTGTCCTTTAATAATCCTTCTGTCCACAGTGGCCTAATACATATGGTATGTCTCCAAATTGGCAATCATATGGGCCACTTGTGCTTCAGCTGCTCTGGAGGATGCCTGTCTTTTATTGAGCTGCCTCCTGAGACCTCAGAAGGCAATAAACATTGTGTACCTCACCACTGCATTTGACAGTTTCTCAAAATGTCCTTGAGAATAAAATGAAGTAACATGAGCTAGATGATAAAGACAGGACAAGTAGATGGATCGGTAATTTGAATTGACTATGTTCAACAATGTGTCAATGTAGACAAGAAGTTTCCAATTTCAGTTCTCTTGACAGTTCCATTGACATTAATTTTCAATGACTATCATGAAAGCATAAAATAGCTTGCTCATACCACTGCAAATAGTATAGAATTAGAAAGCAGAATAAATGCACTGGATGTTGTTAGCAAGATCCCCAAACTCCCTAGTATGCTGAAGAAAAAAGAGCCAAATTTAGCAGAGTTAAATTGAATAGGATCAAATGTGAAGTCTTGTATCAAAAATTCAATTACCAAAGGTAAATGATTATGTGGCTTAAAAATAGCATATGTGCCAAAGACTCAGTGGTTTTAATTTACCATGAGTTCAACATGCACCAACTATGTGAGGTGCTAGTGAACACACACATATATAATGAAATCTTATGTTCCATTAATAGAGGCATGGTGTCCAGAACAAAGAACTCCTTTGTAATGTTTTATTCTGTATTTGATAGCTTATTTTGGGAGATTTGGGTCATTTCAGAGTGCCACAATTAAGATGGACAATCTGGAAAGTGATCAAGATGGTGACTCATTTATAGACATACAACAGTTATTGAACGGGTCAAGAATGTTTTAGTCTAAGGACCGGGGTTTGTGGATACTTTCTTCAAATAATTGAAAACCTTGTCAGAAGAAGGGTAACATTTACTTGTGTAGCTCCAAAGGGCAGATCAATTCAAATGTTAAAAGAAGTCAGAATTTTGTCTTACTGTTAGGAACTTTCTACCCATTCATTGAAAATACCCTCTTCTCTGGAGCTGTTTAACTGAAGCCCATTTAACAGAAATCTTCAAGAACGCTTTTATGCATCTGGTAGAACTTTGAATAAGAAGACCTCCAATATTCCTGCCAAAGTTGTGTTCTCTCAGTGGATTTTAAAGCTTCTAACTAAAGTTGCAGGGTCTGGGACCAAAATTGTTCCAGAATGATGTTATGTTACAGACTATGCTGCATTTCTTAGTTTAGTAAGCAGTAACTCCGATGTAAAACACACACCTCTGTTTATATAAAATCTGAGTAAATCTAATATTCACTTTATTTCTGGATGCTACACATGGGGAAGGACTCAAACTGCAAGATCTTAAACTCAATGTCACAAAGTGCTGACAGCCTGGAAAGAGGAAATAAGGGATGCCTGAGTTCAAAGGACACTGGTTTGAGGGTGAACATCACAGGAGTACTCAGACCTGATTCTCTTGATAGTATTTTGCTACCCTCTGACATTTAAAGTGGTGGAAGGAAGCTGAAAGTAATAGTGGAATATAAGAGGTGATGGCAGAAAACATACATATTCTTTATTCCATATGTAATTCTCTAGTTAGAGTGATCCTTTTGGAGCAGGAAAAAAGAAGTTTGTACTGTGCTTTCCATGATACCTTGGGTTTCATTATGTCAAAAAATTTAACTTAGAATTTTTTTTGTTAAAGTAAGCTCTAGGCCCAACATTGGGGCTTGAATTCATGAACTCACAACCCTGAGATCAAGAGTCGCATCTATACTGAGTCAGCCAGGCGCCTGTTAACATAGGATTTTGATTCATTATGTTTTATATTCCTTATAAGTTGCCCATGGATTCCAAAGTGTCTGGAAAAGAGCATCATGGTACTGGGGACAGGATGAAACACATCAATTTATTTATTTCAGGAATGTGAATTGAATCCTAAATATGTATATAAGTGTGTATGTGTGTGTCTGTGTAACTTTGCTTTTGCCAGATAAATCAAGATCCCCTTCACACACTCTTATACTGACGAACTGCCCTCACACATTCCTCACATAGATGTTTGCCTTTTCCATGGGTCTTGACCTGGGTTAACCACATATCATGTGACAGATGCCATGGGAAAATTTTCTTAGCCTTCTTGCTTTAGTTACACCCCTGCTTCCATTTCTGGATGTATTCCTATGTCCGGATGGCTTGGGCCACTTTGACTTATTTTTAAATAAACTTTTTATTTTAAACTAATTTTAAAGAAAAATTGCAAAGACAGTAAAGAGTTCCCATATATGTCATACCATGTTTTCCCCATTTTTCATATCTTACATTGGTGTGGTATATGTTATAATTAATGAAACAGTATTGACAAATTATTAAGTCCATACTTTATTAAGATTTCCTTAGTTTTTACCTAACGTTCTTCTGTTGAAGTATCTCATCCAGGATATCACATTACATAGTAATCTTGTTGCCTTAGATTCCTTTTGGCTGTGTTAGTTTCTCAGACTTTACTTGTTTCTGATAATCTTTATAGATTTGAGGAGTACTGGTCAAGTATTTTGTGGAATGTCCCTCAATTGGGATTTATCTCATATTTTCTCATGATTAAACTGGAGATATGGATTTGGGGGAGGAAGATTGCAGAGATTAAGTAGTATTTTCATCACATAGTATCAAGCATACATATTATTGACAGGACTAATTACTGTTGATCTTCACCTTGTTCACCTAGCTTGAGGTAGTGTCTATCAGTTTTATCTGTTGTAAAGTTACTCTTTTTCCCTCCTTTCAATACTGTACACTTTGGATGGAGTTACCGTGTGCAGTCAACACTTATGAGTAGTTATGCTTTACCTCCTTGAGGGTAAAGTATCTACTTAATTTATTAGGGATTTTTCTGCATGAGAGATTTGTCTCTCCCCCATTTGTTCATTTACTAATATATTTATATCAGTATAAACTCATGGATATTTATTGTATACTTTGGATCATAATTCAGTACTATATTTAATTTGTTGCTCCAGTTGTTTCAGTTTTGACCATTGGGTGTTTTCAGGTTGACTCCGAAGGACTTTTTTAAAAAGTTTTGCACTGGGTGTTATATTCAACTAATGAATCATTGAACATTTTATCAAAAACTAATGATGTACTATACTTTGGCTAATTGAATTTAAATAAAATAAAAATAAATTAAAAATAAAAGGTTTTTATTCAATTCCAGTTAGTTAACATGTTATGTTAGTTTCAGGTGTACAATAGAGTAATTCAGCAGTTCCATGTATCACCCACTGCTCATGACAAGTGAACTCCTCAATTTCCATCACCCATTTAACCCATTCCCCAACCCACCTCCCTTTTGGTAACCATCATTTTGTTCTCTATAGTTCAGAATCTATTTCTTGGTTTACCTCTCTCTCTTTTTCCCCCTTTGCTCCTTTGTTTTGTTCCTTTTTTTAAAGATTTTATATATTTATTTGAGAAAGAAGGAGCACAAGTGGAGGGAGGGAAGGGCAAAGGGAGAGGGAGAAGCAGACTCCCCGCTGAGCAGGGAGCTGACTAGGGGCTTGTTTCTAGGACCCTGGTATCATGACCTGAGACAAAGGCAGACACTTAACTGACTGAGCCACCCAGGCACCCCTCATTTGTTTTGTTTCTTAAATTCCACATATAAGTGAAATCATATGGCATTTGTCTTTCTCTAACAGACTTATTTACTTAGCATAATACTCTTTAACTCTGTCCATGTCCTAGCAAATGGCAAGATTTGATTCTTTTTTATGACAATAATATTGCATTTGTGTGTGTGTGTGTGTATATATATACATCTTTATCCACTCATCAGTCAGTGGACACTTGGGCTGTTTCCATAATTTGGCTATTGTAGATAATGCTGCTATAAATATCAGGGTGGATGTATCCTTTTGAATTAATGTTTTTCTGTTCTTTGGGTAAATACACACTAGTGCAATTGCTGGACTTTAAAGTAGTTCTATTTTTAACTTTTTGAGGAACCTTGAAACTGTTTCCACAGTGGCTGTACTACTTTGCATTCCTAGCAACAGTGCAGGAGTGTTCCTTTTTCTCCACATGCTCACCAACCTGTGGTTTCTTGTGTTGTTGATTTTAGCCATTCTGACAGGTGCAAGTTTACATCTCATTGTAGTTTTGATTTGCATTTCCCTGATGATAACTGATGATGAGCATCTTTTCATGAGTCTATTGGCCATCTGTATGTCTTTGGAGAAATACTTGTTCTTGTTTTCTGCCGATTTTTAGTTGGCTTATTAGTTTTTAAGGTATTGAGTTTTGTAAGTTCTTTATATATTTTTGGATAGTAACCCTTTATTGGATACATCATTTGCAAATATCTTCTCTCATTTTGTAGGTTGCCTTTTAGTATTGTTGAACTATGCAGAAGCTTTTACTTCAAGTCCCAATAGTTTATTTTTGCTTTTGTGTATAAAAAAGTTGCTATGGCTAATGTCAAAGAAGTTACTGCCTGTGTTCTTGTCTAGGATTTGTATGTTTTCAGGTCTTATCTTTAGGTCTCCATTCCATTTTGAATTATTTTGTTTATGGTGTAAGACAGTGGTCCAGATTCATTCTTTTGCATGTAGCTGACCAATTTTCCCAACACCATTTGTTGAAAAGACAGCATTTTTTCCATTGAATATTTTTTCCAGCTTTGTCAAAGATTAATTGACCATATAGTTGTGGGTTCATTTCTGGATTTTCTATTCTGTTCCACTGACCTATGTGTCTATTTCTGTGCCAGTACCATACTCTTTTGATTACTACAGCTTTGTGATATAACTTGAAGTCTGGGATGGTGATGCCTCCAGCTTTGCTTTTCTTTTTCAAGATTGCTTTGACTATTTGTTGACTCTCAGAAACTTTTGACAATTTCCTTACTTTGTGGCACAAAATGCTTCCAGTCCATTGTATATTTCTTGGCTCTCTTTTCCTGGGGACCATGGTTCCACTAACTGGAGAATGGTATTAGAAACCAAGACCTGGGTCCTAGATATGCTTTTTACCCCGGGACTATATTGCTTCTAGGCCCTCTCAGCTGACAGAGCAAGGAAATATGTGTGCATACTAATCTATGTATCTATATATCTATAAGTGTTTCTTATATACATATAATCATCTGTATCTAAATTATGCTAAACATGAGGTCTTCTTGATGTCTCCAATTCTAATCCATTACAAAAAGGACCATTAATAATCCATATGTTTTGATAATTCAAGCCTCCTCTCCTTACTTATCTGTAATATCCCAATATAAGAGTGAAAAACTTGGCTCCCATTACCTGCCATCCATTCACTCGTTCAATTCCAGCATACATGTACAGGAGTATCTGAATTGTTAACCCCTACTGCTGTGGGAAACAACATTATCAACTGAAGTACAGTGCTTATATATGGTTTATTTTGTTTTTAGTCTTAGAGACTCTCTCATTTCCAAAGTTATTTAAGTCAGCACCATCCTCCCCATCCCTTCAGTGAAGTTGTTACATACATTTATAATGTAGTTATATTGTTTTGTTATATTCTACATTCCATCCTGGCATCCCCTAACCTCCTAAATAATTTTTTAAAGTTGCTTACATTAAGATGTACCATTACAATAAAATTTAGAATAGTTTTATAATCCTAAAATATCTTCTGAGCTTTACCTATTCAAACCTCTGAACCCTGGTAACCACTGACCATTTTATCATCACTGTAGTTATATAATTGGAATCATACAGTATATAGCCTTTTCAGAGTGGCTTCTTTCATGTAGCAATTTGCATTTAAGATTTGTTGATGTCATTTTCTGGCTTTTGATACCTCATTTCTTTTAATCACTGAAGAACATTTCATTGTATTAGTATACCACAGTTTATCCATTTACTTAATGAAAGACATACCTGGTTGCTTCCAGTTGGCAATTATGAATAAATTTGCTATAAATATTCATGTGTACATATTCTCTTTGATTTGGTCTCCCATTTTCCAAATTCATGTTTACCGTTTAGCCTTAAAAAATAATTATTATAAAAGGAACATATAAAATAAATTTTAAAATGAAAAATATAATGAAGAAAATAAGAAAAATCCTTCATAGCCATAGATAACCAATATAATTTTATTGTTTTACCCAGGTTTATATGTTTTTAATATATGCAATATTTAAATTTGATATGCTATACAGTTTGTTTAATCTTTTTTTTTAAAGATTATTTATTTATTCATTTATTTGACAGAGAGAGAGCACAAGCAGGGGAATTGGCAGGGAGAGGGAGAAGCAGGCTCCCCACAGAGTAGGGGGAGCCCAATGTGGGACTCGATCCCAGGACCCTGGTATCATGACCTGAGACAAAGGCAGTCACTGAGCCAGCCAGGCACCCTGGTTAATCTTTTAAATTTAACTTTTAGTCAGTAACATTTTTGTTTTATTCCCAGATTTTCAATTTAACATTTTAAAAGTGGCATATATCTCTTGTTTTTTTAATCTACTAGTACATTCTATTTGTTTGTTTATTTATTTATATGTAAGTTCAATTAGCCAACATATACTACATCATTGGTTTTGGTGTAGTGTTCAATGATTCATTAGTTGTGTATAATACCTGGTGCTCATCACATAACGTGCCCTCCTTAATGTCCATCACCCAGATACACCATCCTCCCACCCACCTCCCTTTCAACAACCCTCAGTTTGTTTCCCAGAGTCAAGAGTCTCAAGGTTTGTCTCTCTCTCTGATTTCTTCCCAGTTTTCCCTCCCTTCCCCTATGATTCTCTACACTACTTCTTATATTCCACATATGAGTGAAACTATATCATAATTGCCTTTCTCGGTATTTCATTTAGCTTAATCCCCTACAGTTCCACCCATGTCGATGTAAATAGTAGGTATTCATCCTTTCTGATGGTTGAGTAATATTCCATTTTATATATGAACCACAACTTCTTTATCCATTCAACTGCTAAATGACGACATCATAGCTCCTTCCTCAGTTTGGCTATTGTGGACATTGCTTCTATGAACATTGGGGTGCTTGTGCCCATTCTTTTCACTGTATCTGTATCTTTGAGGTAAATACCCAGTAGTGCAATTGCTGGCACATAGGGTAGCTCTATTTTTAACTTCTTGAGGAACCTCCATACTGTTTTCCAGAATGGCTGTATTAGCTTCCATTTCCAACAGTGTAAGAGGGTTCCCCTTTCTCCACATCCTCACCAACATTTGTTCTTCCCTGTCTTGTTAATTTCAGTCACTTTAACTGGTGTAAGGTGGTATCTCATTGTGGTTTTGATTTGAATCTCCCTGATGATAAGTGATGTGGAGCACTTTTTCTTGTGTCTGTTGATCATCTGTATGTCTTCTTTGGAGAAGTGTCTGTTCACATCTTCTGCCCATTTCTTGACTAGATTATTTGGGTTTTTTGTCTGTTGAGTTTCATAAATTCTTTATAAATCTTGGATACTAGCCCTTTATCTGGTATGTCATTTCCAAAATATTCTGCCATTCTGTAGGATGCCTTTTAGTTTGGTTAAGTGTTTCCCTTGCCATGCAAAAACTTTGTATCTCGATAAAGTTCCAAAAGTTCATTTTTGTTTTTGTTTCCCTTGCCTTTAGAGATGTGTCTTGCAAGAAGTTGCTGCAACCTAGGTCAAAGAGGTTGCTGCCTATGTTCTCCTCTAGGATATTGATGGATTCCCGTCTCACATTGAGGCCTTTCATGCATTTTGAGTTTATCTTTGTGAAAGGTATAAGAGAATGGCCCAGTCTCGTTCTTCTGCATGTGGTGGCTGTCCAATTTTCCCAGCACCATTTATTGAAGAGACTGTCGTTTTTCCATTGGATATTCTTTCTTGCTTTGTTGAAGGTTAGATGACCATAGTGTTGAGGCTCCATTTCTGGAGGCTCTATTCTGTTCCATTGGTCTGTGCGTTTGTTTTTGTGCCAGTACCATACTGTCTTGATGTTTATAGCTTTGTAATAGCTTGAAGTCCGGCATTGTGATGCTCCCAGCTTTCGTTTTCTTTTTCACCATTCCCCTGGTGATTCAGGATCTTTTCTGGTTCCATACAATTTTAGGATTGTTTGTTCCAGCTCTGTGAAAAATGTCAATGGTATTTTGATAGAGATTGCAATGAAGTGTAGATTCAAATACTCTGGGCAGCATAGACATTTTAACAATTTTTATTCTTCCAATCCATGAGCATGGGATATTTTTCCCATCTCTTTGTGTCTTCCTCAATTTCTTTCATAAGTGTTCTGTAGATTCTAGAGTACAGATCCTTTACTTCTTTGGTTAGGTTTGTTCCTAGGTATCTTATGGGTTTTGGTGCAATTTTAAATGGGATTGATTCCTTAATTTTTCTTACTTCAGTCACATTGTTAGTGTATAGAAATGCCACTGATTTCTATGCATTGATTTTGTATCCTGCCACGTTGCTGAATTGCTGTATGAGTTCTAGTAATTTGGGGGTGGAGTCTCTTGGGTTTTCCACATAAAGTATCATGGCATCTGAGAAAAGATAGAGTTAGACTTCTTCTTTGTCAGTTTGAATGCCTTTCATTTCTTTTTGTTGCCTGACTGCTAAGGCTAGGACTTCTAGTACTATTTTGAACAATAGTGATGAGAATAGACATCCCTGTCGTGTTTCTGACCTTGAGGGAAAAGCTCTCAGCTTTTCCCCATTGAGAATGATATTTGCTGTGGGCTTATTGGAGATGGCTTTTATGATATTGATGTATGATCCCTCTATCCCTAGACTTTGAAGATTTTTAATTAGAAAAGGATGCTGTATTTTGTCAAATGCTTTTTCTGCATCAGTTGAGAGGATCATATGGTTTTTGTCCTTTCTTTTATTAATGTGATGTATCACATTGATTGATTTCTGAATATTGAACCATTCTTGCATCCCAGGAATAAATCCCACCTAGTTGTGGTGAATAATCCTTTAATGTACTGTTGGATCCTATTGGCTAGTTTCTTGGTGAGAATTTTGGCATCCATGTTCATCAGGGATATTGGTCTGTAAATCTCCTTTTTGGTGGGATCTTTGTCTGGTTTTGGGTAGGGTAATGGCCAGGGTAATGCTGGCCTCATAGAACAAGTTGGAAGTTTTCCTTCCATTTCTATTTTTTGAAACAGCTTCAGTGGAATAGGTATTAATTCTTTAAATGTTTGGGAGAATTCCCCTGGGAAACCTTCTGGCCCTACACTCTAGTTTTTTGGGAGGTGTTTAATTACTGCTTCAATTTCCTTGCTGGTCATCAGTCTGTTCAGATTGTCTACTTCCTGTTTCAGTCTTGGTAATTTATAGGTTTCCAGGAATGCATCCATTTCTTCCAGATTGCCTAATTTGTTGGCATATAGTATCTCATAATATGTTCTAACAATTGTCTGTATTTCCTTGATATTGGTCATGATCTGTCCCCTTTCATTCATGATTTTATAAATTTGGGTCGTTTCTCTGTTCATATGATAATTCTGGCCAGAGGTGTTCAGATTTTATTAATTTCTTTCAAAACCTCGAGTTTCATTGATCAGTTGTACTGTTTTTCTCATTTATATTTCATTGATTTCTGCTCTGATCTTTATTATTTCTCTTCTCTTCCTTGGTTTAGGCTTTATTTGCTGTTCTATCTCCAGGTCCTTTAAGTGTAGGGTTACCTTTTGTGTTTGGGATTTTTCTAATTTTTTGAGAGAGACTTGGATTGCTATGTACTTCCCTCGTAAGAACGCCTTTGCTGTATCCCATAGGTTTTGAAACCAATGTGTATTCATTCTTTAGCAGGATGCTCTTTAACCTCCAAGTGTTTGAGTTTCTTCCAATTTTCTTCTTGTGATTGAGTTCCAGTTTCAAAGCATTGTGGTCTGAAAATATACAGGGAATAATGTCAGTCTGTTGGTATCGGTTGAGTCCTGATTTTTGACTTAGTATGTGATCTATTCTGGGGAAATTTCCATATGCACTCCAGAAGAATGAGTATTCTGTTGATTTAGGATGGAATGTTCTGTATATACCTGCAAAGTCTGTCTGGTCCAGTGTGTCTTTCAAAGGCCTCGTTTCTTTGTTGATCTTCTGCTTAGATGATCTGTCCATTGCTTGAGTGGGGTGTTGAAGGACCGTACTATTAATGTATTATTATCAATGTGTTTCTTTACTCGGTTATTAATTGGTTTATATAATTGGCTGCTCCCACATTGGGGACATATATATTTACAATTGTTAGATCTTTTTGTTGGATAAACCCTTTAAATATGATATAGTGTCCCTCTACCTCTCTTACTACAGTCTTTGGTTTAAAATCTAATTTGTGTGATATGAGGATTGCTACCCCAGCTTTTTTTGAGGTCCATTAGCATGGTAAATTGTTCTCCAACTATTCACTTCAGTCTGGAGGTGTCTTTCGGTCTAAAATGCGTTTCTTGTAGACAGCGTATGGATGGTCTTGCTTTTTTATCCAATCTGATACCCCGTGTCTTTTGGTTGGAGCATTTAGCCCAATTACATTCAGAGTAACTATTGAAAGATATGAATTTAGTGCCATTGTATTGCCTGTAAAGACCCTGTTTCTGTAGATTGTCTCTGTTACTTTCTGGTCTATGTTACCCTTGGGCTCTCTCTTCACTTACAGAATCCCCATTAACATTTCTTCCGTGACTGGCTTGGTACTCACATATTCTTTCAGTTTCTGTCTGTCCTGAAAGCTCTTTATCTCTCCTTCTGTTTTGAATGACAGCCTTGCTGGATAAAGTATTCTTGGCTGCATGTACTTCTCATTTAGTATCCTGAATATAACTTACCAGCCCTTTCTGGCTTGCCAGGTTTTTGTGGATAGGTCTGATGTTATTCCGATGTTCCTTCTTCCATATTTAGGGAACCTTCTCTCCCTAGCTGCTCTCAGGATAACTTCTTTTGGTCTAAGATTTGCAAGCTTCACTATTATATGTTGGGGTGTTGATCATTTTTATTGACTTTGGGAGGGGTCCTCTCTACCTCTTAGACAGGGATGTTTGCTTCCTTCCCCAGATTAGGGAAGTTCTCAGCCATGATTTGTTCGAATATACTTTCTTGTCCTCTCTCTCTATCCACCCCCTCCGGGATCCCAATACTACTGACATTGGTTTGTTTCAAGGCATCATTAAATTCTCGAAGCCTTTCTTTTTGGGCTATTAGTTGTCTTTCTCCCTTTTTCTCAGCTTCCTTCCTTTTCATCAGCCTGTCCTCTAGATCACTTTTTCTCTCTTATGCCTTATTCACCCTAGCTGTTAGAACATCCATTTAGACTGCATCTCATTCATAGCATTTTTAAGTTCGGCCTGATTAGATCTCATTTCTGCCCTTAGAAATTGTGTATTGTCATGTATGCTGTTTTCAAGCCTAGCTATTTACTTTATAATTGTTATTTTGAATTCCATCTCTGACTTCTTACTTATATCCATGTTGATTAGCTCTGTAGCAGAGAACATTGCCTCTGGTTCTTTCCTTTGTTGTGAATTCCTCTTTGTAGTCATTCTTCCCAAGGAAGGATGGGTGAGCGAATGAACAGAGTCCAAAATATCAACCATGACCCAAGCAAAATGCACCCAAGAAAAAATCCAAAGTGGTTGGGAAGCCACTACAGAAAAGCAATCAAAGCCAAAATGAAACAAAATAATAAAAAAGGGATGGGAAGAGAGACTATAATCTCACAGGGTGGACAAAACAGGGTGATCCACTTGTTTCTGATTGAATTTTGGATGAAGAAACTACATCCCACTAATTTATTTATTATATATATAAATAAAATTTAATCGAGTGAAGAAAGGATGAAAATGAAACATATATTCATAAAATGTAGATGTGAAAAAACTGAAAGTTGAAAAGCAACTCTAAAAACATAGTTTGGTAAAGTAAGAATCTAGTTGAAATGGGAAAAAGGTAAAAAATTAATAATAAATGGAAAATTTTAGACTGAAGGATAAATGGGTGCTGAGGAAACACCTGGGGCCAATATACTATTTTTCCCCTGGCCCCGAAGTTTTAAAATCTTGTGAGATTCATAAGCTTGTCATTCACTTGTTCTTCCAGTCAGTCTTCTGGGGGAGAGGCCTGCCATGCTACTTCTCAGATGTCTTTGCCTGGGTGGAGTTGCCCACCCCTGTCAGGGGAATGGGGTCAATGTACACTTCTGGTCGGTGTGGCTTTTTTTCCCTGGAGGCTTTCCATGCCTCTTCAGAGGGTCAGTGCAAAAATGGCTGTGTCCGGATCCCCTGCCCAAAGCCACAAGATCACAGTCACAGTCCCCTATCTTCGATAAACCCTCCAGGTCAGTCTCCACTTCTGTGTGCCACAAACTCTGCAGACTCCTGTGGTTCTTAACCATTGCAGTTCACCCTGAGCAAGTCCCCGGGACTTGAGATCATGTGACTTCAAGCAGTTGTGGGCTCCAGCACACACCCTGCTCTGCGGCCATTTTGCCTCTCCCAGGGGATGGTAAACAGCCCACAAATTCCAGTCCTTTTCAGAGTGCTCAGGCAAAGAGCGATCTCCCGACTGGCCCAGCTCCCAGTTGGCCCAGCTCCCGCTTATGGCAGCTGGAGCTGAAAATCCTTCCTGGGCTTGCTGACCATAACCAGTTTCCCCACTCCACTGCTTGGGCACTCTGTTAGTTCAGGCACCCCTGTACTTTCTGTCCCCTGGGATCCTGAGACCATAATGACCCACCTAGAATTCTGCCCTATTCATCCCCTTTGCCCTTTTCAAAACAGGGTGTCTCTTACTGGAGCAGATTTCCAAAGGTCCTGATTTTTTGCTCCAGTGTTATATCACTTTACAGTGGCCAGGTTATGGAGGCTCCCTCCATTCTCCATTTATCTTCTGATATTTCCCACAAAGATTCAAGGTTCTGCACCTCCCACCTTGCAAAAAGTAGTCATTTTTCTGCTTGTAGAGATCCAGATAAATCTTATATCTCAGGTTGAATTCGTGTGTGTTCAGAATGGTTTGATAGATATCCAGCTAAATTCAAAGAACCAAATGAAACGAGGTCCCCTACTCTGCCACCATCTTGCACCCTCCTGCTTCCCTCTATCTTTTTCTTCTTTCCAATATGTTTATCTATTTTCTTAAATTACACATATGCATGAAATCATATGGTATTGGTCTTTCTCTGACTGACTTATTTGCTTAGCATAATACACTCTAGCTCCATCCACATCATTGCAAAGGGCAAGATTTCATTCTGTTTCATAGCTGAGTAATATACCATTATACACACAAACACACACACACACACACACACACACACACACACACCACATCAACTTTACCCACTATCAGTCAATGAACATTTAGCTCTTTACATAGTTTGTCTATTGTTCATAGTACTGGTGCTATAAACATTGGGGAGCATGTGTCCCTTTGAATCTGTGTTTCTGTACCCTTTGGGTAAACTCCTAGTAGTGCAATTGCTGGGTCATAGGGTAGGTCTATTTTTAACTTTTAGAGGAACCTCAGTATGTTTTCCAGAGTGGCTGCACCAGTTTGCATTCCCACCAACAGTGTAAGTGAATTAGTTTCTCTGTAAACTTTTATTTTTTTAATTTTATTTTCTAATGTCATGTTAGTAACCATTAGTTTTTGATGTAGTGTTCCATGATTCATTCTTTGTGTAGAACATCCAGTACTCCATTCAATATGTGCCCTCCTTAATACCCATCACCAGGCTAACACATCCACCCACCTCGCTCCCTTCTAAAACCCTCAATTTGTTTCTCAGAGTCCATAGTCTCTCATGGTTCATCTCCCCTTCCAATTCCCCCCCTTTAATTTTTCCCTTCCTACTATCTTCTATTTTTTTTAACAAATAATGTATTATTTGTTTCAGAGGTACAGGTCCGTGATTCATCAGTCTTACACAATACACAGCACTCAACATAACACATGCCCTCCCCAATGTCTATCACCCAGCCACCCCATCCCTCCCACTGCCCTCCACTCCAGAAACCCTCAGTTTGTTTCCTGAGATTAACAATTCCTCATATCAGTGAGATCATATGATACTTGTCCTTATCTGAGTGACTTATTTCGCTTAGCATAGTAACCTCTAGTTCCATCCACGTTATTGCAAATGGCAAGATTTCGTTGTTTTTTGATGGCTGCATAATATTCCATTATATATATACACCACATCATCTTTATCCATTCATCTGTTGATGGACATCTTGGCTCTTTCCATAGTTTGGCTATTGTGGACATTGGTGCTATAAACATCGGGGTGCATGTACCCCTTCTGATCACTACATTTGTATCTTTGGGGTAAATACCCAGTAGTGCAATTGCTGGGTCGTAGGGTAGCTCTATTTTCAACTTTATGAGGAACTTCCATACTGTTTTCCAGAGTGGCTGCACCAGCTTCCATTCCCATCAACAGTGTAGGAGGATTCCCCTTTCTCCACATCCTCACCAACATCTGTCATTTCCCGAATTGTTAATTTTAGCCATTCTGACTGGTGTGACGTGGTATCTCATTGAGGTTTTGATTTGGACTTCCCTGGGGCCAAGTGATGTTGAACACTTTTTCATGTGTCTGTTGGCCATTTGTCTGTCTTTGCAGAAATGTCGGTTCATGTCTTCTGCCCATTTCTTGATTGGATCATTTGTTCTTTGGGTGTTGAGTTTGATAAGTTCTTTATAGATTTTGGAAGCTAGCCCTTTATCTGATATGTCATTTGCAAATATCATCTCCCATTCTCTCAGTTGTCTTTTGGTTTTGTTGACTGTTTCCTTTGTTGTGCAAAAGGTTTTTATCTTGATGAAGTCCTAATAGTTCATTTTTGCCTTGCTTCGCTTGCCTTTGGCGAACTTTCTAAGAAGAATTTGTTGTGGCTGAGGTCGAAGAGGTTGCTGCCTGCATTCTCTGAGAGGATTTTGATGGATTCCTGTCTCACATTTACGTCTTTCATCCATTTTGAGTCTATTTTTGTGTGTGGTGTAAGGAAATGGTCCAGTTTCATTCTTCTGCATGTGGCTGTCCAATTCTCCCAACACCATTTGTTGAAGAGGTTGTCTTTTTTCCACTGGACATTCTTTCCTGCCGTGTCAAAGATTAGTTGACCACAGAATTGAGGGTCCATTTCTGGGCTCTCTATTCTGTTCCATTGATCTATGTGTCTGTTTTTGTGCCAGGACCATACTGTCTTGATGATGACAGCTTTGTAATAGAGCTTGAAGTCTGGAATTGTGATGCCACCAGCCTCAGTTTTCTTTTTCAACATTCCTCTGGCAATTTGGAGTCTTTTCTGGTTCCATACAAATTTTAGGATAATTTGTTCCATTTCTTTGAAAAAAGTGGATGGTATTTTGATAGGGATTGCATTAAATGTGTAGATTACTCTAGGTAGCAATGACATTTTCACAATATTTGTTCTTCCGATCCATGAGCATGGAATATTTTTCCATTTCTTTGTGTCTTCCTCAATTTCCTTCATGAGTATTCTATAGTTTTCTGAGTACAGATTCTTTTCCTCTTTGGTTAGATTTATTCCTAGGTATCTTATGGTTTTGGGTGCAATTGTAAATGGGATTGACTCCTTAATTTCTCTTTCTTCTGTCTTGTTGTTGGTGTATAGAAATGCAACTGATTTCTGTGCATTGATTTTATATCCTGCACTTTACAGAATTCCTGTATGAGTTCTAGGAGTTTTGTTGTGGAGTCTTTTGGGTTTTCCACATAAAGTATCATATCGTTTGCAAAGAGTGAGAGTTTGACCATTTCTTAACTGATTCAGATGCCTTTTATTTCTTTCTGTTGTCTCATTGCTGTGGCTAGGAGGTCTAGTACTATGCTGAATAGCAGTGGTGATAGTAGACATCCCTGCCATGTTCCTGACTTTAGGGGAAAAGCTCTTAGTTTTTCCCCTTTGGGAATGATATTTGCTGTGGGTTTTTCATAGATGGCTTTTATGATATTGAGCTATGTACCCTCTATCCCTACACTGTGAAGAGTTGTAATCAAGAAAGGATGTTGTATTTTGTAAAATGCTTTTTCTACATCTATTAAGAGGATCATATGGTTCTTGTTTTTTCTTTTATTAGTGTATTGTATCACATTGATTGATTTGCAGATGTTGAACCAACTTGCAGCCCAGGGATAAGTCCACTTGGTTGTGGTGAATAATCCATTTATTGTACTGTTGGATTCTATTGGCTAGTATTTTGATGAGAATTTTTGCATCCATGTTCATCAGGGATATTGGTCTGTAGTTCTCCTTTTTGATGGGGTCTTCATCTGCTTTTCGGATCAAGTTAATGCTCGCCACATAAAATTGGTTTGGACCTTTTCCTTCGATTTCTGTTTTTTGGAACAGTTTTAGAAGAATAATTATTGATTCTTCTTTAAATGTTTGGTAGCATTGCCCTGGGAAGCCATCTGGCCCTGGGATCTTGTTTGTTGGGAGTTTTTGATTACTGCTTCAATTTCCTTACTGGTTATTGGTCTGTTCAGGTTTTCTATTTCTTCTTGGTTCACTTTTGGTAGTTTATCCATCTCTAGGAATGCACCCATTTCTTCCAGATTATCTAACTTGCTGGCATGTAGTTGTTCATAATATGTTTTTATAATTGTTTGTATTTCTTTGGTGTTGGTTGTGATCTCTCCTCTTTCATTCATGATTTTGTTGATTTGGGTCATTTCTCTTTTCTTTTTGATAAGTCTGGCCAGGGGTTTATCAACCTTATTCTTTCAAAGAATCAGCTCCTAGTTTCGTTGATCTGTTCTACTGTTCTTTTGGTTTCTATTTCATTGATTTCTGCTCTGATCTTTATTATTTCTCTTCTCCTGCTGGGTTTAGGCTGTATTTGCTGTTCTTTCTCCAGCTCCGTTAGGTGTAGGGTTAGGTTGTGTATTTGAGACCTTTCTTGTTTCTTGAGAAAGGCTTGTATTGCTATATACTTTCTTTCTAGGACCTCCTTTGCTGCATTCCAAAGATTTTGAACAGTTGCGTCTTTATTTTCATTGCTTTCCATGAATTTTTTAAATTCTTCTTTAATTTCCTGGTTGACTCATTCATTCTTTAGTAGGATGCTATTTAGCCTCCATGTATTTGAGTTCTTTCTGACTTTCCTCTTGTGATTGAGTTCTAGTTTCAAAGCATTGTGGTCCAAAAATATGGAAGGAATGATCCCACTGTTTTGGTACCGGTTGAGACCTAATTTGTGAGCTAGGATGTGATCTATTCTGGAGAATGTTCCATGGGCACTAGAGAAGAATGTGTATTCTGTTGCTTTGGGATGGAATGTTCTGAATATATCTCTGAAGTCCATCTGGTCCAGTGTGTCATTTAATGCCTTTATTTCCTTGTTGAACTTTTGCTTATATGATCTGTCCATTTCAGTGAGGTGGGTGTTAAAGTTCCCCACTATTATTGTATTGTTGTCAATGTGTTTCTTTGCTTTTGTTATTAATTGGCTTATATGATTGGCTGTTCCCATGTTAGGGGCATAGATGTTTACAATTGTTAGATCTTGTTGGATAGACCCTTTAAGTAAGATATAGTGTCCTTCTTCATCTCTTATTATAGTCTGGTTTATAATCTAATTTGTCTGATATAAGGATTGCCACCCCAGCTTTCTTTTGATGTCCATTAGCACGGTAAATGGTTTTCCAGCTCCTCATGTTCAATGTGGATGTGTCTTTGGATCTAAAGTGAGTCTCTTGCAAACAACATATCAATGGGTCTTGTTTTTTTCTCTAATCTGATACTCTGTGTCTTTTGATTGGGGCATTTGGCCCATTTACATTCAGGGTAACTATTGAAAGATATGAATTTAGTGCCTTTGTATTGCCTGTAAGGTGACTGTTACTATATATTGTCTCTATTCCTTTCTGATCTATGTTATTTTTAGGCTCTCTCTTTGCTTAGAGGACCCTTTTCAATATTTCTTGTAGGGCTGCTTTGGTGTTTGCAAATACTTTTAGGTTTTGTTTGTCCTGGAAGCTTTTTTATCTCTCCTTCCATTTTCAATGACAGCCTAGCTGGATATAGTATTCTTTTTTTTTTTTTTTTAAGATTTTATTTATTCGACAGAGAGAGATACAGTGAGAGAGAGAACACAAGCAGGCTTCCTGCAGAGCAGGGAGCCTGATGCGGGGCTTGATCCCTGGACTGTGGGATCATGACCCGAGCTGAAGGCAGATGCATAATGACTGAGCCACCCAGGCGCCCCTGGATATAGTATTCTTGGTTGCCTATTTTCCTCGTTTAGTGCTCTGAATATATCATGCCAGCCCTTTCTGGCCTGCCAGGTCTCTGTGGATAGGTCTGCTGCTAATCTAATGATTCTACCATTGTAGGTTACAGACCTCTTGTCCCAAGATGCTTTCAGGATTTTCTCTTTGTCTCTGAGACTTGTAACTTTTACTATAAGATGTCGGGGTGTTGACCTATTTTTATTGATGTTGAGGGGGGTTCTCTGTGCCTCCTGGATTTTGATGCCTGTTCCCTTCCCCAAATTAGGGAAGTTCTCTGCTATGATTTGCTCCAGTATACCTTCTGCCCCTTTCTCTCTTCCTTCTTCTGGGATCCCAATTATTCTAATATTATTTTGTCTTATGATATCTCTTATCTCTCAAATTCTGCCCTCATGATCCAGTAGTTGTTTATCTCTCTTTTTCTCAGCTTCATTATTCTCCACCATTTGGACTTCTATATCACTAATTCTCTCTTCTGCCTCATTTTTCCTAGCACTTAGAGCCTCCATTTTTCATTGCATATCATTAATAGCTTTTTTTATTTCAACTTGGTTAGATTTTAGCTCTTCTATTTCTCCAGAAAGGGTTTCTCTAGTATCTTCCATGCTTTTTTCAAGCCCAGCTAGTATGTTTATAATCGTCATTCTGAATTCTAGTTCTGACATCTTACTAATGTCCGTATTGATTAGGTACCTGGCAGTCTGTACTTCCTCTTGTTCTTTTTTTTTTTTTTTGAGGGAGTTTTTCCATCTTGTCATTTCATCCAGAGGAGAATAGATGATTGTGAGAACAAAATACTAACAGGGCAACAACGACCCTAAAAAAACTATACACTAAACAAATCAGAAGAGACATAAAACCGGAGGGAAAAGAAAGGGAAAGAAAGAAAAAGAAAAGAATATGCTCAAATATGATCAGGGTGGTGAATAGATCAGTGCCACACCCTATATTTTGGGTGTATTTTCATTTGTTAGAAGAAACTGCTTCCCAAAATTTTAAAGAATGAAAAACTTATATATGTACAAAAATAAGGGTAAATATGATGAAGGGATGGAACATGACTGTAAAGATGAAAATTAAAAAAGATTTTAAAAAGGAATTGATAAGGTAAGAAGTTGGTTGGAAAAAGAAAGAAGAGAAATTTAAAAAAAGATGGAGAGAATGTGATCAAGCAAGAGACTGGAACAAAGCCATACACTAGAGATTTAGAGTAATTGTTGGTCTGTTAGAAGAAACTGTATCCCAAACTTTTAGAGAGAACAACTTATATATATACAAAAATAAGGTTAACTACAATGAAGGGATAGCATACGACTCTTAAAATGAAAAATAAAAAAGATTTTTTAAAAGGGGGGTTGATAATACAAGTTGTTGGTTGAAAAAGGGAAAAATAAAAATTCAAAAAAATAGAAAAAGAAAAAAAGAAAATTTTAAAAATTAACTTAGAAACACCAATGAATCATGGGAAAAAATGGCATCAATTCTATGTGCTGTATTCCCCTAGTGCTGGAGTTCTGCCATTCTCATTGATCAGTAAACCTGGTCTTGGCTGGCTGTTCTTGCTGATCTTCTGGGGGAGGGGCCTGATGCAGTGATTCTCAAATGTATTTGCCCGAGAAGGAATTGCCCCACCCTTGCCAGGGGCCAGGCTAAGTAATGTGCTTGGGTTTGCTCTCAGTAGTTTTTATTCCCTGAAATCTTTCATTACAGCTTTGGAGGACAAGAATGAAAATGGTGGCCTCCCAATCTCCACCCCGGAGGAGGCGAAAACTCCGGGCCCCACTCCTCAGTGAGCCCCCAGAGAAAAGCAGTCAATCAGTCCTTTCTCCTCAGTCTCCACCCACAGTCCGTGGCCGCCTGGACTGTGATGGAGCATTTCTATCTCTGGCACAGGACCCCATTTGGAGTCTCCAAACCCAGCAGATTCCTGCAGTGTGCTTCTGCGCCACTCCTCCCGGGGAAGGAAGGGGAGTCTCCCAGATCTGCCGACTGTTAGGTCCCTGCTGGAAGAGTAGTGGCCTGAGACCACACTGTCCCAGTGGGGGTCCCACCACCAACTTATCCACTGGAGCGATGTCCCTCAGCGGAGTAGACTTCTAAAAGTTCCGATTTTGTGCTCCACTGCTCTATCACTTGCCAGTAGCCAGCTGATGGAGGCTCCCTCCCCCTGTGGTCTATCTTCCCGAATAACACCTTGGCTTCACTTCTCTGCACATCCTACCTTCCAGAAAGTAGTTGCTTTTCTGTTCAGAGAGCTGCTGCTATTCTCTTCTATCTCCTTTTGAGTTTGTAGATGTTCAGAATGGTTTGATACCTATCTAGCTGAATTCCTGGGACCGGATGAAATTTCGGTCTCCTACTCCTCCACCATCTTGCTCCTCCTCCTCTCTATATCCTTGCCAACATCTGCTGTTTCCTATGTTGCTCAATTTCACCTTTTAACAGGTGTGAGGTATTATCTGATCATGGTTTTCATTTGTATTTCCCTGATGATGAGTGATGTTGAGCATCTTTTCATGTGTCTTTAGCCACCCGTATGTCTTTGGAAAAATGTTTAATCATGTCTTCTGCCATTTCTTAACTCTATTATTAATGTTAGTGGTGGTGGGTTTGATAAGTTCTCTATAGATTTTGGATACTAACCCTTTATCAGATATGTCATTTACAAATATTTCTCCCATTTTGTAAGTTGTCTTTTACTTTTGTGGACTGTTTCCTTCACTGTACAGAAGATTTTTATCTTGATGAAGTTCCCGCTAGTACATTTTTGCTTTTGCTTCCCTTGCCTTTGGAGGCATTTCTGGCAAGACGTTGCTGTAGCCAAGGTCAAAGAGGTTGCTGCCTGTGGTCTTGTCTAGAATTCTGATGGATTCCTGTCTCACATTTAGGTTGTCCATCCATTTTGCATTTACTCATGGTATAAGAATGTGGTCCAGTGTCATTCTTCTGTATGTTGCTCTCCAATTTTCCCAATGAAAGAAAGGATAAGAACAACATGATCCTCACAACAGTTTTTTTGAAGAGACTGACTTTTTTCCATTAGATATTCCTTTCTGTTTATCAGAGATTAATTGACCATATATTTGTGGGTCAATTTCTGGGTTTTCTATTCTGTTTCTTTGATCTATTTGTCTGTTTTTGCATCAGTACCATATTATCTTGATGGTTACATCTTTGTAATACAGCTTGAAGACCCAAATCGTGATGCCTACAGCTTTGATTTTCTTTTTCAGGGTTTCATTGGCTATTTGGGGTCTTTTGGGGTTCCATACAAATTTTAGGATTCTTTCTTCTACTCTGTGAAAAATGCTGTTGGTATTTTAATAAGGATTGCATTAAATATGTAGATTGCTTTCGGTACTATAGACATTTTAACAATGTTTGTTCTTCCAATCCATGAGCATGGAATGCTTTTTCATTTCCTTGTGTCTTCTTCAATTTCTTTCATAAGTGTTCTACAGTTTTCAGAGTACAGATCTTTTACCTCTTTTGTTAGGTTTATTCCCAGGAATCTTATTGTTTTTGGTGCAATTGTAAATGAAACTGATTCCTTCATTTCTTTTTCTGCTACTTCATTATTGGTGTATACAAATGCAACTGATTTCTGTACATTGATTTTATATACTATGACTTTACTGAATTCTTATATTAGTTCCTCCAATTTTTGGTGGTGTTTGCCAGATTTCCTACATATAGTATTTTTTTATTTCTTTTTAAAATTTTTTTCTTGTTATGTTAATCACCATATATTACATCATTAGTTTTTGATGTAGTGTTCCATGATTCATTGTTTGTTCAAAACACCCGGTGCTCCATGCAGAATGTGCACTCTTTAATACCCATCACCAGGCTAACCCATCCCCCTATGCTCCTCCCCTCTAAAACCCTCAGTTTGTTTTTCAGAGTCCATCATCTCTAATGGTTCATCTCCCCCTCTGACTTACTCCCCTCCATTCTTCCTCTCCTACTATCTTCTTCTTTTTCTTTTTTCTTAAAATATGTTGCATTATTTGTTTCAGACGTACAGATCTGTGATTCAACAGTCTTGCACAATTCACAGCACTCACCGTAGCACATACCCTACCCAATGTCTATCACCCAGCCTCCCCATCCCTCCCACACCACACCACTCCAGCAACACTGTTTGTTTCCTGAGACTAAGAATTCCTCATATCAGTGAGGTCATATGGTACATGTATTTCTCTGATTGACTTACTTCACTCAGCATAACACCCTCCAGTTCCATCCACGTGGTTGCAAAGATCTCGTTCCTTTTGATGGCTGCATAATATTCCATTGTGTATATATACCACATCTTCTTTATCCATTCATCTGTTGATGGACATCTTGGCTCTTTCCACAGTTTGGCTATTGTGGACATTGCTGCTATAAACATTGGGGTGCACGTACCCCTTCGGGTCCCTACATTTGTATCTTTGTGGTAAATACCCAGTAGTGCAATTGCTGGATCGTATGGTACCTCTATTTTCAACTGTTTGAGGAACCTCCATACTGTTTTCCAGAGGGGTTGCACCAGCTTGCATTCCCACCAACAGTGTAGGAGGGTTCCCCTTTCTCCACATCCCCGCCAACATCTGTCGTTTCCTGACTTGTTAATTTTAGCCATTCTGACTGGTGTGAGGTGGTATCTCATTGAGGTTTTGATTTGGATTCCCCTGATGCCGAGCGATGTTGAGCACTTTTTCATGTGTCTGTTGGCCATTTGGATGTTTTCTTTGGAAAAATGTCTGTTCATGTCTTCTACCCATTTCTTGATTGGATTATTTGTTCTCTGGGTGTTGAGTTTGATAAGTTCTTTATAGATTTTGGATACTAGCCCTTTATCTGATATGTCATTTGCAAATATTTTATCCCATTCTGTCGGTTGTCTTTTGGTTTTGTGTACTGTTTCTTTTGCTGTGCAAAAGCTTTTTATCTTGATGAAATCCCAATAGTTCATTTTTGCCCTTGCTTCCCTTGCCTTTGGCGATGTTGCTAGGAAGAAGTTGCTGCGGCTGAGGTCGAAGAGGTTGCTGCCTGTGTTCTCCTTTAGGATTTGGATGGACTCCTGTCTCACGTTTAGGTCTTTCAACCATTTGGAGTCTATTTTTGTGTGTGGTGTAAGGAAATGGTCCAGTTTCATTCTTCTGCATGTGGCTGTCCAATTTTCCCAACACCATTTGTTGAAGAGACTGTCTTTTTTCCATTGGACATTCTTTCCTGCTTTGTCAAAGATAAGTTGACCATAGAGTTGAGGGTCCATTTCTGGGCTCTCGATTCTGTTCCATTGATCTATGTGTCTGTTTTTGTGCCAGTACCATACTGCCTTGATGATGACAGCTGTGTAATAGAGCTGGAAGTCCAGAATAGTGATGCCTCCAGCTTTGCTTTTCTTTTTCAACATTCCTCTGGCTATTCGGGGTCTCTTCTGGTTCCATACAAATTTTAGGATTATTTCTTCCATTTCTTTGAAAAAAGTGGATGGTATTTTGATGGGGATTGCATTGAATGTGTACATTGCTCTAGGTAGCATTGACATCTTCACAATGTTGGTTCTCCCAATCCATGAGCATGGAACGTTTTTCCATTTCCTTGTCTTCTTCAATTTCCTTCATGAGTATTTTATAGTTTTCTGAGTACAGATCCTTTGCCTCTTTGGTTAAATTTATTCCTAGGTATCTTATGGTTTTGGGTGCAATTATAAATGGGATTGACTCCTTGATTTGTCTCTCTTCTGTCTTGTTGTTGGTGTATAGGAATGCCACTGATTTCTGTGCACTGATTTTATAGCCTGCTACTTGACTGAATTCCTGTATGAGTTCTAGCAGTTTTGGGGTGGAGTCTTTTGGGTTTTCCACATACAGTATCATATCATCTGCAAAGAGTGAGAGTTTGACTTCCTCTTTGCCGATTTGGATGCCTTTGATTTCTTTTTGTTGTCTGATTGCTGTGGCTAGGACTTCTAATACTATGTTGAATAGCAGTGGTGAGAGTGGACATCCCTGCCGCGTTCCTGACCTTAGGGGAAGAGCTCTCAGCTTTTCCCTATTGAGAATGATATTCCCTGTAGGTTTTTCATAGATGGCTTTTATGATATTGAGGTATGTACCCTCTATCCCTATACTCTGAAGAGTTTTGATCAAGAAAGGATGCTGTACTTTGTCAAATGCGTTTTCTGCATCTATTGAGAGGATCATATGATTCTTGTTCTTTCTTTTGTTAATGTATTGTATCACGTTGATTGATTTGCGGATGTTGAACCAGCCTTGCAGCCCAGGGATAAATCCCACTTGGTCATGGTGACTAATCCTTTGAATGTACTGTTGGACCCTATTGGCTAGTATTTTGGGAGAATCTTCGTATCCATGTTCATCAATTATATTGGTCTGTAATTCTCCTTTTTGATGGGGTCTTTGTCTGGTTTGGAGATCAAGGTAATGGTGGCCTCATAAAATGAGTTTGGAAGTTTTCCTTCCATTTCTATTTTTTGGAACAGTTTCAGGAGAATAGGTATTAATTCTTCTTGAAATGTCTGATAGAATTCCCCTGGGAAGCCATCTGGCCCTGGGCTTTTGTTTGTTGGGAGATTTTTGATGACTGCTTCAATTTCCTTAGGGGTTATAGTTCTGTTCAGGTTTTGTATTTCTTCCTGGTTCAATTTTGGTAGTTGATACATCTCTAGGAATGCACCCATTTCATCCAGGTTATCTAATTTGCTGGCTTAGAGTTGCTCATAATATGTTCTTATAATTGTTTGTATTTCTTTGGTGTTGGTTGTGATCTCTCCTCTTTCATTCATGATTTTGTTGATTTGGGTCATTTTTCTTTTCTTTTTGATCAGTCTGGCCAGGGGTTTATCAATCTTGTTAATTCTTTCAAAGAACCAGATCCTAGTTTCGTTGATCTGTTCTACTGTTCTTTTGGTTTCTAGTTCATTGATTTCTGCTCTGATCTTTATTATTTCTCTTCTCCTGCTGGGTTTAGGCTTTATTTGCTACAGGTGTAGGGTTAGGTTGTGTATTTGAGACCTTTCTTGTTTCTTGAGAAAGGCTTGTAATGCTATATACTTTCCTCTCAGGACTTCCTTTGCCGTATCCCAAAGATTTTGAACAGTTGTGTTTTCATTTTCATTGGTTTCCATGAATTTTTTTAATTCTTCTTTAATTTCTTGGTTGACCCATTCATTCTTTAGTAGGATGCTCTTTAGCCTCCATGTATTTGAGTTCTTTCCAACTTTCCTCTTGTGATTGAGTTCTAGTTTCAAAGCATTGTGGTCTGAAAATATGCAGGGAATGATCCCAATCTTTTGGTACCGGTTGAGACCTGATTTGTGACCTAGGATGTGATCTATTCTGGAGAATGTTCCATGGGCACTAGAGAAGAATGTGTATTCCGTTGCTTTGGGTTGGAATTTTCTGAATATGTCTGTGAAGTCCATTTGGTCCAGTGTGTCATTTAAAGTCTTTATTTCCTTGTTGATCTTTTGCTTAGATGATCTGTCCATTTCAGTCAGGGGGGTGTTAAAGTTCCCCACTATTATTGTGTTGTTGTCAATGTGTTTCTTCGCTTTTGTTATTAATTGCCTTATATAATTGGCTGCTCCCATGTTCGGGGCATAGATATTTACAATTGTTAGATCTTCTTGTTGGATAGACCCTTTAAGTAGGATATACTGTCCTTCCTCATCTCTTATTACAGTCTTTGTTTTAAAATCTAGTTTGTCTGATATAAGGATTGCCACCCCAGCTTTCTTTTGGTGTCCATTAGCCTGGTAAATCGTTTTCCACCCCCTCACTTTCAATCTGGGGGTGTTTTTGGGTCTAAAATGAGTCTCTTGCAGACAGTATATTGATGGGTCTTGTTTTTTAATCCAATCTGATAGCCTGTGTCTTTTGATTGGGGCATTTAGCCCATTTACATTCAGGGTAACTATTGAAAGGTATGAATTTAGTGCCATTGTATTGCCTGTAAGGTGATTGTTACTGTATATTGTCTGTGTTTCTTTCTAATCTATGCTGCTTTTATGCTCTCTCTTTGCTTAGAGGACCCCTTTCAATATTTCTTGGAGGGCTGGTTTCGTTTTTGCAAATTCCTTTAGTTTTTGTTTCTTCTGGAAGCTTTTTATCTCTCCTTCTATTTTCAATGACAGGCTAGCTGGATATAGTATTCTTGGCTGCATATTTTTCTCGTTCAGTGCTCTGAAGATATCTTGCCAGTCCTTTCTGGACTGCCAGGTCTCTGTGGATAGGTCTGTTGCCAATCTAATATTTTTACCATTGTAGGTTACATATCTCTTCTCCCGAGCTGCTTTCAGGATTTTCTCTTTGTCTCTGAGACTTGTAAGTTTTACTATTAGATGTTGGGGTGTTGACCTATTATTATTGATTTTGAGAGGGTTTCTCTGTGCCTCCTGGATTTTGATGCCTGTTTTCTTCCTCACATTAGGGAAGTTCTCTGCTATTATTTGCTCCAATATACCTTCTACCCCTCTCTCTCTTTCTTCTTCTTCTGGGATCCCAATTATTCTAATGTTGCTTTGTCTTATCGTATCACTTATCTCTCGAATTCTGTCCTCGTGATCCTGTAGTTGTTTATCTCTCTTTTTCTCAGCCTCTTTATTTTCCATCATTTGGTCTTCTATATCACTGATTCTCTCTTCTGCCTCATTTATCCTAGCAGGTAGTGCCCCCATTTTTGATTGCACCTCATCAATAGCCTTTTGACTTCGACTTGATTAGATTTTAGTTCTTTTATTTCTCCAGAAAGGGTTTCTCTAATAACTTCCATGCTCTTTTCAAGCCCAGCTAGTATCTTTAAAGTCATGATTCTGAACTCTAGGTCTGACATCGTACTATTGTCCGAACTGAGTAGGTCCCTGGCTGACGGTACTACCTCTTATTCTTTTTGCTGAGGTGATTTTTTTCGTCTTGTCATTTTGTCCATAGGAGAATAGATGAATGAGAGAATAAAATGCTAACAGGTTTACAACGTCCCCAGCAAATATACTGTATACAAATCAGAAAAGACCTGAAACCAGGGGAAAAGAAAGGGAAAGAAAGAAAAAAGAAAGAGGAAAAAAAAAAGATAAAAACAAAAACAGAACAATACAAAAAAAGCAGAATATGATCAAATATGATCAGGCTAGTGCATAGATCAGTGCCACACACTAGATTTTGGGCGTATTTTGGTCTGTTATAAAAAAGTGCCTCCTAAAATTTTAAAGGAAGAAAGACATATATGTACAAAATAAGGGTTGATACAATGAAGGGATCGAAGATGACTGTAAAGATGAAAATTATAAAAGGTTTTATAAAAGGAATTGATAAGATAAGTTGTTTGAAAAAAGAAAGAAGAAGATTTAAGACAAAAAAAAGAAAAAAGGGAGAGAATGTGATCAGGCAGGAGACTAGAACAAAGCCATACACTAGTGATTTAGGTATATTTTGATCTGTTAGAAGAAACTGTATCTCAAAATTTTAAAGAGAGAACAACTTATATATATATGCCAAAAATAAGGGTAACTACTATGAAGGGATAAAATATGACTCTAAAAATTAAAAATAAAAAAAAATTTTTTTTAAAAAGGGATTGATAAGATGTTGGTTGAAAAAGGGAAAAAGTAAAATTAAAAAAAAAACAGTTAACAAAAATTAACTTTGATGAACTAATGAATCATGGTAAAAAAAAAGCCATGAATTCTATGTGCAGTATTCCCCTAGCCCTGAAGTTCTCCCGTTCTCCTTGATCGGTAAACTTGGTCTTGGCTTGCTGGCTGTTCGTGCTGATCTTCTGGGGGAGGGGCCTGTTGCTGTGGTTTCCAAATTTCTTTGCCAGAGGCTGAATTGCCCCGCCCTTGTCGGTCCGGGCTAAGTAAGCTGCTGGGGTTTGCTCTCAGGAGCTTTTGTTCCCTGCAAGTTCTCGGTACAGCTTTGGAGGACCAGGGCGAAAATGGTGGCCTCCCAATCTCCACCCGGAGGAGCTGAGAACTCGGGGCCCCCTCCTCAGTGCGCCCCCAGAGAAAAGCAGTCACTCCCGTCTCCCTGGTCTCTGGCACACTCCGTGCTCACCCGGTCTGTGACCGAGCGTTGCTATCTCTGGCACCCATTCCCATGTGGAGTCTCCAAACCCAGGAGATCCCTGCGGTGCGTTCCCGCGCCACTCCTTCCCGGGGAGAAAGGGGAGTCTCCCCAGCTCTGCCGCTTGTTGGGTCCCTGCTGGAGGAGCAGTGACCCGACTGGACCGCGGATCACAGTTTGTGGCAACCCGGAGCTGAGAGCCCGTGCCTCGGCTCCGTCTCTGCAGCCGGCTTCCCCGCTCCGATACCTGTGAGCTCTGGCGCACTCAGGCACCCCCGGTCTTTCTGTGACCCCAAGGGTCCTGAGACCACACTGTCCCGGGAGGATTCCACCCCCCGCTTAGCCACTGCAGTGACGTCCCTCAGCAGAGCCAACTTCTAAAAGGTCCGATTTTGTGCTCCGCGGCTCTATCAATTGCCAGAAGCGGCCGGTGGAGGCCCCTCCCCCGCCGTCTATCCTCCCGAATATCGCCTCGGATTCACTTCTCCGCACGCCCTACCTTCCAGTAAGTGGTCGCTTCTCTGTTCAGAGAGTTGTTGCTACTCTCCTCTTTGATCTCCTGCATCACACTTTTTGCTGTTTAAAGGACTGAATTGAGCCTGAATGGCGGACCATTTTCACTCTTTGCGTCCCCGCTGGGTTCGGAAGCTGTCCGAGAGGGAGGCGGAGGAATAGTAGCCAGACTCTCTGAGAGGCTCCCGGGCTGCACACAATCCCTGAGCCTCCGCGAGCGCGCTGCAATCCAACACCTGCTTTAGCGGGCACTTTGCTCCTAAGGCTGCGCCTCCTACATATAGTATTATGTCATCTGCAAATACTGAAAGTTTGACTTCTTCCTTGCCAGTTTGGATGCCTTTTATTTCTTTTTGTTCTCTGATTGCTGAGGCTAGGACTTCCGGTACTATGTGAAGTAACAACTGTGAGAGTAGGTATCTGTATCTTATTCCTGACTACAGAGGAATAGTTTTCAGTTTTTCCCCATTTAGGATGATATTAGCTGTGGGTCTTTCATCTATGGCTTTAATGATGTTTAGGTATATTTCCTCTATCCCTACTTTGTTGAGGATTTTTATCAAGAATGGATGCTACACTTTGTCAGATGCTTTTTCTGCAACTGTTGTGAAGATCATGCTGTTCTTATCCTTTCTTTCACTAATGTGGTGTCTCCACTTGATTGACTTGTGAATATTGAACCAACCCTGCAGCCCAGGTAGAAATCCCACTTGATAGTGGTGAATAATTCCTTTAATGTACTGTTGGATTTGATTTGCTAAAATCTTGTTGAGAATTTTTGCATGTATGTTCATCGGGGATATTGGCCTACAATTCTGCTTTTTAGTGGGGTCTTTGGTTTCAGAATTAAAGTAATGCTGGCTGACCTCACAGAACAAGTTTGGAAGTTTTCCTTCCATTTCTATCTTTTTGAACACTTTAGGAAGAATAGGTATTAACTCTTCTTTAAATGTCTGGGAAAATTCCCCTGGGAAATCATTTGGCCCTGGAGTTTTATTTGTTGGGAGATTTTTGATTACTGATTGAATATCTTTCCTTATTATGGTTCTGTTTCAATTTTCTATTTCTTCCTCTTTCATATTTGTGATTTGTATGCTTCTAGGAATTTGTCCATTTCTTCCAAATTGCCCTGTTTGATGGCATTTAGTTTTTCATAATACTCACTTATAATTGTTTGTATTTTTGTGATGTTGGTTGTTATATCTCCTCTCTCATTTGTGATTTATTTATTTTGGTCCTTTCTCTTTTCTTTTTGAGAAGTCTGGCTAGGGATTTATCAATTTTAGTAATTGAAAGAACCAGCTCTTAGTTTCATTGATCTGTTCTACTGGATTTTTTTCTTTCTATATTGTTTACTTCTGATCTAGTCTTTATTATCTCCCTTCTTCTCCTGACATTTTGCTTTATTTGCTGTTCCTGTTCTAGCTCCATTAGATGTAAGGTTAATTTGTGTATTTGAAATTTCTCAGTTCTTGAGGTAGGACTGTATTTCTATATTCTTCCCTCTTAGGAGCACCTTTGCTGAATCCCAAAGATTTAGGCTGTTGCCTTTTCATTTTCATTTGCTTCCATATATATAGATATAGATTAGATATAGATATAGATATATATGCTTCCAGATAAATAGATGATAGATAGATAAATAGATGATAGATAGATAGATAGTTAGATACTTTAATTTGTTGGTTAAACCATTCATTCTTTGGTCTTTCCTATTTTTTTCTTGTGATTGACTTCCAGTCATAGGGTTCAGGCCTGAATATATGCATGGTATGATCTCAGTCTTTTTGTACCAGTTGAGTCCTGATTTGTGACCCAGTATGTAATCTATTCTGGAGAATGTACCATGTGCAATTGAATAGAATGTGTATTCTGCTCTTTTAGGGTGAAATGTTCTGAATATATCCGTTAAGTCCATCTCGTCAAGTGTGTCATTCAAATCCATTGTTTCCTTGCTGATTTTCTGCTTAGATGATCTGTCAATTGCTGGAGTCGGGTGTTAAACTCCCCTGCGACTTTATGTTTGTTTTTAATTGATTTATATATTTGGGTGCTGCCAGGTTGAGGCCATAAATATTTACAATTGTTAGATCTCCTTGAGGGATAGACCCCTTAATTTTGACATAGTGCCCTTCTTCATTCTTGTTACAGTCTTTGGTTTATACTCTAGTTTGTCTGATATAAAAATGGCTACGCTGGCTTTCTTTTGGTGTCCATTAGCATGAGAGATGGTTCATCCTCTCACTTTCAGTCTATAGCTGTTATTAGGTCTAAAATGAGTCTCCTGGGGCACCTGGGTGGCTCAGGTGGTTAAGTGTTTAACTCTTGATCTCAGCTCAGTTCTTGAACTCAGGGCTGTGAGTTCAAGTCCTGTGTTGGTCTCTGTGCTGCATGTGGAGCCTAAAATGAGCCTCTTGTAGGCAGCATGTAGATGAGTCTTGTTCTTTTATTCATCCTGTTACCCTGTATCTTTTGATTGGAGCATCTAGTCCATTTACATTCAAGGTAATTATTGATAGGTATGAATTTAGGGCCATTGTGTTACTTGTAATGTTGGTGTTTCTGGTGATGTTCTATGTTCCTCTCTAGTCTTTGTTGCTCTTGGTCTTTCTTTCCCACTGAAAGAGTCCCCTTTAATATTTCTCTCAGGGCTGGTTTAATGGTCACTAACTCCTTTAGTTTTTGTTTGTCTGGGAAACTCTTTATCTCTCTTTGTATTTTGAATGACAGCCTTGCTGGATAAAGTATTCTTTGCTACATATTTTTCACATTCAGCACATTGAATATATCATGGAACTCTCTTCTGGCCTGTGAAGTTTCTGTGGACAGATGTGCTGTGAACCTGATTTGTCTACCCTTTTAGGTTAAGGATTTTTTCCCCTTCCTACTTTCAGGATTGTTTCCTTGTCTGTTATTTTGTGAATTTGAGTATGACATGTCTTGGTGTTGGCTTATGTTTGTTGATTTTGATGGGATTTCTCTGTGTTTCTTGGATTTATATGTCTGTTTCCTTCCTCAGATTAGGGGAATTTTCTCCTGTAATTGGCTCAAATAAACCTTCTTCCTCTTTTTACCACTCTTCTTCTGGGACTCCAATGATACAAATGTTATTATGGTATAAGGAGTCGCTGAGTTCCCTATGTCTATATTCATGATCCAATACTTTTATTTCCCTTTTTTTCAACTTCATTATTTTCCATAATTTATTCTATATCACTGATTCATTCCTCTGTTTCGTCCATCCTTGTGATTATATCCAGTCAGTTTTGCATATTGGTTATAGCATTTTTTCTTCCAGCCTGACTCATTTTTAGTTCTTTTATCCTTACAGTAAGGGGTTCTCTAGTGTCTTCTATGTTGTTTTGTTTTGTTTTTTTTTCAAGCCGAGCTAGTATCCGTATGATTGTTGTTTTACATTCTGGTTTAAGCAATTTACTTTTATCTGTTTTGATTAAGTTCCTGGCCGTGACTTCTTCCTGTTCTTTCTTTTGGGGTGAATTCCTCCAACTTGTTATTTTTCTAAGTCACTGTTGTGTGTGTGTGTGTGTGTGTGTTAGGTAAGCCTGTTACTTTTCCTGCTCCCAAGAGTAATGGCTCTGTTATGAAGAAGTCCTATACTGTCTTGGGGCTAGTGTGTCAGAGTGTGCACTCTGGTGTAGTGTTTTGGTTGCTACTTCCTTCAGGTCAGTCCACTGCGGAATTTCTCCTTGCTTGCTGTGGGGTGTTTTTGGACCTTGTCCACTGTGTGGCAAGTTTTAACTAGGTGTATTTTGTTCACCTAAACAGAAGGGAACTGTTTCTTTCCATACGACCCAGGGGATCCTTAGACACACTGTCCGCTCCAAGGCGTCTGCCCCCTTCCCCACAGGAACACTGCTAAGCCTGCCAGGCATGACTACAGCAATGGAGTGGACTTCTAAAACTTCAGACTTTGATCTCTGCTGTTGTTTATAAATAGTTGCAGGCCCTCTCCTTTTCCCAGTCAGTGTCTTAGGGGAAGAGTTTTTCTTGTGTAATCCCCTGTGTATGCACTGCTTTCTCTCTATCTCTCTCCCTCCCTCTCTCCCTCTCTCCCTTTCCATGATCAGGACTCTCTCCCCTGTGCAGAACCCACAATTCTTTTCTCCCCCAAATCAACTCTCTGTGGCTCCTACCTTCCACGAGGTTGCTGTTTTTCTTCCTCTAGATATGCAGTTTGTTCTCTCAGTCCTCAGATCAATTTCTTGGGTGTTCAGAATGATTTGATATTTATCTGGCTATGTTCAAGGGACAAGCAAGCATAGGTCCCCTTAGTACTCTGCCATCTGAACTCCAAGGTTAAGAATTTTCCATATGTTTAATGACCATGTGTATTTCTCCTTATATGAATAATCTGTTTTTATTGAGCCCATTTCATGTTGGTTTTTTCCCTATTGAAAAAAAAATTATCCTCATATATTAAATATATTAGTTCTTTGTCTCTCATGTTAGCTTCGTCTCTTCTTATGCTCATCTATCATTTGACTGCTTACTTTGTTAAAATATATCATTCATTTTTTAATTTTAATTTCCTCCTTTAGAACATGTGGGTTTTAGATAACGTTTTTTGTTTGTTCTATATTGTTTGTTTTTAAACACTTTGCACTACAAGTTGTATAGTCATAATACATTTGAGTTTAGAGGGGTTTTTATGTTGAAATTTTTACTTTATCTGTATTATTTTTATGTAAATGTGTCTATTGAGAGAGGTGAGAAGTTAATATTTGTTCCAAATGGATAGCCAGTTTTCCTAACATCAATTATTGGATAACTTATCTTTTCTCAACTGATTTGAAATCCCATATTCATATTATATTGAATTCATATATATATATCCCTATATATATTGAATTCATATATATATATATATATATATATATATATATATATTGTGTGTGTGTGTGTGTATCTCTTTTTGGAGTTTCTGTTCTCTTCTAGTGATATATTTATCTGTTTTCCTCCTGGTTGCAGACTGTTTTGATTATTGTGATACTACTTTTAATATCTGGTAAGGGAAGTCCCCTCTCAGTAGTAGTTCTGCTAAATCTTGTACATGTTGCATTTTTTCTTCCAGAGGAATTTTGGAGCAAATGTATATACTAAAACATCCCATTGGATTTTCAGAGGAATTATATTAAATGTGTAGATTAATGTAGGGAAAACTGATATTTTTGCAGAATTAGGTGTTCTCTCAAGGAATGCATTATGTTTCTCCACTTATTTTGTGTCTCTCAGTTAAACGTTATAATGTTTTCATATACTTATTGTACTTATTGTTAGGGTTTGAACTCTCAGAACAATGTTGAATAGTAGTGGGAATAGGGGATAGTCTGGTCTTGCTCCTGATTTTATTAGAAATGGATTTCCTGTTTCATCTTTAAACATATAAACATTTGACTTCTTATCAATGTTATTTATCAAGTTATGGACTTTGCTTCTTAACATGAGTTACCTTTTTTCAAGTCAGGTAAAGTAGTTGAATTTTATTAAATGTATTTTTTGGGATCTATCAGAATAATCATGTATTCCTTTTTCTACATACTAATGTGTTGAATAACATTATTAGTATGTTGACTCGTTCTTGTGCTTTTCACCTAAATTGTACTTCACCATGAGATATTGTTCTTTAAGTATGCTGCAGGATTTGTTTCACTTAGAATGTGTGCATTTAGAAATGTTTGTTTAGTTTTTAATTATCCTCAAATGTCTAGTGAGATTTAATCAATTGCTTACATTTACACATCCAGATTGATCAGTATTTACCTGGTTTGGTGAACTCAGAAATCATGAAGGACAATGTTCAGTACACGCTTCCTCATTCTCTGGAACCCACCCAATAGATCTAGGCAAAAATATCCAGCAACAAACATCACTTAAATAATTGAGGCCAAATTAAGCATACTGTGATCTGCTGCTCTACATGCCTAGTCAACACTATTTTTATTTATTTTTTTCATTTAATTTAATTTTATTATGTTATGTTACTCACCATAAAGAACATCATTAGTTTTTGATGTAGTGATTCATGATTCATTGTTTCGTATAACACCCAGTGCTCCATGCAATACCTGCCCTCCTTAATACCCTTCACTAGGCTAACCCATCCCCCCACCCCCCTCCCCTCTAAAACCCTCAGTTTGTTTTCGGGGTCCATAGTCTCTCATGATTCGTCTCCCCCTCCAATTTCCCCCCTGTCATTTTTCCCTTCTTTCTCCTAATGTACTCCTTGCTGTTCTTTATGTTCCACATATAAGTGAAACCATATGATAATTGACTTTCTCTGCTTGGCTTATTTCACTTAGCATAATCTCCTCCAGTCCCATCCATGTTGATGTAAAAGTTGGGTATTCATTCTTTCTGATGGCTGAGTAATATTCCATTGTATATATGGACCACATCTTTATCCATTCATCTGTTTGGCTATTGCAGACATTGCTCCTTGAACATTAGGATGCATATGGCCCTTCTTTTCACTACATCTGTGTCTTTGGGGTAAATACCCAGTAGTGCAATTGCTGGGTCATAGGGTAACTCTATTTTTAATTTTGCTATTGTAAATGGAATCATTTCTCTAATTTCTCTTTCTACAGTTGCATTGTCACTGTATAAGAGAGCAACTGATTTCTGTGCATTGATTTTGTATCCTGCCGCTTTACTGAATTGCAGTATGAGTTTTACTAATTTGGGGGTGTAGTCTTTTGGATTTTCCACATAAAGGATCATGTCATCTGTGAAGAGAGAGAGTCTGACGTTTTCTTTGCCAATTTGAATACATTTTATTTCTTTTTGTTGTCCGATTGCTGTTGCTAGGACTTCTAGTACTATGTTGAACAATAGTGGCGAGAGTGGGCGTCCTTGACGTGTTCCTGATCTTATGGAAAGGCACTCAGCTTTTCCCCATTGAGGATGATATTCACTGTGGGTTTTTCATAGATTGTTTTTATGAACTTGAGGAATGTTCCCTCTATCCCAATACTCTGAAGAGTTTTAATCAGGAAAGGCTGCTGTATTTTGTCAAATGCTTTTTTGCATCAATTGAGAGGACCATATGGTTCTTCTCTCTCCTCTTATTAATGTGTTCTATTGATTGATTTTCGAATGTTGAACCACCCTTGCATCCCGGGGATTAAACCCACTTGGTTGTGGTGGATGATCCTTCCCATGTATTGTAGGATCCTGTTAGCTAGAATTTTGTTGAGGATTTTGGAATTCATATTCATTAGGGATATCGGTGTGAAATTCTCCTTTTTGATGGGGTCTTTGGTTTGGGGATTAAAGTAGTGCTGGCCTCATAGAATGAGTCTGGAAGCTATCCTTCTGTTTCTATTTTTTGAAACAGCTTTGAGAAAATAGGTATTATTTCATCTTTGAAAGTTTGGTAGAATTCCCCAGGGAATCCATCAGGCCCTGGACTCTTGTTTTTGGGGAGGTTTTGGATCACTGCTTCAATCTCCTTACTGGTTATTGGCCTATTCACGTTGTCAATTTCTTCCAGGTTCAGTCTTGGCAGTTTATAGGTTTCCAGGAAGGCATCCATTTCATCCAGGTTGCTTAATTTATTGGCATAGAGTTGATGATAATAATTTCTAATAATTGTTTCTATTTCCTTGGTGTTAGTCGTGATCTCCCCCTTTCATTCATCATATTATTAATTTGGGTGCTTTCTCTTTTGGATAAGTCTGGCTAGTGGTTTATCGATCTTATTAATTCCTTCAAAGAACCAGCTTCTTGTTTCGTTGATCTGATCTACTGTGTTTCTGGTTTCTAATTCATTGATCTCTGCTCTAATCTCAATCATTGCTCTTCTAATGCATGGCTAGGCATCAATTTGTTGCCTTTTCTCCAGTTCTTTAAGGTGTAAAGTTAGTTGGTGCATTTGGGATTTTTCTATTTTTTGAGTGAGGCTTGGATGGCGATGTATTTCCCCCTTAGAACCGCCTTTGCAGTATTCCATAGGTTTTGGACCGATGTGTTTTCGTTCTCATTGGTTTCCATGAATTAAGTTCTTCTTTGATTTCCTGGTAGACCCAAACATTCTTGAGCAGAGTGGTCTTTGCTTCCAAGTGTTTGAATTTCTGCCAAAACTTTTCTTGGGATTGAGTTCCAGTTTTAAAGCATTATGGTCTGAGAATATGCAGGGAATAATCTCAATCTTTTGGTATCTGTTGAGACCTGATCTGTGACCCAGTACATGGTCTATTCTGGAGAAATTCCGTGTGTGCTGGAGAAGAGTGAGTATTCTGTTGTTTTAGGGTGGAATGTTCTGTATATATCTATGAGGTCCACCTGGTCCAGTGTGTCATTCAAAGCTGTTTCTTTGTTGATTTTCTGCTTAGGTGATCTGTCTATTGCTGAGAGTGGTGTATTGAGGTCTCCTACAATTAACATATTGTTATCAATATGACTATTTTGGTGAACAGTTGGCTTATGTAGATGGCTGCTCCCATGTTGGGGGGCATAGATATTTACAATTGTTAGGCCTTCTTGTTGGATAGACACTTTAAGCATGATATAGTGATATAGAGACACATGCTTTTTGTCTCTATCTACAGTCTACCTTAAAATCTAATTTGTCTGATATAAGAATTGCTACCCCAGCTTTCTTCTGAGGTCCGTTGGCATGGAAGATGGATCTCTATCCCTTCACTTTCAGTCTGGATGTATCTTTAGGTTCAAAATGAGTCTCTTGTAGACAGCATATGGACGGGTTCTTTCTTTTTATCCAATCCGCAACCCTGTGCCGTTTTATGGGAGCACTTAGACTGTTCACGTTGTGAGTGATTATTGAAAGATATGAATTTATTGTCATCATGTTACCTGTGAAGTCCTTGTTTCTATAGATTATCTCTGTAAATTTCTGTTCTATATCACTCTTGGGGTCTTTCTCCTTTTATAGAACCCCCCTTAATATTTCTGGCAAGCCCGGCTTAGTGGTCACATATTCTTTCAGTTTCTGCCAGCTATGGATGTTCTGCCTCTCTCCCATCGATTCTAAATGACACCCTTGCCACGTAAAGTATTCTTGGGTGCATGTTCTTCTCGTTTAGTACCCTGAATATGTCTTGCCAGCCCTTTCTGGCTTGCCAGGTCTCTGTAGATAGGTCTGACATTATTCTGATGTTCCTCCCTCTGTACAGTAGGAATCTCATTCCCCTAACTGCCCTTAAGATAGTTTCCTTGGTTCTAAGATTTGCAAATTTTACTATTACATACAAGGGTGTTGGCCTGTTTTCCTTGATCTTGGGAGGGGTCCTCTCTGCCTCTAGGACATGAATGTTTGTTTCATTTCCCAGATTAGGGAAGTTCTCAGCTATGATTTGCTCAAATATACATTCTAGTCCTCTCTCTCTCCAGCCCCTCAGGGATCCCAATAATTCTGACATTGGAACGTTACATGGTGTCACTTATTTCTCTGATTCTATTTTCATGGAATCTGAGTTGTTTTTCCCTGGCCTCCTCTTTTCCTTTCATGTCTATTAATTGGTCTTCTAGATCACTAACTCGTTCTTCTGCCTTGCTTACCCTAGGTGTTAGAGTATCTAGATTAGATTGGATCTCATTGATAGCATTTTTAAGTTCTGCCATTTCAGCTTTCATTTCTGCCCTTAGAGACTCTATGTTGCCATTAATCGATTTCTCCATTCTAGCTATCGTCTTCATAACTGTTACCCTGAAGTCCATTTCTGACATCTTGGTTATATCTGTATCCATTTGTAAATCTGTATCAGAAGTCACAGTCTCTGAGTCTTTCCTATTTTGGGGGTTCCTCCTCCTAGTCATTCTGTTGAGGGGTAGTTGAGGGAATGTACAAAGTCCAAATTATTGACCAGAACCCAAGCAAGATACACCTGTTTTGTAGGAATCTTAGGGTTGTCACCCTCTTGTTCTCCCAGCCCATCTTCTGGGGGAGAGGCCTGCTGCACTGTACTCAGGCAACCCTGTTTGGGAAGAGTTGCCCTGCCCCCTGTGGTGGGGGATGGGTTCAGTGAAAACTGGTTTTGGGGGGCTTTTGTTCTCTGGTGGCTTTCCCTGGCAGCTTTCCGCATCTCTTCCAAGAGTCAGAACAGAAGAGGCAGTTTCCAATCCTCTGCCTCAGAACAAAGACATCGCAGTCTGTCCTTCAGTGAGCTCTCCAGGCCCCACTATCTCCGTTTCTGTCTGTGCTGCTAAAAACTGCAGAGTCCTGGGTTCCGGGCCCCTCAGCAGGGCTCCCAGTCCTCACCTCCAGGTCAGGGCATGGGGCAGGTCTCTGCCTTTTGTGCTTCTAAAACCGCCAGCTGCCCCCAGTTCACACGTGGGGCCCTGCCCTAAAGTCCTTTCACTGCCACTACCAGTCTGCGAGTCTGTGCCCCAATCCCAGCACTGGAGGCTATTGCTTACCAGCAGTGTAGGGTCGTGACATCTCCGCTCTCTCCCTCTTCCATTTATCTTCCAATAACTGCCTGTGGAATCATGGCTCCCCGCATCGTACCTTGAAACCAACCGCCTGTCATATTCTGTTTGTAGAGATCCAGATATATCTCCTTACATCTCAGGCTGATTTCATGGTTGTTCAAAGTGGTCTGGTGGATATCCAGCTCAATTCAGGGGACTGATTGGAATATGGTCCCATACTCCTCTGCCATCTTTTCCCTAGTCCTCCCATCATTTGGTCTTCTATATCACTAATTCTCTCTTCTGCCTCATGTATCCAAGCAATTAGAGCCTCCATTTTTTATTGTTCCCCATTAATAGCTTTTTGTTTTTGACTTGGTTAGATTTTAGCTCCTTTATTTCTCCAGAAAAGGATTCTCTAATATCTTCTATGCTTTTTTCAAGTCCAGCTAGTATCTTTATAATTGTCATTCTGAACTCTGGTTCTGACATCTTACTAATGTCCATATTGACTAGGTCTCTGGCACTCGGTACTGCCTCTTACTAATGTCCATATTGACTAGGTCTCTGGCACTCGGTACTGCCTCTTGTTCTTTTTTTTTTTTTAGGTGAGTTTTCCCGTTTTGTCATTTTGTCCAGAGACGAATAGATGAATGAAAGAACAAAATGCTAAAAGGGTAACAATGACCCCAGAGAAATATACACTAAACAAATCAGAAGAGACCGGAAACTGGGTGGGGGGGGAGAAAGGGAAAATAAAGAATATGATCAGGCTGGTGAATTCAACAGAGCCATACACTAGATTTTGGGTGTATTTTGTCTGTTAGAAGAAACTGCCTCCCAAAATTTTAAAGAAAGGAAAATTTATATATACACAAAAATAAGGGTAAATACAATGAAGGGATGAAATATGACTGTAAAGATGAAAATTAAAAAAAAATTAAAAAGGATTTGATAAGAAGTTGGTTGGAAAAAGAAAGAAGAAAAGTTAAAAAAAAAAAAAAAGAATGTGATCAGGTGGGAGACTAGAACAAAGCCATACACTAGATTTAGGGTATATTTTGGTCTGTTAGAAGAAACTGTATCCCAAAATTTTAAGGAAAGAAAAACACACACACACACACACACACACACACACAAAATAAGGTTAAATTCAATGAAGGGATAGAATAGGACTATGAAAGTGCAAATTAAAAAACGATTTTAAAAAAGGAATTGATAAAATAAGATATAGGTTGAAATAGGAAAGAAGAAAAATTCAATAAAATAGAAAAAGAAAAAAAAGAAAATTTTAAAAATTAACTTTGAAAGACTAAAGAATCATGGGGAAAAAAACAGGAATTCTATGTGCTGTATTCCCCTAGCACAGGAGTTTTGCAGTTCTCATTGATGGGTAAACTTGGTCTTGGCTAGATGTTCTTGCTGATCTTCTGGGGGAGGTGCCTGTTGCAGAGATTCTCAAATGTCTTTGCCCGAGGTGGAATTGCACCACCTTGCCAGGTGCCATGCTAAGTAATCTGCTCGGGTTTGCTCTCCAGTAGTTTTTATTCCCTGAAAGCTTTCCACACAGCTTTGGAGGGGGAGAGTGAAAATGGCGGCCTCCCAATCTCTGGCCTGGGAGGAGCCAAGACCTCGGGGCCCCACTCCTCAGTGAGCCCTCAGAGGAAAGAAGTCAATCACTCCTGTCCCCCTGGTCTCAGGCCACATTCAGTGCTCACCTGGCCTGTGCCCGAGCATTTCTATCTCTGGCACATGACCCCGTTTGGAGTCTCCAAACCCAGCTGATTCCTGCAGTGCCCTCCCGTGCCACTCCTCCCAGGGGAGGTAGGGGATTCTTTCCAGATCTGCCACTTGTTGGATCCCTGCTCAAAAAGTAGTGGCCCAACTGTGCCACGGGTCATGCTTTATGGCAATCCCAAGCTGAGAGCCCACTCCTCAACTCCGTCTTTGCAACCAGCTTCCCCGCTTTGATACCTGGGAGCTCTGCCACACTCAAACACCCCTGGTTTTTTTTTTGTGTGTGTGATGCTGAGGGTCCTGAGACCCTCTGTACATCAATTATATCTCAATAAAAATTTGGAAAAGATGTAAATATTACACAAAGCAATCTACAGATTCAGTGCAACCTTTATCAAAATCCCAGTGGTGTTTTTTACACAAATAGAAAAATCCACCCTAAAATTCAGTATCAAGGATATCAACAGATCCCAAATATTCAAAATAGTCTTAAAAAAGAATGTAGTCAGTGATCTCATGTTTCCTGATTTCAAAACATTACAAAGCTACATTAACCAAAGGTGTATGATACTGACTTAAAGACATTTGTATAGACCAATGCAGTAGAATAGAAAGCTAGGAAATAAAGTCTTGCATATATTCTCAATAATTTTCAACAAGGGTGTTAACACCATAGAGTGGAGAAAAGACAGTGTTTCAACAAATTGTGTTGGAATACTGGATATCCAAAGGCAAAATAATTAAGTTGGACCCTTACCTTATTCCACATATAAAATGTAAATTTCAATGAATCAAAGACCTAAACATAAAAGCTAAAATTATAAAATTCTTAGAAGAAATCATTGGGTATATGAGGGAGTGGGGAATAGAGGAATAATTTCATTAATATGACCCAAAAAACATAGGTAACAAAAATAACAATAGATAAATTGCACTACATTGAAATTTTATAATTTTGTGCACCAAAGGACACAATCAAGTGAAAGGCAACCTACACAATGAGAGGAAATATAGGCATTATTGGTAAGGGGTTAGTACCCAAAATATATCAAAAACTCCTACAAAGCCAACAAATCATAAGTAACCCAATTGAAAAATGGTCAGAGGATTTGAATACACTATTCTCCAAAGAAGATATATAAATGACCAATAAGCGCATGGAAAGGCATTCAATGTCACTAATTAAACAAAGTTGCAGGGGTGCCTGAGTGGCTCAATCACTTGAACATCTGCCTTCGGCTCTCAGGTCATGATTCCAGGGTCCTGGGATAGAGTCCCAGGTCAGCTCAGGCTCCCTGCTCAGCAGGGATTCTGCTTCTTCCTCTGCCCCTACCCCACTCTGCCTCTCTAGCTCTCTCGCTCTCCCTTTCATTCTCAAATAAATAAATAAAAACTTTATTGAAAAACAATGTTGCAAACAATAGGATAATCAAAAATGTTAGAAGGAAAAGCTCAGAAATGACATTTCCATTGAGGATTTGAAAAGTTCTAATAGGGGTGCCTGGGTGGTGCAGTAGGTTTAGTGTTTGACTCTTGGTTTCAGCTCAGGTCTTGAACTCAGGGTCATGTGTCTGATTCCCTGCTCAGTGCAGTCTCCTTAAGTTTCTCTTTCCCTTTCCCCCATTTCTTTCTCACTCTCTCAAGTACATAAATAAATCTTAAAAAAAAATAAAAGAAAAGGTTTAATATATTCCTGGTAGTCTAGAAGACCACACATATGAATATGCATGTGCAAATGCCCAGGATTGTGCAGGTACCAACCAAAGAAGCCAAGTCCTTACCTCTGACTGACTTTGAAGCTCTGTGCAAGCAAGAAGTGAAGATTAAAGCAGAATTGTCAACTTCTGTTTGAATGTTGAAGGCATGCACAAACATGTACACAGAACTCCTGGGAGACCTATTGATTACAGACATGTAAGGAAATATTTTTGTAATAATTACCTGACTACTAAATTAATGGAACAGAGGCTTCAGTGACCACACACATGACAAAAATACAGAGTATACAGAATTAGTTTCAAAAAGTCACTCAACAAACAAGCTACAATGCTACCAGAAGTAACAAAAAAAAATAAATCCTAGGAACAGAAAATCTGATCTGCAGAATTTTTCAGATCATATTATTTAAAATGTACTGTTTTCAACAAAAAATATAAGGCATGCAAATAAATAAGGAACATATATTCCTTACACAGAAAATAATAAACTATACACACAGAAAGAAGACAACCATTTCTAAAGAACTAAAGAAAATGTCCATCAACTGATGAGTGGATAAAGAAGATGTGAGATACACACACACACACACACACACACACACACAATGGGATATTACTCAGCCATAAAAAAAAATGAAATCTTGCCATTTGCAATGACATGGATGGAGACATAGATTATTATGCTAAGTGAAATAAGTTAGTCAGAGAAAGACAAATACCATAGAATTTCACTCATATGTGGAAATTCAGAAACAAAACAGATGAACACAGGGTTGGGGAGATGCAGACCAGGAAACAGACTCTTAACTATAGGGAAAAACCTGAGGGTTACTGGAGGGGAGGTGGGCAGGGGGATGGGTTAAATAGGTGATAGGGATTAAGGAGGACACTTGTGATGAGTGCTGGGTTTTGTATGTAAGTGATGAATCACTGAATTCTACACCTGAAACTAATATCACACTGTATGTTAACTAACTGGAATTTAAATAAAAAATTGGAAAAAACAGCATGAGACTGGTATCTCATAAAGTAGAGAATATCAATAAAGAGGTAGAAATTTTTAAGAAGAGCCAAATAGAAATTAAGAGGTTGAAAAGTGCAGTAACTAAAAATAAAAAAAAAAAATCACTAGAGGGACTCAACAGAATATTTGAGCAGGCAGAAGAAAAAATTGATAAAGTTGGTATATTGGGATTACTCATTCTGAGACACATAAAAGGAAAAAAATGTAAAAATGAACAGAAGTTCAGAGACATGTGGGACACCACTAAACATACCAAAATCAAGAGTACAGATACAAACCCATGTATTTGCGGTCAACTGATTATTAACAAGAGTGCCAAAACCATTCAGTGGGGAGGAAATAATAACTCCAGAAGCTAATGCTGGAACCAACTGACTATCCATATGAAAAACAAAAAACATGAAGTTAGATCTCTACCTTACACCATATGTCAGAATTAACTCAAAATAGATCATAAACCAAAATGTAAGATCTAAATCTACAACACACTTAGTTCAAACAAAACAGGGGCACATCTTTATCACATTGGATTTGGTAATGGATCCAGAGATATGACCCTCAAAGCACAAACAAAAACAAAAAGGTTAATTAGACTTCATCTAAATTTTAAAAATTTGTGGAAGAAAGAACACTATCATAAAAGTGAAAACATAACCTACAGAATAGGAGAAACTGTTGCAAAATCATATAATTGTAAGAGTCTGGTATCCAGACTATACAAAGAAAACTTACAACTCAATAATAAAAAAGATAAATAACTCAATTTTAAAATGGTCAAAGATTTGAAAAGACATTTCTTCAAAGAAGATACACAGTATCCAATAAGCACATGAAAACATGCTTAATATCACTAGTCATTAGGGAGATGCAAATGTAAACCAAAACGAGATGACCCCTAACACACATTAAGATGACTACTGTGGCGGGTCCTCAAAAAATTAAAAATAGAGCTACCATATGACCCAAAAATTTCACCTGTGGGTATTTGTCCAAAGAAAACAAAAACACTAACTTGAAAAGATATGCACTCCATGTTCACTGCACAATTATTTATAATAGCCAAGATATGGAAACAACCCAAGGGTGCATCAATGGATGAATGGATAAATAAGTGGTGTAGACACACACACACACACACACACACACACACACACACACACACACAGAGGAATACTACTCAGCTATAAAAAAGCATTAAATCTTGCTATCTTTAACAATATTGATGGACCTAGAGAGTATAATGCTAAGTCAAATAAGTCAGACAGGAGAAAAGAGATACCATGTAATCTCACATATATGTGGAATTAAAAAACAGACAAACATAAAGCTTACCAAGCTCATAGATGCAGACAACAGATTGGTGGTTCCCAGAGGCAGGTGAAAGGTGTGGACCAAATGGATAAAGGGAGTGAAAAGATACGAACTTCCAGTTATAAAATACATAAGTGATGGGGTAGGAGGAGCTAAGATGGTGGAATAGTAGGAGGACTTTAACATTGTATTGTCCCTTGAACATAGCTAGATAAATATCAAATCATTCTGAATACCCAAGACATTGATCTGAGGACTGACAGACTAAACTGCACAACTAGAGGGAGAGAAGAGGCCACATCGATGTAGGTAGGAGGTGCAGAGATGTAATTTGGGGAAGAAAGGGAACAAGGGTGCTGCAGAAAGGAGGGAACCCTGGTCACAGAGAGAGGTGAGAGAAGGAGAGATCGCACAAGGAAAACACTTCCCTAAAGACATCAATGGGGGAAACGAGAGGGGCTGATTTTTGTGAGTTTCTACAACCAGCAGGACTCAAAGTTTTAGAGGTCGATGGTGTGGCTGGTATAAGAGCCCTGAGGGCACTGCAGAGCTCCTGTAGAGAAGGCAGGCAGGTAAACTGGGGGCAGAGGGCACAATCTGAGGATTGCCTGAGATACAGCGGTAGAGAAGTTTTCCCCTTCTTGGAGCAAATCTGAGAGAAATGGCATTGCTTCTCTGAGGGACAAAGGAGACTGCAGGTGACATTTCCCTCACCTGCCCCTCAGCAAAGGCACAGAGATACCTACTGAGAGCAGCTAACCTGCACAATGGCTCTTTGCAGTGATTTACTTCAAATCCCACACCCCAGCACTTTGGTGTGACTGACCTCCTGAGACAAATCTGCATGAATCCCAGCACAGTAACAACCTCCGCCAGAGGACCAGTGTGGGTCTGGGCAATGCCAGGTACCTAAAGATTGGAGTTTTAAAACTGAGCTGGCCTGCCTGGGATAGAACACAGGTACACTGTGCTGCCAGGTGGGGAGACAGCCCAGACACAGACAGGACCAAGGCAGGGATCTGAGGGAAGTTTTGGACACATGATGGAGATTATTCACTCTTCTGGGTGTGATTCCCTGGGAAAAGCCAGTATGAACACCCTCTCCAGGGACAAGGGAGGGGGCTATTTCTCTCCCCAGCCCCTTGGCATAAACTAACTTACTAAGCAGCACAGCATCAACACTATCAGCCTAAAATGCTTACACCTAGCCCTGCTCCCCTGACCTCTGCAGGTGCTGCTTTTCTTAGTCAAGTGTGACCAAGAATCAGATCAGTGGGCCCATCCCCCAGAAGACAAGAATCATGGAAACAAAGAGGAAAACACAACAGTCCAAAACCTTTGGGCTGCAACAAAAGTGGTCATAAGAGGAAAGCATATAGCATAATGGGCCTACCTCAAGAAGCAAGAAAACTCTAAAAAACACAACCTAAACACACAGCTAAAGAGGCTAGAAAAAGAACAAGAAATGAAGCCTAAAGCCAGCAGAAGAAGGGAAATAAAGATTAGAGCAGAAACAAATGATACAGAAAAACAAACAACAGAACAGATCAATGAAACCAGGAGCTGGTTCTTTGAAAGAATTAATAAAATTGATAAATCCCTAGCCAGACTTATCAAAAACAAAATAGAAAGGACCCAAAGAAATAAAATCATGAATGAGAGAGGAAAGATCACAACCAACACCACAGAAATAAAATTTAAGAGAATATTATGAAAAATTACATGCTGACAAATTGGGCAATCTAGAAGAAATAAATTCCTGGAAACATATAAACTACCAAAACTGAAACAGGAAGAAATAGAAAACTTGAACAGATCAATACCAGCAAGAAATTAAATCAGTAATCAAAAGTCTCCTGTGGGAAGAGTTAGGATAGCAGAGGAGTAGGGGGACCCTACAAGTTTGTCCTGTCCCTCAAATACAACTAGATAGTAACCAAATCTTAGTGAAAGCCAAAGAAATTAAACAGATCCGAGAAAACAAATGCTACAAGTTGACCAGTAGAAAAACGACCACGGTTTGGAAGGTAGGAGGTGCAGAGATATAGCTGAGGAAATGGCGGAGGGGAGGAAGCCTGTTTAAGGTGGCAACCACAAGGTATTATAAGCATCAGAGTGGAAAAACCAGAACTTTTAGAAGTCTGCTACAGTGGGGGATGTGCCTGGCTTAAAAGTGCTCAGGTAGTGAAGCAGGGAGAAATCGCAGGTGTGACAGAGTGGTCTCAGGATACCCAGCATCACAAGAAGAATCGGTGGTGCCTGAAGTGTGGCAGAGTTCCCTGGCAAGGATTAGGGAAGGCAGCTAAGAACAGTGAGTCTAGGTGCCAGTTTTCTGCTCTGTGTCGCCATAAACTGTGAACTGCTGCATGGGCATGAGACCACTTTCCTGGGAGGGGTTCAGCAAAAGGCAGAAGTGTGGCAAGAGCCCCCTCCCCTGGGAGGAACAGTGCAGGTTTGCACCTTGGAAGTCCGTAAAATTTGGAGTTTTGAAACTAAGTCCTATGCCTGAGATAAAAACGCTCGGTCACAGACAGGGTGAACACAGAGTTCTGACGGAAACCCAGGAGACAGAGTGATTGATTGCTTTTCTCTGAGGGCTCACTGAAGAGTACAGGGCACATTTTCAATTCCTAGCTAGAGAGCCTGGCACAGCTATATTCATCTACTTCATGAGTTCTGAAAAACCTCAGGGAGCAAAACAGCACCACATAGTGGAGTTTGAAGACATGTACACCAAGCCCTGTCCCTCAGCTCGCTGGAGGCTTTTTTCCACTAGGACAAGTCCACCTTAGAATCAATGCAACCACAAAATGAAGAGGCAACACACAGAATGGGAGAAGATATTTGCAAATGACATTACAGATAAAGGGCTGGTATCCAAGATCTAAAAAGAACTTCTCAAACTCAACACTCAAAAAACAAATAATCCATTCAAAAAACGGGCAGAAGACATGAACAGACACTTGTGCAAAAAAGACATACAAATGGCTAACAGACACAAGAAAAAATGCTCCACATCACTTGCCATCAGCAAAATGAGGCTAGCAATACCTTGATCCCAAAAACAGAAAAAGACCCCACCAAAAGGGAGAATTACAGAACAATATCCCTGATGAACATGGATACCAAAATTCTCACCAAGATACTAGCTAATAGGATCCAACAGTACATTAAAAGGATTATTCATGAGGACCAAGTGGGATTTATTCCTGGGCTGCAAGGTGGTTCAATATCTGCAAATCAATCAATGTAATACACCACATTAAGGAAAGAAAGGATATGAGCCATATGATCCTCTCAATTGATGCAGAAAATGCACTTGACAAATTACAGCATCCTTTCTTGATTAAAACTCTCTGCAGTGTAGGGATCGAGGGAACATAGCTCAATATCATAAAAGCCATTGATGAAAAACCCACAGCAAATATCATCCTCAACAAAATAAATCAGAGCTTTTCCCCTAAGGTCAGGAACATAACAGGGATGTCCACTCTTACCACTATTGTTCAACAAACTACTGGAAGTCCTAGCCTCAGCAATCAGGCAACAAAAAGAAATAAAAGGCATCCAAATCCGCAAAGAAGTCGTCAAATTTTCGCTTGTCGCAGAGGACATGATACTCTGTGTTGAAAACCCAAAAGGCTCCACCCCAAAACTGTTAGAATTCATACAGGAATTCTGCAAAGTGGCAGGATATAAAATTAATGCACAGAAGTCAGTTGCATTTCTATACACCAACAATGAGGCAGAAGAAAGAAATGAAGGAATCGATCCCATTTATAATTGCACCAAAAACCTTACCATGCCTACAAATAAACCTAACCAAAGAGGTAAAGGATCTGTACTCTGAAAACTATAAAACACTTATGAAAGAAATAGAGGAAGAGGGGTGCCTGGGTGGCTCAGTCGTTAAGTGTCTGCCTTCGGCTCAGGTCATGATCCCAAGGTCCTGGGATTGAGTCCCACATTGGGCTCTCTGCTCAGTGGGGAGCCTGCTTCTCCTCTACCCCCCTCCTTCTCTCTCTCTCTCTCTCAGATAAATAAATAAAATCTTTTTTTAAAAAAAAGAAATGGATGAAGACACAAAGAAATGGAAAAACATTCTATGCTCATGGACTGGAAGAACAAATATTGTTAAAATCCCTATGTTTCCCAAGGCAATCTACACATTCAATGCAATCTCTATCAAAATACCATCAACATTTTCACAGTGCTTAAACAAATAATCTTAAAATTTGTATGGAACCAGAAAGACCCCAAATAGCCAAAGGAATGTTGAAAAAGAAAAAAAACCTGGAAGCACACAATTCTGGACTTCAAGCTACATTACAAACTGTAGTGATCAAGGCAGTATGGTACTGGCACAAAAACACACATAGATCAATGGAACACAATAAGAAACTCAGAAAAGGACCCTCAACTCTATGGTCAACTAGTCTGGTAAAGCATGAAAGAATATCCAATGGAAAAAAGACAGTCTCTTCAACAAATGGTGTTGGGAAAATTGGACAGCCACATGCAAAAGAATGAAACTGAACTATTTTTCTTACACCATACACAAAAATAAACTCAAAATGGATGAAAGACCTAAATGTGAGACAGGAATCCATCAAAATCCTAGAGGAGAACATAGGCAGTAACCTCTTTGACCTGGGCTGCAGCAAATTCTTGCTAAACAGGTCTCAAAGGCAATGGAAACAAAAGCAAAAGTGAATCATTGGAACTTTATCAAGATAAAAAGCTTTTGCACAGCAAAGGAAACATTCAACAAAACTAAAAGACTACCTACAGACTGGGAGCAGATATTTAAAAATGTCTTATCAGATAAAGGGCTAGTATCCAACATCTATAAAGAACTTATCAAACTCAACACCCCGAAAACAAATAAATGAGTCAAGAAATGGGCAGAAGACATGAACAGACATTTTTTCATTGAAGACATGGAAATGGCCAACAGACAAATGAAAAATTGTTCCACATACCTTGGCATCAGGGAAATACAAATCAAAACCACAATGAGATACCAGCTCTACACCAGTCAGAATGTCTAAAATTAACAAGTCAGGAAACAACAGATGTTGGTGAGGATGTGGAGACAGAGGAATCATTTTACACTGTGGTGTAAACTGCTATCACCACTCTGGAAAACAGTATGAAGTTTCCTCAAAAAGTTAAAAATAGAGCTACCATACAACCCAACAATTGTACTGCTAGCTATTTATCCAAAGGATACATCATAGTGATTCGAAGGTACACATGCACCCCAATGTTTATAGCAACAATGTACACAATAGCTAAAATATGGAAAGAGCCCAGATGTCCATTGACAGATGAATGGATAAAGAAGATGTGGTGTGTGTATGTGTGTGTGT
>NW_027397166.1:1524262-1591198 GCF_003265705.2 Callorhinus ursinus
TATGTATATATATATGTGTGTGTGTATGTATATATACATACACACACACATACACACAATGGAATATTACTCAGCTATCAAGAAAATGAAATCTTATCATTTGCAACGACATGGATGGAACTAGAGGGTATTATGCTAAGCAAAACAAGTCAGAGAAAGACAAATGTCATGTGATTTTTAGACATATGAGGAATTTAAGAAACAAAACAGATGAACATAGGGGAAGGGAAGGAAAAATAAAATATAGATGAATTTGGAGGAAGAGACTTTTAACTATAGGAAACAAACTGAAGGTTTCTGGAGGGAAGGTGGGTGGGGAAATGGGGCACATGGGTGATGGGCATTACAGAGTGCACTTGATGCAATGAACACTGGGCATTACATGCAATTGGTGAATCACTTAACTTTACCTTTGAAGCTAATAGTACACTGAATTTTAATTAATTGATTTTAAATAAAAAAACAACCTAAATTTTAAAAACCTTGAAACTAACTAACTCACTAACTAAAGTCAGTCAGTCAGTCAGTCATGGGTACATAATGTATAACTGGTCGACTATAGTTAATACTGTAGTGCCAATTTGAGCATTGCTAATGGAGTAAATCTCAAAATTTCTCATGACAAGAAAATCCAGTATGTATGGTGATAATTTTTTTTAATTTTTAAAGATTTATTTATTTATTTATTTATTTGACAGAGAGAGTGCATGCACAAGCAGGGGGAGCAGCAGGCAGAGGGAGAAGCAAGCAGAGGGAGAGGGAGAAGCAGCCTCCCCACTGAGCAAGGAGCCCGATGCAGGACTTGATCCCAGGACCCTGGGATCATGACCGGAGATGAAGGCAGATGTTTAACCGACTGAGCCACCCAGGCGCCCCAATCACACCTCAGTTCTAAAAACGACTGAGAAGAAACAGAAAAAAAAAGAAGATGCATATCAAAAAGTAATAATAACTAGTGTTGGCAAGGATGTGGTGATATTGAAACCCTTGTGCACTCTTGGTTAAAATGTCAAATGGTGCAGCCACTATGGAAAACATTTTGGTTGTTTCCTCAAAAAAAATTACACATTGAAATACTATGTGATCCATTAATTCCACTTCTGGGTCATATCCATAAAACTTGGAAGCAGGACCTTTGAGAGATATTTGTATACCCATGTTCTCGGAGGCATTACTCACAATAGTCCAAACGTGGAAGCAACCCTAATGTACAATAACAGGTGAATGCATGAATAAATTGTAGTATACACATACAATGGAATATTATTCAGCTTTTCAAAGGAAGGAAATCCCGGCACATATTCACCTTTTAAAGGGAAGAAAATTCTGACACATGCTACAACATGAATGAAACTTGAGGACATTATACTAAGCAAAATAAGTCATTCACAAAAAGACTAATATGGTATGATTCTATTTTAATGAGGTACTAGAGTAATCAAACTAATAAAGACAGAAAGTAGAATGGTGGTTGCTAGAGCCTGGGGGCAGTGGTGAATGAGGAGTTGTTGTTTAATGGTTATAGCATTTCAATTTAGCAAGATGAAGACTTCTGGAGATTGTTGCATAACACCTAACACTTCTGAGCTGTACACTTCAAAATGATTAAGATGATTAAGATTTTTCAAAATAAAAATAGTAAAGTTTGTTATGTGTATGTTACCACAATAAAAATTTTATGGAATGGAGCACTGGGTGTTACACACAAACAACGAATCATATGGAACACTATATCAAAAACTCATGATGTAATGACATAATAAAATTTAAAAAATATTAAGAATGAAGCACTGATATATTGTACAACATCATGAACCTGAAAAATATGCTTAGTGAAAGAATCCAGATGCATAAGATCATATATTGTATGATTCCATTCATATGAAATGTCCAATATAGACAAACCCATAGAGAGAAAAAATAAAAAATCAATGTAAGTCCATATAATGGGATTGTGTGCAGCCATTAAAAAAATTAACAATAAGAAAGATTATATGGAAAAATCACTAAGCTATATGGTGAAGTTAAAAACACCAAAAAACTAAGTACAAAAACTGTGACTATATGATCAACTTTGTGAAATAAAAAACACATATGCAGGTACATGCATCTCACAAACATGTACCTGTGTATGTAAACAGATATACAAATTTACCTTCTGCTCCTCTCCCCCAAGCAATTATTGAAAACTGATTATAATGGTCAACTTTGGAAATTTTTACTTTTCATTCGGTATCTTTCCTGACTATTCACTTTTTCTCACCTTATATTATTTGTCTTTTACACTTATTTAAACTTTTGGATGTTTAAAGAGGTTATCTAGGCAAAGAGCTAATAGATATTTTTGCTTCCTTATTTTTATTTTATAGAATTCTTTTAAAAATCCTAGTGAAACATTACATTAAAAACCTAAATTAAAACAAAATAAATAATATGTCTAGTCTCACTCCAAATCATTCTTAGTTTCCATTTTATGAAAATCCTACAAAAAATCCATGGTTTTTGTCCTTAGATTGGTACTTAAAAACAATTAACAAAGAAGTCCTTTACATTTGTGCATGTAAGAGAAAAATTCTTGGCCTTGAGATAAAAGTTAATTTCCAAAAGAAATTAGAATTAATCAACCAACTTCCTAACTTAAAAAATTCAAAAATTTTTGGTATAATTTTTAATTCCTGTTATTTTACTAAAATAGGCAATATTTATCTTAATTTACTAAAACAGTAGCTATAAAACAACTTAATTTCAACTTTTACTCTTAAAGTCTTTAGTTTCACAGATTGAGAGACTCATCTGAAAAGACTGCAAAAATGTTACTTCATTTACTTTGGAAAATAATGAAATATTCTGTGGTATAAAAAATAGTAATAAGGTTTGACTTGTACAACTGGGTAGAAGGGATGACATTCACTGAAATAAAGAAGACTAGGAAAGGAGCAAGCTTGGAGGATTAGGGATAGACCAATGGTTCTCAATGGGGATGATTTTGCCTCCCAGGGGGACATTTGGCAGTGTCTGGAGACATTTTTGGTTTTACAGCGGGTGAGGAAGTGCTATTGCCCTATGTTGGGATACTGCTAAACATTCTACAACACAAAGGGCAGGCCCCTTCCACAAAGAGGAATCTGGCCTCAAATGTCAGTAGTGCCAAGAGTGAAAAACACTAGGTTAGAGTCCTCTCCTCTGACTTTGGCTACTCTTTCTCAGGCTTTGCAGTAGACTACTCTTCTTCTGTCTCTAACTACTCAATATTCTGTCTTTAGCCTACTTCCCTTTTCTCTATATTTTCTCTTGATAACATCCATCTTCATGACTTCAACTGCCAGATCTATGTTGGTGATTGCCATATGTTATGTCTAGTCTCAACTGCTTTTCTAAATCTAAAGCATTGCTTCTCTTGATTTCCCTTCACATGTTTTCATTAACCCACTGCTACAACATTTTTCTTTTTTAGTAGCATTTGGTAGAAAACCACAGGGTCATTTATTTCCTAAACATTTATTTAGTATCTAGTTTGTGTAAAGGGCAGCACTGGTACTTAGAGGAAGGTAGTGATGGTGAAGATGAGAGGCAATCATGGTTAATAAGTACTTTAAATACATGATCCCTGATTATGGCAATAGTTTTAAAAGGAAGAAATTATTATCTCCTGGAAACTATACCTCTAAGTGTTTAATTGACTACTTAAATATCACAGAGCTTATAAATAACAGAGTATTTTAAAAGTCAGTTCTATTTTGACATTAAGGATTGAACTCTCTCTATTAAAAAACACTGAGGACAGCGGTGTAAAAGTGGTCTAGTTTGTACATAGCCAAAGGGGGATAGACGTAAATGATGAAGGTCTAAGAAGTTCCAGTAGCCTTTTCTTCAAAGCCACATTACACCCTCTTCTGGTTACTTACCATATATCATAGAATATAATACACCAGATAGTAAGATGAATTATTATTTTCCATAACTCTGGAAAAGAGAACAAAAACATTGCCAATTAAAGTATGACATCCCATCAATTGAGATTGAGATTCATCAAATGAAATTTGATAGATATTGAAACATTAAAAAAATTAGACATTTAAAAAAGTAAGCCTTTAGAGATTTCTAATTTGTTAAAATACGAATAAATAAGTGACATTACATTCTATGACATACGGTGACTATTTTCCACATTCAATTACCATGGTTAATGCTAATGTGCTATTCCTCACTTTAGTCAACTAACACGTTTGCGTATTGTTTTTTAAATGGTCCTAGGTAGTTTCCTGGCTCTGTGTTGCTCATTGGCAACTCTATAGTAAAGCCCTTAGCTTTTGAATAATTTCTTTGTTCTCCCCCCTCCCCCACACCTGCGCACCTATTCCCCCCCGCCCCCGCCCTCCGCGCTTTTCCACAATCTATGCAGAGTTTACCATTTAGGAGTAAACCTAAATTTCTTCTAATTTTAAAATTGCATAGATTGTGTAAGACAGAACATAGATTTAGTTACATTTGGGGGGACGGGCAGAGGAAAAACATTAAATATTAAATATACGCCTCGTCTTCTTAAGACCCTCCTCTGTAGAAACATTAAAATAGGGTGGAGTAGGGAGGGGAGGGTGGAGACGGAGAGGGGATATGCGTTTCAGGATACAGGAAATACGGTAAGCGCGAAACCCGGAGGAAGCTCTGTGCCTGGAAAGGACCCGCCGCCATCTCAGGTCTCGGCCTCGCCGGGCCCACTAGAGAGAGCTGACGCCCAGTCCTATAATCCTTATGGGGGACCAACCTTGTGCCTCCGGGAGATCCACACTCCCACCTGGAAATACCCGGGAAACCAGGCCTCCAAAAAAACGCTGCCTCCTAGCTCCACGGTGGGATTATCCAGAAGGAACCCCCAACGGAGGTAGTAACCCTCTTCCCTCCGCACCTTCTCCTGCATCACCGGGCCTGAAATCGCACCCTCCTCCTCCGGAGAAGTAGTAGAATATACTTCTCCCACCCCAAACCAGGTCAGATTCTTTTTCTCATCTTGAACATCCAGGCTCTCTGCAACTTAATTATTCAATTTCCCAGATCTCATTCCTCTTTTCTCTATTCTTTCCACGATTTCAAAATTTAAAAACAAAATAAACAAACAAAAAAGGGGGCATTAAATAGCTCTTTCACAAAATACGTTTGGGTGAAATTATGGATATTTATAGACATTAAGTAATTATTTTTAATATATTAGCTATGATAATTGTTATATTTTTTAAGAAATAGATTTAAATCTTTTGATATGCTTAAAAGTAATTCAGTGGGGCCGAAGTGGGGGTTACAAACAAAATGTTTATGAGTTGATCATAACTGGGTAATGTATACGTGGAGATTCATTATACTGTTCTCACTACTTTTGTGTATATTTGAAACTTTTACACTTAAAAAGTCATTGATTCAAGATCAATAACATATGGAAGGCCTCATTCCTATGCTAACAGTCCTAATTCCTGTGCTGACAGAGGGTATTCTAAAGTGAGTCTTCAGGAATGTGTTTCTCACTGTGTGTGGCAGGAAAATTTCCTAAGTAAAAAAAAAAAAAAAAAAAAAGGAAAAAGTTACACTGTGTAAGTGTAAAACCCAAGTGCTTGTTCAGGGTATGCAGGGATCACTCGGGATGGACAAAGTCATTCCGGTTGTAATCATGACCCATCAAAAAGGAAAGGGGAACTTTGGGTGGGCCTTAAAGGGTGAGTGACATCTGTCTTGTGGAAAGGGAGAGAATGCTTTTCAGGCCTGGTGTTTCCAGGACAAAAGCCCCAAAGCAGGCTTCTTCTGTGAAAAGCTTGGGTGTAACTGAATCTTGGAGAAAGACTTGGAGGTGCGATAGAGTGTTGCAGGGCCTTGAATGTTATGCTAAGGAGTATGCAGTTTAATCCAAAGGTGGTGGTAACCATTGGAAGATTTTCTATCAAGTGATGTATTTTAGGAGTCCAGTTTTTCCTATCAGAAAAACAACCTTCTATTTAGATGACCTTCTAGAATGCAAGAAAGAAGACCAAATCTGACCCAAGCATCACAGATTCTTGTAATCCAAGGAAACAGGGCATCCTTTCTTCATTCACGCAATAAACCTTTATGGAGCCCTTGCAAAGGACTGGGCATTGTGCTGGGAGCTGTAGGGAATGGATGACAAGGCATGGTGCCTGGTACATAGTAGGAGTGAAACATATTTGAATAAATAAGTCAGTAAATTCTAGAATAACAGTGGAAACTAAGGAGGCTCTGGACTTGGGACTTAGAGATAGAGCATAGAAAAAGAATGAGCTCTGGTTTTGCTTGAAAGCATCATCCAGTCATTCCTTTACACTCTGATTTGCCTCAACTTTACTTCAATGTCCAAAAGGGTAATGGTGGTAGGGGGTAGGGCATAAGGATAGCAGTGCTCAGGTAGAAAACAAAGGAGATTGTGCAAGGCAAAAAGTTCAAGAGCTACATAATTTCCTCTAGTGATTCAAATCATTGAAAATTATAATAATAGCACATATTTACTGAACATTTTTTATGTGCTAGACCCTGTTCTAAAGGGCTTCCAGAATCTATGCTCTTAATTTGCATTAGACCTCTTTTAATACTATCCATTTAACTGTTTTACAGGAATATATAATAGAAATGGGAGCATGGTAGATCTTAAGGACTTAAGGAGGCCAGGGGAGAGAGATGGACAATAACAGAGGAAATCATTTTACCTTATTTTATTATTTTTCAGTCTTTGAGGGATTGCAGAACGAATCCATTTCCTTGGTGCATTCATAAAATGGTTCATCTAGTGAAGACAATGAAGATTATTGACGCTGCTGCCCTGCTTTTTCTGATGTCCTGCACCAGGTAATTGTGTTTTTTAAGGTAATTTATTTACCAAAACGCTTATTAAGGGAGGAAGAGGAATAAGAGTTGTAAAAAGAAATAGCCAAACGAAAAACAAAGCTAGCACCAAATGGTAAAATTGAAACTTATTTTCTACATTATATGAAACCACATATACCATATCATAATAATGTAATTTATAAGCTGCTTTGTTAAATTCACTCCTAATTACCTTATAGTTTTTGTTGTTACTGGGAAATGTGTGAATGTGTTTAAAACCCATTTTCTGATTTTTTGCTGGTAAATGGGAACATGATTAATATTTTTACATACTGATTTTATATGCTACAGTCTTTCTGAATTCTGTTTGTTCTGATAATTTATAGATTTTCTGGGATTATATGTTAATTATATTGTGAATAATGGCAGTTTCTTGTCACTATTTCTTTTTTAGCTTTTCTTACTGTACCAGCTAGGATCTTCACTACAATGAGAAACAGTAACAGTGATAGAGGATTTTCTTCTCTTGCTTTTGAATTTACAAGGGAATTATACAAATGTTTCACGATTTTTAGATTTGCTTCTTCAGGATAAGGAAGTTCATTTCTAGGATTAGTATGCTGAGACATTTTAATTATGGAGGAATATGGAGTTTTTCTCAATTAATTTGAGAGTGTGACCATGTGATAAATTACAGTAATCAATTTCTAATGTATTTTCTGATTTTGGTTTCATCACCCTCACCATTGAATATGTTGTTTTTTAAAATTTTTGTTTTAATCTTTATTATTTTCTTTACTTGCTTTATGTTTGCTCTTTTTCTAATTTTTCTTCTGGACTTTTAGCCCAGTAACTATCAAGTTCCTTTTCTAAAATAAGAATTTATCACTATAAATCTTCCACTACATATGATGTTAAAAGAATTTCGCAGATTTTTATATGTAGTATTTTATTGTCATTCAATTGTAATTTCTCTTATGATTTCTTTTCTGACTCATGAATTTGTTTAATTTACAAACACATGGGGCTCTTTTGTAAAAATCAGATTGTGAAATCATTAGTCCAATTACCATTAAACTTCATCTTATTTTTTGCTTTAAAATGTTTTTTTTATCTTTCTGATAAGAAAAAGCAAAATTATGTATGAGCTTCTCATTCCAAAAGATTTTGGCCATATAAGACATTTCTTTCATTAACTACATAGAAATATATGTGCATGTTTTTGAATGATGGAATTATTCCTGATATTTATATTTGAGTTTTTAAACTATTTGTATGGTTTTTTTGTTGTTATTGTTTTTTTTTAATCTCAAGTTTTTATTTAAATTCCTGTTAGTTAACATATAGTAAAACATTAGTTTCAGGAGAAGAATTTAGTGGTTCATCACTTACATATAATACCCAGTGCTCATCACAAGTGCCCTCCTTAATACCCATCAACCATTTAGCCCATACCCCACCCACCTCCATCAACCCTCAGATTATTCTCTGTAGGTAAGAGTCTCTTATGGTTTGCTTCCCTCTCTCTTTTTTTTTCTCCCTTCCTCTCTGTTCGTCTGTTTTCTTTCTTAAATTCCACATATGAGTGAAATCAAATGGTATTTGTCTTTCTCTGACTTATTTCACTTAGCATAATATACTGTAGCAACATCTACATCATTGCAAATGGCAAGATTTCATTCTTTTTGATAGCTGAGTGATATTCCATTATGTGTATATATATATACCACATCTTCTTTATCCATTCATCAGTAGATGGGCATTTGGGCTATTTCTATAGTTTGGCTCTTGTTGATAATGCTGCTATAAACATTGAGGATCATGTGCCTCTTTGAATCTGTATTTTTGTATCCTTTGGTTAAATACCTAGTAGTGCAATTGCTGGATCATAGGGTAGTTCTATTTTTGACTTTTTGAGGAACCTCCATACTGTTTTCCAGGGTGAATGCACCACTTTGCATTCCTACCTACAGTGTAGGAGGGTTCCCCTTGCTCCACATCCTCGCCAACACCTGTTGTTTCCTGTGTTGTTAATTTTAGCCATTCTGACAGTTGTGAGGTGGCATATCATCGTGGTTGTGGTTTGTATTTGCCTGATGATGAGTGATATTGAGCATCTTTTCATGTGTCTATTAGTCACCTGTATGTCTTCTTTGGAGAAATATCTGTTCATGTCTTTTGCCCATTTTTTAACTGGATTATTTATTTTTTAGGTGTTGAGTTTGATAAGTTCTTTATAGATTTTGGATAATAGTGCTTTATCTGATATGTCCTTTGCAAAAATCATCTCCCATACCATACATTGCCTTTTAGTTTTTATTGACTGTTCCCTTTACTGTGCAGAAGTTTTTATCTTGGTGAAGTCCCAGTAGTTCATTTTTGCTTTTGTTTCCCTTGCCTTTGGAGACGTATCCAGCAAGAAGTTGCTGTGGCCAAGGTCATGGAGGTTGCTGCGTTGTTCTTCTCTAGGATTTTGATGGATTCCTGTCTCACATTGAGGTCTTTCATCCATTTTGAGTTTATCTTTGTGTATGGTATGAGAAAATGGTCCAGTTTCATTCTTCTGCATATGGCTGTCCAATTTCCCCAACACTATTTATTGAAGAGACTGTCTTTTTTCCATTGGATATTCTTTCCTGCTTTTTCGAATATTAGTGGACCATAGAGTTGAGGGTCCATTTCTCCGAGTCTCTATTCCATTCCATTGATCTATGTGTCTGTTTTTGTGCCGATACCATACTGTCTTGGTGATCACAGCTTCAAAATATAGCTTGAAGTCTGGAATTGTGATGTCTCCATTTTTGCTTTTATTTTTCTGGGATGTTTTGGCTATTCCAGGTCTTCTGTGGTTCCATAATTGTTCTGGCTCTGTGAAAAATGCTGGTGGTATTTTGATAGGGATTGCATTAAAAGTGTAGGTTGTTTTGGGTAGTATAGACATTTTAACCATGTTTGTTCTTTCACTCTATGAGCATGGAATGTTTTTCCATTTCTTTGTGTCCTCTTCAGTTTCTTTCATAAGTATTCTATAGTTTTCAGAGTACAGAACATTTATGTCTTTGGTTAGGTTTATTCCTAGGGATCTTATGGTTTTTGGTGCAGTTGCAAATGGGATCGATGCCTTGATGTTGGTACATTTTTGATTACTGGTTTCCTTGCTGATTATGGGTCTGTTCAAATTTTCTAATTCTTCCTGTTCCAATTTTGGTAGTTCGTATGTTTCTAGGAATTTTTCCATTTCTTCCAGATTGCCCATTTATTGGCATATAACTGTTCATAATATTCTCTTATATTTCTTGTGATCTCTCCTCTTTCATTTGTGATTTTATTTCTTTGTTCCTCTCATTTTTTGATAAATCTGGCTAGGGGTTTATCAATTTTCTTAATTCTTTGATCTGTTCTGTGTTTTTTTTTTTTGTTTCTATATCATTTATTTCTGCTCTAATCTTTATTTCCCTTCTGTTGGCTTTCGGCTTTATTTCTTGCTCCTTTTGTAGCTCCTTTAGATGTAAGGTTAAGTTGTGTATTTGAGACTTTTTCTTGTTTGTTGAGGTAGGCATGTATTACAATATACTTCCCTCTTAGCACTGCCTCTGCTGTGTGTTTTCATTTTCATTTGCTTCTGTGTAGTTTTTTATTTTCTCTTTAATTTCCTGGTTAACCCATTCATTCTTATTAGGATGTTCTTTCACCTCCATGAATTTGTGGTCTTTCCAAATTTTTTCTGGTTTGATGCTAAATTTCGTAGCATTGTGGTCTGTTATGCACAGTATGATCTCAGTCTTTTTTGTATTTGTTGAGGACTAATTTGTGACCCAGTATGTGATCTATTCTGGAGAATGTTCTATCTGCACTTGAAAAGAATGTGTATTCTGCTACTTTAGGATGAAATGTTATGAATATATCTGTTAAGTCCATCTGGTCCAGTGTGTCATTCAAAGCCATTGTTTCATTTTTGATTTTCTGCCTAGATGATCTGTCCATCGTTCTAAGTGGGAGCACTAAAGTCCTCTAGTATTATTGTATTATTGTCAATGAGTTTGTTTATATTTGTTTGATTTACATATTTGGGTCCCAAATTGGGGGCATAAATATTTACAATTGTTAGAAATTCTTGTTGGATAGATCCCTTAATTATGATATAGTGCCCTTCTTCATCTCTTCTCACAGTCTTTGGTTTAAAATCTAGTTTTCTGATATAAGTATTGCCACTCTGGCTTTCTTTTGACATCCATTAGCATGATGAAAGACTCTCCATCCCCTCACTTTCAATCTGCAGGTGTCTTTAGTTGTAAAATGAGTCTCTTTTAAGCAGCATTTAGATAGGTCTTGTTTTTTTTTATCCATTCTTATGCCTTTTGTCTTTTGATTGGAGAATATAGTCCATTTACATTCAGATTGACTATAGATAGATATGAATTTAGTGCCATTGTATTAACTGTAAAGTTGGTATTTCTGGGTGGTTTTTTTTTTAAGATTTTATTTATTTATTAATGAGAGACAGAGAGAGGCAGAAGGAGAAGCAGGCTCTCTGCCGAGCAGGGAGCCCGATGGGGGACTCAATCCCAGGACCCTGGGATCATGACCTGAGCCGAAGGCAGACACTTAACCATCTGAGCCACCTAGGCGCCCTGGTATTTCTGGGTATTTTCTCTGTTACTTTCTAGTCTTTGTTGCTTTTGGTCTTTTTTTCTCCACTCAAACAGTCCCCCTTAAAATTCCTTTCACAGCTGGCTTAGTGGTCATGAATTCCTTTAGTTTTTGTTTGTCTGGGAAACTTTATCTCTTCTATTCTGAATGACAGCATTAATGGATAAAGAATTCTTGGCTGCATATTTTTCCCATTCAGCACATTGAATATATCATGCCACTCTCTTCTGGCCTGTTAAGTTGCTGTGGATCCATCTGATGCAAAGCTGATTTGTTTTCTCTTCTAGGTTAAGGAATTTTTTTCCCTTGCTGCTTACAAGATTCTTCCCTTATCTGTGTATTTTATAAATTTCACCGTGCTATATCTTGGTGTTGGCTTGCTTTTGTTGATTTTGATGGTAGTTCTTTGTGCCTCTTGGATTTCGATATCTGTGTCCTTCTCCAGATTAGGAAGTTTTCAGCTATAATTCCCTCAAATAAACCTTCTGCCCCTTTTCCCTTCTCTTCTTCTGGGACTGCTATGATACAAATGTTATTACACTTTATGGAGTCACTGAGTTCCCTAAGTCTACATTCGTGATCCAGTATTTTTCTTTCCTTCTTCTTTTCAACTTCATTATTTTCCATAATTTTATCTTCTATATGACTGATTTCATTTCTCAGCTTCTTCTATCCTTGTGGTCATTACATCCATTTGGTTGTGCATCTTGCTTATAGTTTTTTTATTTCTGCCTGACTAGTTTGTAGATCTTTTATCTCTGCTGTAAAGTATTCCCTAGTGTATTCTATGCTTTTTCTCAAGTCCAGCTAGCATCCTTAAGATTGTTCAGGCATATTACTTATAACTGTTTTGATTAGATCACTGGCCATTACCTCTTGGTCTTTCTTGTGGGATAGATTCCTCTGTCTTGACATTTTGCTTAGATCTCTGTCTTCTGTGTGTTCAGAAAGACTATTACATTTCCTGCTCCTGAGAGTAATGGCTAAATTAAGAAAGATCATATACTGTCCAGAGCTTGGCACTTCAGGAAGTTTTTTTTGGTGTATTTTGTGTGTACTCTGCTGCTGTGTTTTGGCTGCTCCTTCACTTAGGTCAGTCCTCTGCAGAGTTTCTCCTTGCCTACAGTGGGGAGTGTTTGGATGTTGGACATTGTGTGGTGGGTTTTAACTAGGTGTGTTTTGATGTGCTTGTTAAAAATGGCTAGATCCTATTTCCCGCAAAGCTGAAGTTTTCTAGTACTCTATGGTCAGTAGACTTTGTTTGTGCAGGGGGTTTGTGCTGGTCTTCTGGGGGGAGGGGCCTGCTGCACTGGTTCTCAGGTGGACTTGGCCTAGTGGAGATGCATCTGCAAGGTACAGTGGGGTGGGGATTGTTATAAGCAACTGCAGCTTCCTCTGGGGGTGCTGTGTTGTTCACTGAAGTCTGTCTGTGCTGATGGATGGGAGGGAAATGGCCTCACCCCATTCTCATGTCCCCAAAGAGGGGAGTTCATGCCTGCTCCTGTTCAGGAAGCCCTCACAGAAGAGCGAACTATCTCCCCCTGTATGTCCCAAGATTCCATCAGAACCCTGTCTGTGTCTGTGCCATCCACCTGCCTGGTGGCACAGTGTTCTGTGTTTTATTTCAAGGGTGAGGCAGGGTTTCAAAACTCTTAACAAATTTTAGGAACCTGGCAAGGTGCAAACCCACATTGATTCTCTGGGGAAGGTCTCGCCACACTGTGGCTCCGGTCAGTTTGTCCCAGAAAAGCAGCTGCGTGACTGTGCAGGGGTTCGGCATTTATGGTAGACCTCAGCCAAAAGCCGGCATCCAGGTTAGCTGCCTTCAACAGGTTCCTTTGCTAGTTTGCTAATTAACAGTGCTGCTCAATGGTGCCCATTGTTTCATCCCATCTCAGGATATGCCACCTCTCCCAAATGCACTCCAAAGAGGGGAACTGTCTCTCCCAGTGCAAATGAGGGTGTCCTCAGACCATGCTGTCCACTTCTGGGCCTCTACCCTCTTCCCTAGACGAACACTACTGTACCCACTTGGCACAACCCCAGCGATGGTGCAGACTTCTGAAACTTCAGACTTTGAGCTCCACTGCTTGTAAAAACAAAAAATAATCAGCCCCTCTCCTTTTCACAGTCAGTGGTTTTGGGGAAGTGTGTTTCTTGTGTAATCCCCTGTGTGTTGGTTTCTCTCTCTCTCTTTCTCTCTTGATCCTCGCTCTGTGATAAGGCCTCCCTCCCTTCTGAAGCACCTGCAATTCTCTTCTCCACCAAATCAACTGTCTGCAGCTCCTACCTTCCATGATGTGGCTGCTTTTCTCCCTCTACATGTGCAGTTTGTTCTCAGTCCTCAGAGCAATTTCTTGGGTGTTCAGAATGATTTTATATTTATTTGTGTTCAAGGGACAAGGCAAGCATAGGGTCCCCCAACTACTCCACCATCTTAACTCATCCTCCTCTAAACTTTTTATTTTGATCTAATTCTACAATTCAAAAAAATTGTTAGAAAAAAATAGAACATTACAAAGAACTCCCATATACTCTACCCAGATCCACCAGTTAACATTTATCTATGTTTGCTTTTTTTATTCTCTATTTCTTTTTCTCCTTCTCATCCCCCTTCTCCCTCTCCCTGCTCTTTTTTCCTTTCCTCCTCCCCCACCCATCTCCTCTCCTCTACCTTCCCCTCTTCCTCTGCCCTTCCCCCTCTTCCTCTCTCTCTCTGAGCTATTTAAGAGTTCCTAGCAGATATCATGCTCGTTTACTGGGAAATACTTCAGTGCATATTTCCTCAGAAGGATGACTTTCTCTTAAATAATCTCACTACATGTGTCAAAATAGAAATTTGACATTGTTCCAGTTTTTGTTTCATAAACCTTTATTTTCAAGATTATCCAATTATAATCAATGAAAAAGGGATGTGTTTGGAAGAACATATATTTCAAATGGACAATGCAAGCTATATTAATAGTTCTTTTTTGTCTAGCTTTATTGAAATATATTTGGCGTATAACATTGTTGCAAGTTTAAGGTATACAGTAAGGTGATTTGCTCTATCTATATATTACAAAATAATTACCACAACAAGTTTTCACAGTCATTTCACACAGTTACCCTTTTTTTTTCTCTGTGGTGAGAACTTTTTTTTTTTAATTATTTTTTTAGAGAAAGAGAGCACGCGAGCGGGAGGGGCAGAGAGAAAGGGAGAGAATTTTAAGCAGGCTCCATGCTCAGCACAGAGCCCAGTGCAGGGCTCAATCTCCTGACCCTGAGATCATGACCTCAGCCGAACTCAAGAGTTGGACGCTTAACTGACTGAGCCAACCAGGTGACCACTGTGTGGTGAGAACTGTTAATATCTACTTTCAGCAACTTTCAAGCATACAATATAGTATTGTTAATTATAGTCATTAAACTACAATGTTAACTATACTATAACTATAATTGTAACAAATGAGTACTATAACTATATCATTATCTATAGTATAATGTATATCATGCTATATATGTATTAGATATCCAGAACTTACTCATGTTACAACTGAAAGTTTATACCCTTTGACCACTTTCACCAATTTCTCCCACCCTCCAATCTCTGGAAACTACCAGTGTACTCTGTATTTATGAGTTTGTTTTCTTTTTAGTAAGATTCCATGTATAAGTAAGATTATGTAGTGTTTTTCTCTATCTAACATAATTCACTTAGTATAATGCCCTCAAGTTTTATCCATTGGGTTGGAAATGGCAGGATTTCTTATGGATGAGTAATATATCATTTTATATTTACATTGTGTTTTCTTTATCTTTTCATCTGTCAGTGGAGACCTAGGTTGTTTCCATGTCTTGCTTATTGTAAATAATGATGCAGTGAACTGGGGGTGCAGATGTCTCTTCAAGAATAGTGATTTTATTTCTTTCATATATATACCTAAAGGGGACTTGCTGAATCATATAATAATAGTTAATTTTGTTTCTTTTCAAATTTTTATTTAAATTCTAGTCAACATATAGTACAGTATTGGTTTCAGGAATACAATATAGTGACTCATTACTTACATACAGTACCCAGTGCTCATCATAACAAGTGCCCATACCCCACTACCTCCTCCATCGGCCTTCAGTTTGTTCTCTATCTTTAATTTGTTTCCCTCTTTCTTTTTATTTTTTATTGCCCCTCCCATATGTTCAACTGTTTTGTTTCTTAAATTCCACATCTGAGTGAAATCATATGTTATTGGTCTTTCTCTGACTGACTTATTTCATTTAGCATAATATACTCTACCTCCATTCACGTCATTGGAAATGGCAAGATTTCATTATTTTTGATGGGTAAATACTATTCCATTGTGTGTATGTATGTGTGTATATATGTACACACACACACACACACCACATCTTCATTATCCATTCATCAGTCAGTGGACATTTGGACTCATTCCATAGTTTGGCTATTGTTGATAATGCTGCTATCAACATCAGAGAGCTTGTGTCCCTTTGAATCTGTATTTTTCTATCCTTTGGTTAAATACCTAGTAGTGCAATTGCTGGATCATAGGGGAGTTCTATTTTCAAACTTTTGAGGAACCTCCGTACTGTTCTCCTGAGTGACTGCACAACTTTGTATTCCCACCAGTAGTACAGGAGTGTTCCTCTTTCTTCACAGCCTTACCAACACCTGTTGTTTTTTTGTGTTGTTAATTTTAGCCATTCTGACAGGTGAGAGGTGATATCATAGTGATTTTGATTTGTGTTTCCCTGATGATGAGTGATGCTGAGCATTTTTAATGTGTCTGTTGGCCATCTGGATGTCTTCATTGGAAAAGTGTCTATGTCTTTTGCCCATTTCTTAACTGGATCAATTGTTTTGTGGGTATTGAGTTTGATAAGTTTTTTATAGATTTTGAATACTAACCCTTTATTGTCTGTCATTTGCAAATATATTCTCCCATTCTGTAGGCTGCCATTTAGTTCTCTTGATTTTTTCCTTTGCTGTGGAGAAGCTTTTTATCTTGAAGTCCCATTAGTTCATTTTTACTTTTATTTCCCTTGCTTCTGGTGATGTGTCTAGTAAGAATTTTCTATGCCTGGGGTCAGAGGGTGCTGCCTGTGTTCTCTAAGATTTTGATAGGTTTCTATCTCACATTTAGGTCTTTCATCCATTTTGATTTATTTTTATGTATTGTATAAGACAGTGGGCCAGTTTCATTCTTCTGCATGTGGCTGTCCAATTTTCTTAACACCATTTTTTGAAGAGACTTTTTTCAATTGGATGTTCTTTCCTGCTTTGTCGAAGATTAGTTGACCATAGAGTTGAGGGTCCATTTCTGGGTTTTCTATTCTGTTTAATTGATCTATGTGTCTGTTTTTGTGCCAGTACCACACTGTCTTGATGGCTACAGCTGTGTAATACAGCTTGAAGTCTAGAATTGTGATGCCTCTCATTTTGGCTTTCTTTTTCAACATTCCTTTGGCTATCCTGGGACTTTTGTGGTTCCATACAAATTTTATGATTGTTTGTTCCAGCTCTGTGAAAAATGTTGAGGGTATTTTGATAGGGATTGCATTGAATGTGTACATTGCTGTGGGTACTATAGACTTTATTTATTTATTTATTTATCAGAGAGAGAGAGAGAGAGAGACACAGAGAGAGAGAGAGAGAGAGAGAGAGCGCAAGCAGAGGGAAAAGGGAGAAGCAGACACCTCGCGGAGCAGGGAGCCCGGAGCAGGGCTTGATCCCAGGACCCTAGGATCATGATCACAGCCAAAGGCAGACGCTTAACCGACTGAGCCACCCAGGCGCCCTAGTATAGACACTTTAACAATGTTCTTCTAGTCCCTGAATGTGAAATGCTTTTCCATTTCTTTGTGTACTCTCCAATTTTTTTCATAAGTGTTCTGTAGTTCTCAGAGTATAAATCCTTGAATTCTTTGGTTAAGTTTCATCCTACGTATCATATGGTTTTTGGTGCAATTGTAATGTGATCGATTCCTTGATTTCTTTTTCTCTTTCTTCATTATTGCTGTATAGAAATGCAACAGATTTCTGTATGTTGATTTCATATCCTATGATTTTGCTGAATTCATATATTAGTTCTAGCAGTTTTTTGGTGGAGTCTTTCACATAGAGTATCATGTTGTCTGCAAATACTGAAAGTTTGACTTCTTCCTTACCGATTTGGATGCCTTTTTATTTCTTTTTCTTGTCTGACTGCTGAAGCTATGTTTTCCAGTACTATGTTAAATACGGTGAGAGTGGAAATCTGTATCTTGTTCCTGACCATAGAGGAAACGCTCTCAGTTTTTCCCCTTTGAGGATGATGTTAACTGTGGGCCTTTCGTATATGGCCTTTATGATGTTGAGGTATGTTTCTTCTATCCCTACTTTGTTGAGTGTTTTTATTAAGAATTGCAGCTGTATTTTGTCATGCTTTTTCTGCCTCTCTTGACAGGATTATCTGGTTCTTATCCTTTCGTTTATTAATGTGTTGTATCACATTGATTGATTTTTTGGATATTGAACCACCCCTGCAACCCAGGAATAAATTCCAGTTGATCGTGGTAAATAGTCCTTTTAATGTACTGTTGGATTTGATTTGCTAGTACCTTCTTGAGAATTTTTGCATCCATATTCACCAGGGATATTGGCCTGTAATTCTCCTTTTTACTGGAGTCTTTTTCTGGTTTTGGAATCAAGGTAATGCTAGCCTGTAGAAGGAATGTGGAAGTTTTCCTTTCATTTCTATTTTTTGGAACAATTTGAGAATTATAGATACTATCTCTTCCTTAAATGTCTGGTGGAATTCCTCTGGGAAGCCATCTCTCTCTGGTCTTGTTTGTTGGGAGATTTTTAATTACTTTCAAAGTTTTTAGTATTCTTTCAGTTTCTTTCCTGGTTATGGGTCTTTTCAAATTTTCTGTTTCTTCTGTTTCAGTTTCAGCAGTTTTTATGTTTCTAGCAATTTGTCCATTTCTTCCAGATTGCCCATTTTGTTGGCATACAATTTTTCATAATATAATCTATGATTATTTGTATTTTTGTGGTGTTGGATACTATCTTTCTTTCATGATTTTTTTTCTATTTGGGTCCTTTATCTTTCCTTTTTGATAAGTCTGGCTAGGCACTTATCAATTTTATTATTTTTTTTTTCAAAGAACCGTCTCTTTCTTTCCTCTGTTCTACTTGGGTTCTTTCTTGTTTGTTTGTTTCTGTATGATTTATTTCTGCTCTAATCATTGTTATTTCCCTTATTCTCCTGGCTTTAGGCTTTATTTGCTGGTCTTTTTCTAGCTCCTTTAGATGTAAGTTTAGGTAGTGTATTTGCTTCTTGAGATAGGCCTGTATTGCAGTATACTTTCCTCTTAGGACTGCCTTTGGTACATCCCAAGGTTTTGGACTGTCATGTTTTCATTTTCATTTGCTTCCATGTACTTCTTTAATTTCCTGGTTGACTCATTCATTCTTAAGTAAGATGTTCTTTAACCTCTATGTATCGATGGTCTTTTTATAGTTTTTCTTGTGGTTGACTTCAGCTTTTATAAAGTTGTCACCTGGGGAGGCCTGGGTGGCTCAGTTGTTAAGTGTCTGCCTTCAGCTCAGGTCATGATCCCAGAGTCCTGGAATTGAGCCCCTCATCGGGCTCCCTGATCAGCAGGAGACATGCTTCTCCCTCTCCCACTCCCCCTGCTTGTGTTCTCTCTCTCTCTGTTTCTTTCTCTGTCAAATAAAGTCTTTAAGAAAAATAAAGTTGTTGCCTGAAAATATGTATGATATGATATTGAACTTTTTGTTCTTGTTGAGGCCTGATTTGTGACCCAGTATGTGTTTAAAATGAGTCTCTTGTAAGTAGCATATAGATGGGTCTTTTTTTTTAATCCATTCTGTTACCTTGTATCTTTTGATTGGAACATTTAGTCCATTTACATTCAGTGATTATTGAAAGATACGAATTTAGTGCTATTGTGTTATCTGTATTGTTGGTATTTCTGGTGATGTTCTCTGGTCCTTTCTAGTCTTTGTTGCTTTTGGTCTTTTTTTCTACACTGACAGTCCCTTAAAATTTCTTGCACTGCTGGCTTAGTGGTCACTAACTCCTTTAGTTTTTGTCTGTCTGGGAAACTCTCTCTCCTATTCTGATTGATAGCCTTGCTGGGTAAAGAATTCCTGGCTGCATATTTTTGACATTTAGCACATTGAATGTTTCCTGCCACTGCCTTCTGGCCTTCCAGGTTTCTCTGGACAGATCTGTTGTGAACCTGATCTGTTTCTCCTTGTAGATTAAGGACTTTCTTTCCCTTGCTTTCAGGATTCTTTCATTGTCTATGTATTTTGTGAATATGAGTATTATATGCCTTGGTAATGTTGAGCATTTTTTTAATTTAATGGGAATTTTCTGTCCTTTTTGGATTTTGATGTCTGCATCCTTTCCCAGATTAGGTTTTCAGCTACAATTTGGTCGAATAATCTTTCTGCCTGTTTTTCTCTTTCTTCATCTTCTGGGCCTCCTATGATACGAATGTTACTACCTTTTAATAAGTCACTGAGTTACCTAAGTCTACCATCGTCAGCCTACCTTCATGGTCCATTACTTTTCTTTTCCTCTTCTTTTCAGCTTCATTATTTTCCATAATTTTATCTTCTGTATCACTGACTCCTTCCTCCACTTCATCCATCCTTGCTTTTATGGCATCCATTCTGGTTTCAATCTCCATTAAGGCATTTTAATTTTGGGGGTGACTAGATTATAGTTCTTTCATCTCTGCTGTAAGGGATTCTTTATTGTCTTCTATCCTTTTTTTCAAGCCCAGTTAGTATCCTTATAATCGCTGTTTTAAAATTCTAGTTCGGACATCTTACTTATATCTCTATTGATTAAATCCCTGGCCGTGAGTTGTACTTCCTTTTCTTTCTTTGGTGAATTTCTGTGTCTCATCATTTTGTTGAGAAAAGTAAAGAAGAAAGAAAAACAAAGCAAAAAACAAAAAATGTAAAGACTAGATCCTGGGTGTGTTGGTCTCATTGTTAAAAGAATCTAGACCCCCCCCCTGAAAATAATGAAATAAAATGAAAGTAAACAAAAAATAAGGGAACATTTATATAAGATACAAATAAAAATTAAAAAGATAATAATGAGTTAGAGAAGGTATTGAAAAAAATAAGAAAATAAATGAAGAAATAATAAAGAATAAAACTAAAAAGGAAGCAAGATCCTATTTCGCTTAGAGCTAAACCTTGCAGTACCCAGTGATCAGTAGATTTGGTGAGAGGGAGGTGTTTGTGTTCATCTTTTGGGGGAGGTGCCTGTTGTGCTGATATTCAGGTGGACTTGCTTCGAGGGTGCTGGGGGTTGGGGCTTGGTGCAGGCGATTCCAGCCTCCACTGTGTGGTGTTGCTTTTCTTTATGAAGGCTTACAGCACTGATGGGCAGGATGAAAATGGTGGCACCCTGGTGTCTAGCCTTGGAGCTAGCCCCCCACTCTTCAGTGAGCCTTCAAAGAAGAGCAATCAACCACTCTTCTGATGTCTCCAGTTTCCGTCAGAACCCTGTGTTCACCCCACCTGTGTCCAAGTTTTTTTCATGTCAGGTACACGACTGAATTTCAAAACTGCAAATTTTAGGGACTCCTGTGTTGTGGACCTGTCTTGTTGCTCTGGCGGAGGGTCTTGTTGCACTTTTGCTGTTTGCCGGCCAATCTAGGAACATAGTCTCACGACCACTCTGTGGTTCGTAGTTTATAGCAAAACAGAGCAGAAAGCCTGTACAAAGACTGGCTAAACAGGATTCCCCTGTCCTATGTCTTGGAACAGTGCAGCATGTTGGCGCCATCTGGTCTTCTTATGACCCAGGGGATCCTTAGACCACACTGTCAATCCTGGGGTTCTGACCTACTTTCCCATCTGAGCACCTTTAAGCCAGGGCCATTCCCCTGGTAGGGACTTCCAAAGGTTCAGATTTTGCACTCTGCTGCTTACAGTACTTTGCAGTGGCCTCTGTAAGCAGGGCTCCCTCCCTGCCACGGTATCCATAGCTGTATCTCCCCCAAGTCAACTCTCCGCAACTCTTCATCTTTCAAGTGTGGTCGCTTTTCTACTTGTAGACTTGCAGTTTTTGTTTTATCAGATTGATGTTGTGGGTGTTTGTAATGATTTGATAAGTATCTAGCTGTATTTGAGGGAGGACACAACCTTAGAGTCCCCCTACTGCTCCACCATCTTAACTCCTCCCTCCAAAATCCACTGGTTTTAATATCCATTGGTAAGTCTTGACTGAAACAGTTATTAGAATGATGGCTGCAATATGGTAATTTTGAAATTCCATCATTTTTGCTACAGGTATAAATTTGTATTCTACTTCTACTTCTGTCTGTTTACTTATTTACATTATTTTGGACCCGTTCATTTTTACTTTATTTCATGAATACCTTATTGCTATCATTATTTATTTTAATGCTCAAATTAACTCAGATTTAACCAGTGGCAATCCATTCAAGCTGGCTTCTCTGTCCATTTGATCTGCTCCCATCACTCTGATACTTTGACATCAACATTTTCTTAGTTCCTTACTTTCAAGCTTGTCTTTTATTCCCTGCCTTATTGACTATTTCTATGTGGAGCTGTGATTCCTTTAAGTGGGGTGCAGTATTTAGAAACCAAGACATGGGTACATGGATATTTTTTAGTTTCACATTTTGTTATTCTTCTCGTTTAATTTTACTTAGTACAGGTAACATGGTTTATATGATACTGTTTATTTAATATTTGAGATTTGCCTTATGTTCTAGAAAACATGATCAATTTATAAGTGTTTCATATGTGACTGAAAAGACTTTGTATATTCTACCTGTTGAATGTGGAGTTCTATAAGTGTCCATTAAATTCATTGTATTGTTTATCTGTCTTCTATATCCCTATTAATTTTATTTGATAGATCTATCAGTTGCTAAAAGAGGTAAATTTAAAATCCCCCTCTGTGATGGTGGATTTGTCAAATTATTGTAGTTCTGTAATTTTTGCTTTGTATATTTGACACTTTGTTATTATGTCCATACAAGTCTAAACATGCATCTATTATCATTTGAGTGACCCATTTTACTTTTTGCATTTAAAGTCTATTTTGTTTAATATACTTTTCTTTGGATGGTATTTCTTTTTCAATTCTTTTAATTACTCTCTTTTTTTTCTTTCTTTTACTTTTCAGAATATGTTCTGCAAAAAAAAAATACAGTGAATACATTGATTTATTTGTGAATTTACCAGCAGAATTTATAATTAGCAGTAAGGATAAGCTTTATATATGAAAACATTATTTTTCTTCAGGTTTTTTTTATTTTATAAAATTTCAACTCTTCAGAAAAGTCAAAAGACATCTTTCATGTAGATCCATCCACTTTTTATTTTGCTACATATAATTTTTTTCTTTATAAATGTATACATGTTTCTATGTTATGTATTAATATTATATATGTTATTATATCTATAATTATAATAATATGTATGTATTGCTGAACCATTTGGAAGTAACTTGCAGATATTATGACACTTCAGCCTTGAACACTTCATTATTTCTCAAGAGCAAGGGCATTACTTCCATTACATTCAGAGAAATTTAACACTGATACAATTCTGTTAACTAACATACTGTCCCAAAGTTTCAAAATTGTCTTGACAGTATCTTTCAAAGCTTTTTATTTGTTTTGGTACAGGATCCAGTCAAGGATCATGCACTGTATTTAGTTGTAATGCCCCTTTAAACTTTTTAAATCTAGAATAGCATCACCTCATCCTTTCTTAAAATTTTTTTCAAAATATTGGCAGTTCTCATGAGTCCAGGCAGTTGTCCTGCATATGTGCCACAATTTGAGCTTGTCTGTTTCTCCATGACTAATTTAAGCATTTTTAGCAAAAAGACTACATAGGTGATGCTGTGTCCTTGCATCACATCAGCAAGCACAAAAGACTGGTTTATCCCATTCATTATTCATGATGCTAAGTTTGACCCTTTTTAAAGATTTTTTTAAGAGCAGTTTTACATTCACAGCAAATTTGAGAAGAACACATTGAGATTTCTCATATATCCCTTACGCCTACACATGCATAGCCTTCCTTGTTAATGAACATTCCCTACCAGAGTGGTACATTTGTCACAATTAATTAACCTATACTGACATACAATAATCACCCAAAGCCCGCAGTTACATTATTTCACTCTTGGTGTTAAACATTCTATGGGCTTGGAAAAATGAATAATGACATGTAATCTCATTATAGTGTCATATAGAGTATTTTCACTGCCTCAAAAGGCTTCTGTGTTCTTCCTATTCACCCCTTCCTCCATGCTTCTGGCAATCACTGATCATTTTACTGTGTCCATAGTTTTACCTTTTCCAGAACATGAATAATTGGAATCATACAGTATATGGCCTTTCAGATTGGCTTATGTCCATTAGTAATATGCATTTAAGGTTTCTCCATGTCTTTTCATGGTTTGATAACTCATTTCATTTCAGAATAACATTCCGTTGTTTGAATGTAGCAGTTTATTTATCCATTCACCTACTGAAGGACACTTCGTTGCATCTAAGATTTGGCAATTATGAGTGAAGCTCTATACACATCTGTATGCAAATTTTTGTGTGGACATGTTTTCAACTCCTTTGGATAAATATCAGGAAATACCATGGCTTGTATTTTTATTTTTTATATTTATACTTGGATATTTATATGTACATACTATATATGTATATATGTATACATATATTTTTTAAACCATTGGACAATAAGTTGCCTCATGAATCCTGTGTGATTCAGTATGTTCCTAAAACCATATTCATTTTTCACCAATTACACCATTAAGTGCCATTTATTAAAAAAAAGAAAAGAATTTGGTCCAGGATCCAATCCATAATCATGTTGTGTTGAGCTATCATGTTTGTTTAGTTTGCTTCAATTTGCAGTAGTTTCTTAGACTTTCTTTGTATAGAAAAAATAGTTTTGAAGATGATAACAGTCATTTTATAGAATGCCCTTGAATTTCAGTTTTTGTGATGTTTCTTCATGATTACATTCAGTTTATGCGTTTTGTCAAGGAATATCACTGAAATGATGTTTGGTTCTCAGTGTATTGTGTCAGGAGGCACATGGTGTCATTTTGTTCTATAACTTTAACTTTTAATCTTTTGTTACAGAATTTTGTTCAGGAAATTGAAGAATGTAAGGCTTTGCCCTTCGGTGATGTCATAGATAGCTAGGCAGGTACTAAAGTTTTTTTTTTAAGATTTCATTTATTTATTTATTTAGATCATGTGAATGGGAGGAGGGGCAGAGGGAGAGGGAGAGAGAGAGAATCTCAAGCAGACTCTGCACTGATCATGAGTCTGACATGTAGCTTGATCTCATGACCATGAGTTCGTGACCTGAGCTGAAATCAAGAGTCGGATGCTAAACCACCTGAGCCACCCAGGGGCCCAAGAATTACAGTCATGTTTTTATGGACACGTCATTATGATGGAATTAGGTTTACCTAACAGGCTGCATATTTTTTGTGTACTTTACCTGTTTATAGAAGTGCTTATCTTTATATGGAGTTGTCGCATCTATTCTACCATCATATTTTCTTGCCTTAGAGTATTTATTAGTCTGCCTATTGGTCTATTTCTCTCAGAAGAGTTTTTCAGCAGCTTCACATGCACAGTGTCCTTAGGCACATTTTTATGTAAGGTTAGCCAGTTTTTTTCCATACCATTACATAAGCTCCTTCCTATACTACTTTCTTATTTTATAATTATTTCAAATACTTTATTTTGTGAAGCCAATTCATATTCCTTATTTTATTATTTTTTTAAATTCCAGTATAATTAACATACAGTGTTATCATAGTTATAGGTGTACAATATAGTGATTAAACAATTCCATACATTATTCGGTGATCATCAGGATGAGTGTCCTCTTAATCCCCTTCACCTGTTTGACCCATTCCCTATTCACCTACCCTCTGTCGACCATGTTTGTTAATATATATAGTTTATATATATATAAATAACCATGTTTGTTAATAGATATAGTTAATGTGGTTTTTGGTTTCTCTTTTTCCTTGTTTGTTTCTTAAACATATTAGTGAAATCATATGTTACTTATCTTTCTCTGATTGACTTATTTTGCTTAGCATTACACTCTTCAGCTCCATCTGTGTTGTTGCAAATGGCAAGATTTCATTCACCTTTGTGGCTAAGTAATACAATGTGTATATAAACCACATCTTCTTAAATAAGAGAGGGCAACAAACCATGAGAGACTCTTGACTCTGGGAAACAAACTGAGGGTTGTGGAGGGGGGGGGGGGGGGGGGCAATGGGGTAACGGGGTGATGGGCATTAAGGAGGACACCTGATGTGATGAGCGATGGGTGTTATACGCAACTGATGAATCATTGAACACTACATCTGAAACTAATGATATACTATGTGTGGGCTAATTGAATTTAAATTAAAAAAATAAAAAAATAAACCACATGTTCTTTATCCATTCATCAGTTGATACACACTTGGGTATGGTGCAGTAAACATAGGGGTGCATATATCTTTGTCAAAATAGTGTTTTCATTTTCTATCAGTAAATACCCAATGGAGAAATTACTGGATCATATGATAATGCTATTTTTAATTTTTGGAGAAACCTCTGTACTGTTTCCACAGTGGAATTAGTGTTCTTATTTTCTGCACATACTTGCCAGCAGTTTTTCTTGTGTTTTTGTTTTAGCCATTCTGACAGGTGTAATATATCATTGTGGTTTTGATTTGCATTTCCCTGATGATGAGGGATGTTGAGCATCTTTCCATTTCTCTCTTGACTATCAACATATCTTCTTTGGAAAAATGTCTTTTTATTTCTTCTGCCCATGTTTTATTTGGATTTTTTGGATACTGATATTATAATATGTCACTTTATTTTTGTGATTGTTTCCTTCACTGTGCAGAAGCTTTTTATTTTGATGAAGTCCCAATAGTTTATCTTGGCTTTTGTTTCCCTTGCCTCAGAAGGCATATACAGAAAGAATGTATGGAATATATTCAATGTCAAAGAGATGAATGCTGGGATCTCCTCTAGCATATTTATAGTTTTATGTCTCACATTTAGGTCTTTAATCCATTTTGAATTTGTGTCTGTATTTGGTGTAAGAAAGTAGTCCAGTTACATTCTTTTGCATGTTGCTGTCCAGTTTTCCCAACACCGTTTGTTGAAGAGACTGTCTTTTTCCCACTGGTTATTCTTTTTTGCTTTGATGAAGATTAATTGACCATATAATTGTGGGTTTATTTCTGGGTATTCTATTCTGTTCCATTGACTTATGTGTCAATTTTTTGCCACTACCATACTGTTTTGATCACTAGAGCAATTGTAATATACCTTGAAGTCCAGAATTGTGATGCTTACAGCTTTCATTTTCTTTTTCAAGGTTGCATTGGCTGTTTGGGGTCTTTTGTGGTTCATACAAATATTAGGATTGTTTGTTCTAGCTCTGAAAAATCCTTTTGCTATTTGGATAGGGATCAAATTAAATATGTACATTGCTTCGGGTAATATAGATATTTTAACAATATTTGTTCTTCAGATCCATGGGCATAGAATGTCTTTCCTTTTCTTTGTGTTATCAATTTCTATCATCAGTGTTATATACTTTTCAGAGGATGGGTCTTTTACCTCTTTGGTTAGATTTAGTGCTAGGTATCTTGTTTTTTGCTGTAGCTGTAAATGGGATTGAGCCTTTGGCTTTCCTTTCTGTTGCTTTATTATTGATTCAAGAAATTTTTGTAGGTTGATTTTGTATCCTCCATTTTTACTGAATTCATGTATCAGTTCTAGAAGTTTTTTGGTAAGTCTGTCAGGTTTTCTACAGAGTATCATGACATCTGTAAATAGTGAAAGTTTCACTTCTTCCTTGCCAATTTGAATGCCTTTTATTTCTTTTTCTTCTCTGATTGCCAAGGCTAAGACTTCCAATACTATGTTAGACAGTAATGGTGAGAGTAAGCATCCCTGTCTTCTTCCTGACCATAGAGAAAACGCACTCAGTTTTCCCCCACTGAGGATGATACTAGCTGTGGGTGTTTCATATATGGTCTTTATGATGTTGAGGTATGTTCCCTCTACCCCTACTTTGTTGATGGTTTTTAATCATAAATAGATTCTGTAGTTTATCAAATGATTTTTCTGCATCTGTTGAGAAGATCATATGGTTCTTGTTTCTTTTATTAATGTGTTGTAACACGTTGATTGATTTATGAATATTGAACCACCCTTACAACCCAGGAATAAGTCCCCCTTGATCATGGTGATTAATTTTTATAATGAATTGTTAGATTCTGTTTGCTACTATTTTATTGAGAATTTTTGCATATCTGTTCATTAGGAATATTGGCCCTTAGTTCTGTTTTTTAGTGGAGTCTTTATCTGGTCTTGATATGTGGGTATTGCTGGCTTCACAGAATGAATTGGGAGGTTTTCCTTCCTTTTCTATTTTATTGGAATAATTTGAGAAGCATAGGTATATATATAAATGTTTGCTAGAATTCACTTGTGAAGCCATCTGGCCCTGGACTTTTGTGTCTCATGAGATTGTTGATTACCAATTCAATTTCCTTGCTGGTTATCACGTTGTTTAAGTTTTCTGTTTCTTCCTATTTCAGTTTTGGTAGTTTATATCTTTCTAGGAATTAATTCATGTCTTCCAGGTTGTCCGATGTGTAGGCATATTGTTTTTCATAATATTCTCTTATAATTTTATTTCTCTGATGTTGATTGTTATTTCTCTTCTCTTGTGATTTTATTTATTTGGGTCCTTTCTCTTTTCTTTTTAAGTAGTCTGGCTAGGCGATTATCAATTTCATTAATTTTTTCAGAAAACCACCTGCTGATTCCATTGACCTGTTCTAATTTTTTTTTAGTTTGTATATCATTTATTTCTACTCTGATCTTATTATTTCCCTCCTTTGGTAGGCTACTTTTGGTGTTCTGTCTCCAGCTTCTTTAGTTGTGGGCTTAGGGTGTTTATTTGAGAGTTTTCTTGGTTCTTGAAGAAGGCTTGTATTGCTATATACTTTCCCCTTAGGAGTGAGCCCAATATGGGACTTGATCCCAGGATACTGAGATCATGACCTGAGTGAAATTAAGCTATCTAGAAGAAATGAACACATTCCTGGAAACTTATAAACCACCAAGACTGAAACAGGAAGAAATAGACAATCTGATCAGACTCATAACCAGGAAGGAAATTGAAGCAGTAATCAGAAACCTCCGAAAACACAAGAGTGCGGGACCAGATGGCTTCCCAGGGGAATTCTACCAAACATTTAAAGAAGAATTTATACCTATTCTACTGCAGCTGTTTCAAAAAAGAGAAATGGAAGGAAAAGTTCCGAACTCCTTATATGAGGTCAGCATTACCCTGATATCAAAACCAGACAAAAACCCCATCGAAAAGGAGAATTATGGACCAATCTCCCTGAGAACTTTGATGCCAAAATACTCAACAGGATCCTAGCCAAGAGGATCCAACAGTGCATTGAAAGGATTATTCACCACAACCAGGTGGGATTTATTTCTGGGATGCAAGGGTGATGGTTCAACATTCACAAATCCATCAACGTGATAGAACACATTAATGAAAGAAAAGACAAGAACTATGTGATCCTCTCAATTGATGCAGAAAAAGCATTTGACAAAATACATCATCCTTTCCTTATTAAAATTCTTGAGTGTAGGGATAGAGGGAACACACCTCAATATCATAAAAGCCATCTATGAAAAGCCCACAGCGAATTCATTCTCAATGGGGCAAAACTGAGAGCTTTTCCCTTAAGGTCAGGAACATGACAGGGATGCCCACTCTCACCATTATTGTTTAACATAGGACTAGAAGTCCTAGCCTCAGCAATCAGACAACAAAAATAAATCAAAGGCATTCAGATTGTTAAAGAAGTCAGACTCTTTTCACAGATGACATGGTATTTTATGTGGAAAACTCAAAAGACTCCACCCCCAAATTACTAGAACTCATACAGCAATTCAGCAATGTGGCAGGATACAAGATCAATGCACAGAAATCAGTGGAATTTCTATACACTAATAATGTAATTGAGGAAAGAGAAATTAAGGAATCAATTCCATTTACATTAGCACTGAAAACCATGAGATACCTAGGAATAAACCTAACCAAAGAGTTCAAGGACCTATACTCTAGAAACTGCAGAATGCATATGAAAGAAATTGAGGAAGACAAAAAGAGATGGAAAAATATTCCATGTTTATGGATAGGATGAATAAACATTGTTAAAATGTCTGTTACTCAGAGCAATGGACACATTCAGTGCAATCCTTATCAAAATACCATCGACATTTTTCAAAGAGCTGGAACAAAGAATCCTAAAATTTGTATGGAACCAGAAAAGACCCCGAATCACCAGGAGCATGTTGAGAAAGAAAACCAAACCTGAGGGCATTATGATGCCGACTTCAAGCTATATTACAAAGCTGTGATCATTAACACAGCATGGTTTGGCAAAAAAATAACAGACTCATATATCATTGGAACAGAATAGAGACCCCAGATATTGACCCTCAACTCTATGGTCAACTAATCTTTGACAAATCAGGAATGAACATCCAGTGGATAAAAGACAGTCTCTTTGATAAATGGTGCTGGGAATACTGGACAGCCACATGCAGAAAAATGAAACTGGACCATTTTCTTACACCAATCACAAAGATAAACTCAAAATGGATGAAGCACCTCGATGTAAGACAGGAATCCATCAGAATCCTAGAGGAGAACATAGCCAGTAAGCTCTTTGACATTGACCAAGGAGCTCCTTTCAAGACATGTCTCTAGGCAAGGGAAACCAAAGCAAATATGAAGTTTTGGGACTTCATCAAGATAAAAAGCTTCTGCACAACAATGGAAACAATCAACAAAACTAAGTGGCAACCCACGGATTGGGAGAAGATATTTGCATATGACATTCCAGATAAAGGGCTGGTATTTAAAATCTATAATTTTCTCAAACTCAACACCCCAAAAAAACAAATAATCCAGTCAAGAAATGGGCAAAAGATATGAAGAGACACTTCTTCAAGAAGACATAGAAATGACTAACAGGCACATGAAAAAATGTTCAACATCACTAGTCATCAGGGAAATACAAATCAAAACCACAGTGAGATACCACTGTGCACCAGTTAGAATGGCTAAAATGAACAAGACAGATAACAACAAATGTTGATGAGGTTATGAAGAAAGGGGAACTCTCTTGCACTGTTGGTGGGAATGTATGCTGGTACAGCCACTCTGAAAGCAATATGGAGGTTCCTCAAGATGTTAAAAATAGAGCTACCCTATGACCCAGTATTTGCACTACTAGGTCTTTAATCCAAAGATACAGATGTAGTGAAAAGAAGGGGCACTTTCACCCCAGTGTTCATAGCAGCAATGTCCATGATAGCCAAACTGTGGAAGGAGCCTAGATGCCCTTCAACAGATGAATGGAGTAAGAATATGTAGTTAATGTGGAATATTACTCAGCCATTAGAAAGGATGAATACCCACCATTTGTATCGACATGAATGGAACTGGAGGGCATTATGCTAAATGAAATAAGTCAAGCAGAGAAAGACCATTATCATTTGGTTTCACTCATATGTGGAACATGAGGAATAGCAGGGAGGACCACAGGGGAAGGGAGGAAAAACTGAATGAGAAGATATCAGAGAGGTTGACAAACCATGAGAGACTCTGGACTCTGGGAACCAAAGTGAGGGCCACAGAAGGGAGGGGGCAGGGTGATGGGGTAACTGGGTGATGACTGTTGAGGAGGGCTCGTGTTGTGATGAGCACTGGGTGTTATAGGCAACTTATGAATCATTGAACACTGTATCAAAAACTAATGATGTACTATCTGTTGGCTAACTGAACATAATTTAAAAAAAAAAAAAAGGAAAGAAAACGAAGAAGAAAAAACAGAAGGCACTTATTTCTCCACCTCAAAGAATAAACCCTCTGTGTTGTGGATACCAAAAACAAACATAAGTTGGTAAATTTAAGAATGTAGTTGAATCCAGGAAAAGGTTAAAAAATGAAAGAAAGAGAGAGAGAGAAAGAAAGAAGGAGGGAGGGAGGAAGGAAGGAAGGAAGGAAGGAAGGAAGGAAGGAAGGAAGGAAGGAAGGAAGGAAAGAAATGGAAAATTTTAGCCTAAGGATAAACAAATCATGAGGAAACACCTAGAGTTCAATACATTATTTTCCCGTGGTGCTGGAGTTTTACAGTATTGTGACATCCATAAGCTTATCATTCACCTGTTCTTCTAGTCAGTCTTCTGGGGGTGGGGCCTGCTGTGCTGGTTCTCAGATATCTTTGCCTGGGTGGAGTTGTCCCACCCCTTGTCAGAGGGATGCTGTCAATGTAAGCTGGTCGTTTGTAAGGCTTTTTTTCCCTGGAGGCTTTCCACGCCTCTTTAGAGGGTCAAAGCAAAAATGGCCAGGCCCGGACCCCCAGCCCAGAGCCAGAAGATTGCAGTCCCCCCTCTTCAATAAACCCTACAGCTAAAAGAATCTCCACTTCTGTGTGTCACAAACTCTGCAGACTCTCACAGTTTGCAGCCACTGAAATCCTCCTGGGGGTGTCCCTGGGACCCACGAGCATCACTGTGCTTTGTGTCTTTGTGACTTTAAGTGGTTGTGGGCTCATGCATTCATCGTGGTCTGCTGCTCCCACGTCAAGGCTGGGTGCTGCCCTACAGTCCTTTCCGGGGCCACCACTGCTCTGAGATCTGTTGCCTGGTCGTGGGTGCAGCCATTTTGTCCCTCCCAGGGGATGGTAAATAGCCCGCACCTTCCAGTCCTTGTCCGGGTGCTCAGGCAAACAGCGGTCTCCCTACACTTGTGGTTTATGGCAACCTGAGCTGAGAGCCCCTCCTACTCTCACCATAATCAGTTTCCCCTCTCCACTGCTTGGACACTGTATTGGTTCAGGCACCCCCATTCTTTCTGTGTCTCTTGGGATCCTGACACCACAATGTCCCACCTAGATTTCTGCCCTTTTCATCCCCTGAGCCCCTTTCAGAAAGGGCTGTTTCTCACTGGAGCAGATTTCTAAGGGTTCTGATTTTGCCCTCTGGTGTTACATCACTTTTTGGTAACCAGCTTATAGAGCCTCCTTCCCCCCTCCGTTTATCTTCTGATATTTCCCTGCAGATTCACGACTCCATACCACCTACCTTGCAAAAAGCAGTCGTTTTTCTGCTTGTAGAGTTCCAGATAAATTTTCTTATGTCTCAGGCTGAATTCATGGGTGTTCAGAATGGTTTGATAGTTATCCAGCTAAATTCGAGGGACTAGATGAAACCAGGTCCTTTACTCCTCTGCCAACTTGCCTCCCTCCTCATTCAATGTAATTATTGATGGATGTATATTTATTGCCATTTTATCACTTGATTTCTCACTTCTAGAGATTTTCTCTGATCTTGTCTTTGTCACTTTGGTGACAGATTGTCACCTTTGCACTCAAAGTGTCCCCTTTAATATTTCTTGCAGGGCTGGTTTAATGGTCACGATTTCATTTAGATTTAGATTTTGTCTGGGAAACTGTTTATCTCTCCTTCTGTTCTGAATGACAGCCTTGCTGGATAGAGTATCCTTGGCTGCAGATCTTTCCCATTCAGCACTTTGAATATATTCTACTTCACTCTTACTTGGAAAGTTTCTTTGGGAAATCTCCAGCTAACCTTATGGGTTTTCCCTTGTAAGTTAAGGGCTTCTATGCCTTGCTGCTTTTAAGATTTGTTCTTTATCACTAAATTTTCAAATTTAATTGCAATATGTCTTGGTGTTGGCCTGCTTTTGTTGATTTTGATAGGAGTTGTCTGTGCCTCCCAGATCTAAATGTTTGTTTCCCTCTCCAGATCAGGGAAATTTTCACAGTCCCCCCTCTTCAGTAAACCCTACAGGTAAAAGAATCTCCACTTCTGTGTGTCACAAACTCTGCAAATTTATTTCTTCAGATAAATTCTCTGCCCCTTTTTCTTTCTCTTCTCCTGGGACCCTTATTATACAATTGTTATTACGTTTGATGGTCAGTGAGTTCCCTGTGTCTGTTCTCATGTTGCATAATTCTTCTCTCTTTTCTCTTCAGCGTCATTACTTTCCTTTTTTTGTCTTCTAGGTCACGAATTCATTCATTTGCTTTTTCCAGCCTGGTGTACATTGCATGAAGCCTGTTACAAATCTTGTTTATTGAACTCTTCATCTCTAATTGATTCTTTTATCTATTTTCTCTCTGTGTTATGGGTCTAACTGATGCCTTCTATTCTTTTCTCAAGCCCACTGAGTATCTTTATGATTGTTATTTTAAATTCTCCATCAGTTGTTTATATCAGCGTTATCAACAACAGCCAAATTATGTAAAGAGCCCGAATGCACATTGACTGATGAATTGATAAAGATGGTGTGATATACATATATGTGTGTGTACATGTATATGTGTCTATATACACACGTATGTGTATAGTATATACATTGGAATATTACTCAGCCTTAAAAAAGAATGAATCCTTGCTACTTCCAACATCGTGGATGGATCTAGAGAGTATTATGCTAAGTGAAATAAGTCAGAGAAAGATAAATACCATGACTTCACTCATATGTGGAATTTCAGAAACAAAAGAGTTGAATATAGTTGGGTAAAAGAGAGGCAAACTATGAAACAGATGCTTAACTATAGAAAACAAACTGAGGATTACTAGAAAGGATGTTGGTGGGGGATGTGTTAAATAGGCAATGATTATTAAGGAGGACTCTTGTGATTAGCACTGGTTGTTTTATGTAAGTGATGAACCACTAAATTCTATACATAAAACTAATATTACACTGTATATTAACTAACTGGAATTTAAATAAAAACTTGAAGGAAAAATATTCTCCATCAGGTATGTTACTTTCATCTGTTTTGCTTATATTTCTGGCTGTGGCCTTGTTCTTTTCATTTTGGATAAATTCTTCCTTCTTTGCATTTTGTTGAAATCTCTGTATTTTTCTCTGAGCTATGTTAAGCCAGATATGTCTCCTGCTTCTGAAAGTAGGGCCTTATGAGTAAGAGGTCATGTAGTGCCCAAGGCCTGGTGCTTCAGGGAGTGTCTCTGGTGTATGCTGCGTGTGCACTGCTCTTGTGTTTTGGCTGCTTTATCCTTCAGGGCAGTCAGCAGAGGCTCTCTGTGTCTGCTGTGGGCAGTGTTTGGACTCTGGCCTGAATGTAGTGTGTTTTAACTAGGTGTGCTGTGTTCTGCTTGTTAAATGAGTTCTGACATCACCTCCACCGTAGCTGAGGCCCTGCAGAACTCTGTGTTTGGGAGACATGGTGTGGGCGGGGGTTATGCTGGTCTTCTGAGGGAATGGGCCCACCATGCTGGGACTGAGGCAAGTTTGACTGAGAAGGGCAGTCCCACCAGAGTGGAGGGTGGTGGAGCCTGGTGTATGCAAGCTGTGCAGCCAGTTTGGGCACTGCTCTGCTTTCCTCAAGTGGCTTTGTGTTTATGCTGAGGGGTGGGGTTGGGAAATGGTGCTTGTCAGCTCCTATGTTCCTGAAGAGGTGTCCTTGTGAACACTGCCTCTCACAGACATGCTCCAAGAAGAAGAAATAATGTTCCCACTGTGTGCCCCAGTGCTCTTTAGATTGCTGTCTCTATGCTTTCTGCCCCTGTGTTGTTTGCTTGCCTTCTCTTCTTCAAGTGCAGCCCACTGCCCTCTGGGTTTTATCCCAGCCAAGCCCACTGTCCTTTAAAGCTTGAGGCTTTAGGCCCCTCTGGTTGCAAGAATTCACCAAATTCAGCCCCTCTCGTTTTCCAAGCCAGTGGCTTTAGGTTAACATTCTCCTTATGAGTTGTCCTGTGTGCCCCCTCCACCCTTCTCCACAACCCTGGCTTCCCTTCTACATCACCCATGATCTGTTTCTCCCTTAAACCATATCTCCACACTTCCTACCTTTTTTGATGTGGCATATTCTCTCCCTTTAGTTTTGGAGTTTGTTCTGACAGTCTTTAGGCCAATTTATGGAGTATTTAGAATGATTTGATACTTATCTCATTGTGTTCATGGGACGAGGTGAGCCTAGGATCCTCCAAATCTGCCACCATCTTTCTCTCCAAGCCTATTGTAGTATATATATATATATTTTTTTATTGTTGTATATTTTTAATTTCAGTTATTGAGTTCTTCATTTCTGATTTTTTTTTATCTTCTCTATCTCTTTTTGAGGCTCTCCCTGAGATCCTCCACTCTTAAGTCCAGTGAGTATCTTTGTGACCATTACTTCAAATTTTCTATCAAGCATATTGCTTATCTATTTCATTTAGTTCTCTCGGTGTGTTTTTTTTCTTGTTCGTTCATTTGGGACACAGCCCTCTGTCTCCTGTTTTCATGTAACTCTCTGTGTCTGCTTCTATGTTTTAGGAAAGTCTAACACCCTTATGTCCCCTGCTCTTCAAAGTAGTGGCTTTATGAAGAAGAAGTCCTGTAGTACCCTACAGTGCAATATCCACTGTTCATTAGGACCTGGTGATTTAGGACTGTCTCCTATGTGTGTTGCTGCCCCCTACTTTTGTGGATTAGCTGTGTTTGCCTTCAGACTCATGCTCCGCAGTGGCTCTGTTTGGCTGCTGTGGACCAGATTTATTCCCTAGTATATTGTATGGGGCCAGTCTGGGGACTCCTTGGGCTTGAATTGGTTCCAGCCAGATGTTTGCCAGAGTTGTGGTTGTAGCAAACTGCAGGGTGCTCTTCCTGTGTTGTTCCCTGAGAGGCTTTCATTGATGGGTGAGGACTGCAGTCATTCCAAATGACTGCACCCAGTCAACTGCTGGGGCTTCTGCCCTTAGTCACCTTAGAATGTTGTCGGGCACCTTTCGGGCTGGTTGCAGAATGCCACACTTGTGGCATGACTTTGGATAAACCCTAAATTTATTGTGCTGAGTGGAGTGGGTTGAGTGAGGCATATGCACAGGAGGATGCTGGGGTGTGTTGCGCTCTTAGGAAGGTTTGCCCTGGTCTGCTTGTGGATGATGACCTGGTGCTGTTTTGGAGAACTCCTGTGGAGAGCAGGTTAGGATGAAGCAGGTCTGTATGAGAACATGGAGGCACAGCATATTGCTAGCAAGCAAGTTGGAGAGTGCGCTGGTTCCTACAGCTGTCTGTGCATCTAGGCTGGGGGTTGTTGGAGAGAAATGGTTCCCACCAGTTCTTTTCATTTTGGAGAAGTTTCCTAAAGACTCCTGCCTTTCCTATACATGTTCTGAGATTAGTAAACAAATCTCTTTCCCGTATACTATGCTGATGCTCCGATACTTTATCTTAGTGGGATTGTTTGTTATGCTATTTCTTTAAGGGTGGGGACTCAGTTTCCTGTTGTTCTCATGTTTTCCCAGAACTGACCCTACTGATTTTTTAAAAATTTCTTTAAAATTCCTGGTGTTAAGCCTGATTATAAAAATTCTCTCGAAGTTAAGCCACTCTGGTTTTCAAAGCCGAATGTTATACTGATTTGTCTTTCCAGCCTGGGGTGCCTTGTGTGAGGTCTTCTCCTTTCCCTTTTCTGTACTTGCAGTGTCCCTCCTTCCCCTGGTCAGTCTCACAGGTCACTTTGTTTCACAACCAGTTCTGTGCCCTTCCTGCTGTTTTTGATGTGGCCTCTTCTCTACAGTTAGCTGTGGAGAGTCTGTTCTGGCAGTCTTCAGGTTGTGTTCTGAGTTATTTACACTGATGGTGTTATATAGCTGGACCTGTGGGGTGAGGTGAGCTTAGGATCCTCCTACTTTGCCATCCTCCCCAGAACTCCTTCCTATACTACTTTAGATTGATCATTTTTAAAAGGAAAATATGATATGGTCAAGTTCTTTTCTTGGTAATCTTCCTTCCTGACATGTTATCATTTCATCTCAGTGTTTTGTTTTTCTTGGAAGTGCACCAACTTTTTTTGCATTGATTTCATAGAAGTTTTCTACTATTGCCATAACAAATTTATCACAAATGTAGGGGCTTAAAACAATACATTTACTATTTTACCATTGTGTAGGTCAGAAATCTGGTATAGGTCTCATTGGATGAAAATCAAGGTATTGGCAAGCTGCATTCCTTTCTGGAGGGTCTAGGGGAAGATTCACGTCTTACTCATTTGGTTGTTGGCAGAACTCAGTTTCTCATGACTGTAAGTCTGGAATCTCTGTTTCCTTGCTAGCTTTCAACTGAGGGCTGTTCTCAGTTTCAAGAGTTCACCTTCATTATTTGGCTTGTTGTGTCCTTTTAGCATCTTCAAAGCCAACAATATATTGTGTCCCTCCTACCATAGAATTTCTCCACTTTCTTTCTTTTTTATTCCTGAGAGATATTTTGGAAATTTACATCACCTAGGATGTTTATGTATATGTTTGAAAATGTTGTACTAAAAAAGATACATAGTGACACTAAAGGAAAGTAAGGTTATTTTTCTTCTAAAAAGAATGGTTATATGACTCACTTCTGAGGAAAAAAATAAGGAACAAAAGCATTTTTATGTTGTTATGACATTTTTTCTGAAATCACAGAACCTGTGTTCAAATATGATTTCTTCATTTTCTGATTATATCACTTGAAGCAAGTCATTGAACTTTTGAGTCCAATTTTCACTTCTATAAATGAGGATAATGAATACCTGTCACAGTTTATTTATAAGCTCTGAATATTAAGTGACATAAGTAAATTTTTAAAAAATTATATGCAATTTTAGTTTTGGCAGAGCTCCCAAATCAACACATCATCTCCTCTAAGCTACCAAAGTCAGCCATGACACCACCACATTTGACCTGCAAAAAGGTGAAAGAAAATAATTTTTCTGACTGTTACCCTCAACTACAGAGTATATAAAATTGTCCTCATGAAAATAAATAAGTAAATAAATAATGTCCTCATGGATAATAGATGCAGAGATTTTTCTGCATATGGAATGTATATACCCCACACCCTCTAATAAGGATGGGTATTGATGGGGTTTTTAATCCTCATCTCACAATTTTTTTCATCTTTGTTGATGTTTAATTGGCAAATAAAATTGTAAGATATTTAAAGTGTACATCATGGTGATTTGATACACATATACATTGCGAAAGGATTTCCACCATCTTGTTAATTAAGACACCCATCACCTCACATATTTATTGGATCTTTTTGGTGAGAACATTTAAATTCTACTCTCAGCAAATTTCAATTATACAGTACATTGGTATCAACTATAATAATCATGTTTTACATTAAATCCTCAGACCTTGTTCATCTTATAGTTCAAAGGTTGTACCCTTTGACCAACCTCTTCCTTTTTCCCCCAATCGCCAACCCCTGGCAACTACTTTTATATTCTTTGTTTCTAGGAGTTTGACTTTTTTTTTAAATTCCATATATAAATGATACCATGCAGTTATTTGTCTTTCTCTGTCTGGCTTATTTCACTTAGCATAATGCCCTCAAGGCCCGTCCATGTTGTCACAATGGCAACATTTCCTTCTTTCTCATAGCTAAATATTTATATGTATGTGCATCTGTGTGTGTGTGTGTGTGTGTGTGTGTGTATCATGTCTTCTTTATCCTTCTGGCTACTGATTGACACTTAAGTTATTTCCATATCTTGGCTATTATGAATAATGCTGCAGTGAACACTGGAGTGCAACTGTCTCTTCAATATTCTGTTTTCATTACCTTATGTACCTATAAGTCTCCATTTTATTTTTTCATTTTTTTTTTTTGTCTTTATATCTCTCTCTGACTCAGCTGGGGAAAAATCCTCTGCTTTTAAGGAATTATGTAATTAGTGTGCGGGAGGTGCACCCAGGTAATCCAGAATAATCCCCCCCATCTCAAGGCCTTTAACTTAATCACATCATCAAAGTTCTTTCCATGTAAGGTAACTTAGTAATTGTAGGTTCTGGGAATTAAGGTGTGGACATTTTTGGGTAGTCATCATTCTGCTTACCTGAGACAGCCTGTTCTTGCTGGAGGATGAAGATAGATGGTGGGAAGATCTACACATCATATGATTTTCTTAGATCAGAGAGAATGAAGCTAGATCAGCAAGCTGGAGCTTTTAACCTTGTGTGCCATGCTAGGTAGGCTTAAAATAAAGCTAGCGGGGCGCCTGGGTGGCTCAGTCGTTACACGTCTGCCTTCGGCTCAGGTCATGGTCCCAGGGTCCTGGGATCGAGCCCCGGGTCAGGCTCCCTGCTCGGCGGGAAGCCTGCTTCTCCCTCTCCCGCTCCCCCTGCTTGTGTTCCCTCTCTCGCTGTGTCTCTCTCTGTTAAATAAATAAATAAAATCTTAAAAAAAAATAAAGCTAGCAAATGGGAAGTCATTGAAGATTTTTTAAGGAGGGTACTATATTCACATTTATGTTTTATATAGATCATACTAGTGAGCCTGTGGAAAATGGTCTAGAAAGAGATTGGGGTAAGAAGACCATTTAAAATGTTTTTGTAATAATCCTGACAAGTAATGGTGAAAGCCTGAAGTCAGTCAGTCATAGAGGAATGGATTTCAGAAAGGTTGATGAAATATTACTGATTAGTTGGTATAATCAATCAGGGATCGACCAGAGAAACAGAACCAGTAAGAGATATATATTAAAAATGTATTCAAGGAATTGGCTTACATGATTTCAGGGACTGACTAGGTGAGTCTGAAATCCGTAGAGCAGTCCCTCAGGAATGCAGACTGAAACTTTCTGGCATGGGCTGAAGCTAGCGTTCAGAGGTAAGGTTTCTTCAGGGAAGCCTCATTCTGCTCTTAAGACCTATTGGCTGATTGAATTAGGTCCACCCACAATTTATGGGATAATCTCCTTTACCTAAATGAGATCACAGACATTAATTATATCTACAAAATGGCTTTATAGCTACAGCTAGATCATTGCTTGATTGAATAACTGGGGTATCTAGTCTAGCCAAGTTTACATATAAAAGACCATCACAGATGGGATGGAGGCCAATGGAGACAGAATAATAGAGAATGACTCTCAAGTTTCTGGCATATTAAGTGAAATCACTAATTTAGATATAGAATACAAGAGAAGGATCAGGTTTTCAACATTTTTAGTAAGATAGATGTAAAGTTTTGAGATTGCAAGAAAGGTTTCAACCACATAAATACATTTGGAAGCCATCAGGTAAAAATGATAGTTGAACCAGGGGAGTAAATTAAATAATCTACAAGAGGATGTATATAGGGAAAAGTTATGAGTTGAGGAAATTCTGAGGACCACCAATATTTAAGAATTATCTAGGAAAAAAAAGATAAAGAAATAGGATGAAGAGAGAACCCAGAAGTGTTTGATGCCCAGTTTTAAGAACAATCTAGTGAACAGCAGCATTATAGATAGTAGAGGGTTCAATAAGTTTAGTTCAATGAGAAAAAAATTCCATTAATTTGTGAGTTAAGTTCATTAGTGAGTTTAGTGTGAGTAGTTTCAGTGTTGTTAGAACAGATGCGAGACTGCAGTGCCTTGAAGAATGACTAGAAGGTGCGAAATTGAAGCCAATGTAGACCACTCAGAGATGTTTAGATAAGGAGGGGAAGATAAAAATTGAATGATAAAGAAAATGGATAATAATTGTAAGAGGATTAAGTGCCAAGGGAGGATGTTAAAAATGGCAGAAACTTGAGAAAGCTTATTGGCAAACAGTAACAAGAAAGGAGGGAGAGATGGATGTTCTAGGAGAGAAGAAAATTCCTAGTAACTGAGAAAGAAAAGAAATAAGCCTAGTTATTAAACAGGGATGCAATCAATGATAAGGAAAGACTTGTTTTCTTCTTTGGATGGGAATAAAGTAGTGGCTCTCAATGATGGTAGTATAAACCCAAGGAGATTGTTTGAAAGTTTGTGAGAGGTTTTGTAGATCATCATAATGATTGGAGAACTTCCTGGCCTATTATGAACAGGGTTTTGTGTCAGGACAGGCTGCACACACACACTATACATATATAATATCAAAAGTTGTAGGAGATACAGAAAAAATTTTTTTATATATATATTATATATATAATATATATATATATCAAAAGTTATAGGAGATCTCCTACAACTTTTGATTATCCCATTGGTTGTTTGTATAGATAAAAAATCTGTATTGATCTGGGCCTTGACTCAAACTTCATTTTATATACAAAGAAGAAAGTTTTAATACACACTGACTTTTCCAGGAATGCATCTGCCATGTAAACCAACATAAGATCTTACTTTGTTTTATTCAGAATGTTACCAAGAACGTTCATCATTTTGGAAAATTATTTCACCTACAAAAATACTGCTCTTGGATATTTTAAATAATAGTAATAACGGAGCTGTATCAGTCAGCATTTATAGCTATTACATTTACAGGCATTCTCTGTATACTTGTCTACATATGTCTTTTAGTGTTGCCATGCCCCCAGCATTTCCATATTGAAATACATTTTGTTTCCTCATAAACTATTTTCTTTGTATTTCTCTTTCATATTATAGATACCATATTTTTGGTATTACGTATATTTTATTTCCGTATCGTAAAATAGGTATTAAAATATTTAAGAAACAGGGCCAGATAGACTTGAGAAACACTAGCTTAGAGGAAAGAAGATAAGAATGGGTGAAAATGTTGAAAAATTTCATGTAGAGATGCAGGAACTTGTTAGAATGGCTGTGCATTATGCTTTGTGGTAGAGGTTACCATAGTTCTGATTGCCAGATTTAGTGAATAGCTTTTAGCTTTTATCATGACTCTCTGTAATATTTAAAATTCTCTCCTCTTTTCCTTTCTATGACATCCTTCTTCAGTTCTTCTCTTACATATCTGGCCTTTGTTTCTCACTCTTTTTCTGAGTACTCCTCTGCCTGGATCTTTAGATTTGGTGATTCCTAAATCTCCCTGTTTGAATTCTCAATTCTTGGCAATCTCACCCATGCCTTGGGTCTAATTAAACACACACATGCAGATGTTTCCCAAATCTGTACTGCCAGCACAAGCCTTTATGCCAGGCTTCAGACTCATGAAGCTAACTTTTTCTATGTGGATGCCTTACCCGCACCTCAAAACTGAACATAGCCAAAACTGAACTCTTCATTACTCCACCAGCAGCACCATAAACCTCTTTCTTATTCTTGTTGGTACTAATATTCCCAAGGAAAAACAACTAGGACATCATGTCATATTTCTCCTTTTTTACCTCCACTTTTTAATTTGATGCAAAATCATAATGATCATTCCTTCAGAATATCTCATGAATTTGTTTTCTATTCCATTTCCTAAACTCCATTCCAATACCCTAGTTTAGACCCTTACGATTTCTCCTGATGACAATAATAATTTCATAACTGAATCTACTGCATCCACTACTGCCTGATGACTTTGGTACAGTCTATAAAATAAATATCTAACCACGTTGTTTCTCTACTTAAAATCCTTTAATGACTTTCTATTTCTGATGATAGTTTTAGTGTGGCCTAAAAGATTCTCTATGGCATGTCTCTTACTCAAACTGGTCTTCTGCTAATCCCTACACTCCACCCCAAACTTATATAATCCTTTTCTTGTATTTTATGTTTCACCAGGGTTTCCTTGAACCTATGTTTGACTCCCATTTGTTTGTATATTTGTTTTTCTCTAATATCTTTATATCTTTTATCTCATGAACTTCATTCTTCAAAGTCCTGCTCAGTTGTCTTAGCCTTTAGAAAATTTTCTTTTATTTCCTGTTCTTTGTCTCTAGAAGTGATTACTTCCTCTTTGCTACTTCTCTGCCTGATATTTATCTATTATTGTACATATCATATACAGGCTTGGTAGATGCACATTGATACATATTAAAATTTCAATATAGCATCTTTCCATCTTGATTAGGAATGTAAAAGATAAAATACACAACAGAAGTTCATAGGTTTGTTTCTTTTGTATTGCTTATTAATTGATATATAACTCATAGTAAAGCACATAAATCTTAAGTATATAGCTCTGATGATTTTGTACCCATATTAAATATTCATGTAACCACCACATACAGCAAAATATAGAACATTTTCAGTAACCCAGAAGGTTCATTTGTACTCCTTCCAAGTCAGTACCCTCAAGAAGTAACCACTATTCTGACTTCTATCACCATCTATAAGTTTTGCCTGTGCTTCAACTTTATGTACATGGAGTCACAGACTATGTGTTCTTTGCTCAGACAGGTTTTTATAAAAACCTTAGAACTTTGGTGCACTCTAATGTTGTCTATGAGGGAAGAGATTCTGAAAGCCTATGAGAGGATGTTCCAAGAATGAGGCAAGGCTTCAACAACTCCTGAGTTACAAAGATCAGAAAGTCTATGAACATTTGGATGGGTGCCCTCACTGCAAAATAAAATGTTGTAGCACATATATATTAACAAGAACAAGGAAAAATGAAATCTCAAGAATTTTGAAGAAACTATAAAGGGAGAGATCCTCAAAATTTTCTAGGAAAGAAAAGATGTTAATTTGAAGTTAACTCAGTTCTATTCAGTCAGCACTTACTGAGAACTTCTGTGTGTCAGGCACAGAGGGTACTAAACTGCACCTGCCCTTGAAAACTACACAGTCTAGTGCTGGAGACAGAATCATCTTCTGAGGGAAGTTTGAATTAAATATACATTATCAGTGGGAGACACTCAAGTGAAGAAAGTTGATGAGGTATATTTCATTTTCAGCCATGATTAATTTGAGATACTGTGGAACATTCAGGTGTAGGTGGTCTTTAGAATATCAGAATTATAGACAAGGGATGCAGATTTGGATACTATCAGCATATAGATGGGAATTATGAGTACATAAATGGGAGCTGAAGTCATGAGGAATGTATACTGTGAGACAAAACAGTGAAAATGGAATTCTGAAGAACACCAACGTTGAAAAGACTATGAAAGGGAGAGGATCCTGCAAATGAAACTGCATAGCCAAAGTTGTAAGGAAGGAGAACAGAACATGAAGTGTCCTAAAAAAAAAAAATAATAATAATGAAGTGTCTTATAACCTAAGGGAAAAGAGTATCTCAAGAAAGAGGAGGTAATCAACAGTGTCAACATGTTTTTGTAAAAGACTTTAAAGTGTCCATTGGTATTGGGAATGGAAGGGAGAGAACAATCATTGAATCTATCAAAGGAGGTCCTTGATTTGGCATGTAAGAAATAAAAAAGATTGTAGTGGTTTGAGGAGTGCATAGAGGAAGAGTGGGGAAGTGGTCAAAGAGAATGCAGACAGTGCTTTCAAGAAATTGAGATATGATACATAGGAAGAAGGAGAGATACTTATAATAAGGGGAACATAAAGTTAAATGAAACTTTGTTTTGAAGGAAAAGACTTGAGAATATTAAATATTCATGGGAATGTCAAATAGGGAGAAGCTGAAGGGACAGGAAAAAGTGGGTATAATTAATGGTTTGAGGGAGGTGAGATCAAGTGCAGAGATGGAAGAATATGTCTTAGGAGAGGAGAAAACTGAAGGGAGAAATAGACAATAATAGTTGAGGACATAAATACTCCACTTTCAATAATGGGTAGACTATGTAGACAGATCAATAAAGAAATAGCAGACTTACCTGCAGATTGAAAGTGAGGAGATGGAGAAACATTTATCATGGACCTCAAAAGAAAGTGGGGGTAGCAGTACTCCTATCAAGCTAACTAGATTTTAAATCAAACACTGTAATAAGACATGAAGAAGACTACTATATCATAATAAAGGGAACTAACAGGATATAACAATTGTAAATATTTATGTACCCAACATGGAAGCAACCAAATATATAATAGAGTTAATAATGAACATAATGGAACTCATTAATAATAATATAATAATTCTAAGCAACAATAACATCCCACATTCCTCAATGGACAGATCATCTAAGCAGAAAATCAACAAGGAAACAATGGCTTTAAATGATGCACTGGACCAGAAGGACTTAACAGATATATTCAGATCATTCCATCCCAAAGCTGCAAAATAGGCATTCTTGTCAAGTGCACATGGGATGTGCTCCAAAATAGATCTCATATGAGGTCACAGATAATACCTAAAAAAATACAAAAAGACTGAGATCAAACCATGCATATTTTCTGACCGTAATGCTATGAAACTTGAAGTCAACCACAAGAAAAAATTTATAAACACCAGAAATGCATGGAGGTTAAACAACATTCTACAAAACAGTGAATGGGTCAACAAGGAAATCAAAGAAGAAATAAATACAAGGATATAAATGAAAATGAAAACACAATGGTCCAAAACATTTGGAATGCAGCTAAAGCTGCTGAAAGTATATTGTAATACAAGCCTACTTCAAGAAGCAAGAAAAATCTCAAACCACCTAACCTTATACCTAAAGGAGCTAGAAAAAGAACAACAAATGAAGCCTAAAGCCAGCAGAAGAATAGAAATAATAAAGATTAGAAAAGAAAAAAAATGATGTAGAAACTAAAAAAAATCAAAAACAAAAAACCAGCAGAACAGATCAATGGAATCAAAAGGTGATCGTTTGAAAAAAATAATAAAATTGATAAACCCCAGCCAGACTTATCAAAAAGAAAAGATAAAGGACCCAAGTAAATAAAATCATAAATGAGAGAGGAGAAATTACAAGCAACACCACAGAAATACGTACAATTATAAGAGAATATGATGAAAAACTATATGCCGACAAATTGGGCAATGTGGAAGAAATGGATAAATTCCTAGAAACATATAAACTACTAAAACTAAAACAGGAGGAAATAGAAAATATGAACAGACTGATAACCAGCAAGGAAATTGAATCAAAAATCAAAAATCTCCTGAGAAACAAAGTCCAGGGCCAGATGGCTTCACAGGTGAATTCAAGAAAACATTAAAAGAGGAGTTAATATCTATGCTTCTCCAACTATTGAAAAAAATAGAAATGGAAGTATAACTTCCAATTTCATTCTGTGAGGCCAGCATTATCCTTATAACAAAACCAGACAGACTCAACAAAGAGAACTATATAGGCCAATACCCTTGATGAACATGGATGCAAAAATTCTCGATAAATTAATAGTGAATTGAATCTAACAGTACATTAAAAGAATCATCACCATGATCTAGTGGCATTTATTCCTGGGCTGCAAGGGTGGTTCACTGTTCAAAAATCAATCATTGTGATACACCATATTAATAAAAGAAAGGGAAAAAAACATGATCTTTCCAATAGATGCAGAAATATCATTCACAAAGTACAACATCCATTCATGATAAAAACTGTCAACAAAGCAGGGACAGAGGGAACATAGCTCAATATCATAAAAGCCGTATACAAGAGACCCATAGCTAATGTCATCCTCAATGGGGAAAAACTGAGAGCTTTTCCTTTTGGCCAGAAACAAGACAAGGATGTCCACTCTCACCATTGTTATTTAACATAGCATTGGAAGTCCTAGCCACAATTATCAGACCAAAAAAAAAAAAAAAATCCAAATTGGTAAGGAAGAAGTAAAACTTCCACTATTTGTAGATGACATGATACTCCGTATAGAAGACACGTCACTCTACCAAAGGAAAAAAAAAACTGCTAGAAGTGATAAATGAATTTAGTAAAGTTGCAGGACACAAAATCAACATGCAGAAATCTTTTGCATTTTTTAAATTTTTTTTAAGATTTTATTTATTTGAGAGAGAGAGAATGAGAGATAGAGAGCACGAGAGGGAAGATGGTCAGAGGGAGAAGCAGACTCCCTGCCGAGCAGGGAGCCCAATGTGGGACTCGATCCCGGGACTCCGGGATCATGACCTGAGCTGAAGGCAGTTGCTTAACCAACTGAGCCACCCAGGTGCCCAATCTTTTGCATTTTTATACACCACTAATGAAGCAGCAGAAAAAGAAATCAAGGATCAGTCCCACTTATAAATCACCAAAAACAACGGGACACCTAGGCATAAACCTAACCAAAGAAGTGAAAGACCTTTATTCTGAAAACTGTAAAACACTGATGAAAAAAATTGAAAATGACACACAAAAAAGGAAAGTCATTCTATGCTCATGGATTAGAAGAACAAATATTGTTTAAAACGTCTACACAAAGCAGTCTACATATTTAATGCAATCTCTATCAAAATACCAACAGAATTTTTCACAGAGCTAGAAAAACAATCATAAAATTTGTATGGAACCACAAAAAACCCTGAATAGCCAAGGCAACGTTGAAAAAGAAGGAGGAAACAAAAAGCAAACCTGGTGGCATCACAGTTCCAGACTTCAAGTTCTCTTACAAAGGTATAGTGATCAAAACAGTATGGTACTGGCACAAAAATAGACACATAGATCAATGGAACAGAATAGAAGTCCAAGAAATGAACCTATAACTATATGGTCATTTAATCTGACAAAGCAGGAAAGAATATCCAATGGGCAAAAGACAGTCTCCTCAAAAAATGGTTTTGGGGAAACTGGACAGCAACATGTAAAATAATGAAAGTGGACCACATTGTTACACTATACACAAACATAAATTCAAACTGGATGAAATATCTAAGTGTGAGACAAGAAACCCTTAAAATCCTAGAGGAGAACACAGGCAGTAAGCTCTCTGTCATTGGCTGGAGCAGCTTCTTCCTAGATAGTGTCCTGAGGTAAGGGAAACAAAAGCAAAAATAAACTATTGGGATTTCTTCAAAATAGAAACTTCTGTGCAGTGAAGTAGACAATCAACAAAACTAAAAGGCATCCTTCAGAATGGGAGAAGATATTTGCAAATGACATATCTGATAAAGCATTAGTATCCAAAATATGTAAAGAAGTAAACTCAACATCCAAAAAATGAATAATCCATATTAAAATATTGGCAGAAGACATCAGCAGTATTTTTTCCAAGAAGACATAGAGATAACCAACAGACACATGAAAAGATGCTCAACATCATTCATCATCAGGGAAATAAAAATCAAAACTACAATGAGATATCCCCTCACACCAGTCAGAATGGCTAAAATTAGCAACACTAGAAACAACCAGTCTTGGAAAGTATGTGGAGAAAGGGGAACTGTCTTGCACTCTTGTTGGGAATGCAAACTGGTGCAGCCACTGTGGAAAATAGTATCGAATTGCATCAAAAAGTTAAAAATATCAATACGCTATATTCCAGCAATGTCACTACTAGGAATTTACCCAAAGAACACAAAAATACTAATTCAGATGTATACATGTACCATGATGTTTACAGCAGCATTATCTACAATAGTCAAATTATGGAAATATCTCAAGTGTCCAGTGACTTATGGATGGATAAAGAATTGGTATATATGTATATAGAGTGGAATATTACTCAGCCATAAAAATGAATGAAATCTTGCCATTCGCAATGATATCATGGAGACCCAGAGTATTATGGTAAGTGAAATAAGTGAGTCAGATAAAGACAAATACCATATGATTTCACTCATATGTGGAATTTAAGAAACAAAGGGAAAAAAGAGATAGGTAAATCAAGAAACAGACTCTTAACTATAGATTACAAACTGATGGTTTCCAGAGGGGAAGGGTTAAATAGGTTTTGGGGATTAAGGAGTGTACTTGTGATGAGCACTGGGTGTTGTATGAAAGTGTTGAATCACTGTATTGTACACCTGAAACTAATATTACACTGTTAGTTAACTAACTGGAATTTAAATAAAAACTTTAAAAGAAGTGTTAAAATATGTTAGTCTTTATAAGAAGAGAAAGTTTGGAGCAGGATCCAAGAATGCAACGTAGGAAGACCTTGAACTCATCTCCACAGATAGACCAAATCACCTACATATAGAGCAATTCCTCCAGAAGAACTGCGGTCTGACTTAACAGCTTCTCCACAACAAAGGATAGAGGGACTACATAGATGATGGCAGGAGAGACAGACACAAGGAAACAATGAAAACCCTATCCCCAATTCTGTGAACTGCACCTTGGAGGTATAGCACTGACAGACTTGGAGCAGATTCTCTACCCTAGGGTACAGGGGAAAACAAACAAACTGTGGTTTAAAAGGGCAACTAGAATTTAAAAGATGCAGCCCTTCAGTGTCTGCAAAATGCTGGGGGACCTGTCGAATGCTTTCTGGAATCAGAGTGGCTGGTGAGCACTATTTTTTATGCTCCCCCTCCATCTTGATAACAAAGATAAAGGCAGAATCTGGGCACCCTCACTGGCCTAATGTTTTAATGATTCCCCAGATTCCGTGCCCAAACCAGCTTTCACCACCTTGGAGCACAGGAAAAACAAACAAACAAACAAACTGATTTAAAAGAACAACTAAAATATAAAGGAAACAACCCTAGAAGTACTGTGGGGACACTGCACTATTGGAGGGGCTGGTGAGTGCCATTGTTTATGCACCCCCTTCACCTTGATAATGCAGATAGGAGCAGGGTACTTACAGGCAACCTAACCAGCTGGCTGCCCTGGTGAGCCCTGGACCCCTAGCTCACAGTAGCCACAGTCATCCCACCCAAGACAGCCCCCACCACCTACCCAGTCTCCAGCTATCCCACCCAGGTCGCCCCAGCATTTTGTGCATGAGGACATTCCTGGACAGTGCCCACTACAGCTCCAGCCATCTCATCAAGGCAACAGAGGAGCAAATCACCCCAGGACAACCCAGGTCCATACCCACTTTGGATCCAGATGTCCTGCCAAAGGGCTCCCTGCACTGAATGCACTAGGAACCCCCAGCCTGTACCTGCTGCAGCTCCAGCTGCTCTGCCAGAGCAGACCTGCACAGAATGCCAAGAGACTCCCTGGCAGCAGCCCTTTTAGCTTCACCTGTCCTATCAAGAAGCCCTTTTTATGGAGTGCCCTGGGACCTTCCAGCCTGCACCCAGTTCACCTCTAGCCATCCCACCAGGCAGCCTCTGTGTGGACTTCCCTGGGTCATCTCGCTTGTGCCTTCTACAGTTCCAGCCAGGCAACAAAAGCTGCTAAACCAACACTGTCTACACACGGCCAGTCATTCAAGACTAGGAGAAATAACTGATCCATGTAATTAATAGAAACAAACAAAGTCAAATAAAATGAGGAGACATAGGAATATGCTCCAAAGGAAAGAATGAGACAAAATTTTAGAAAATAACTAAATGAAATGGAGTTAAACAATCTCTCTAATAAAGAGTTCAAAGTAATGGTCATAAAAATGGTCATTGGATTGGAGAGAGGAGTGGATGAACTCAGTGAGAACTTCAAAAAAGCGATAGAAAGTATTAAAAAGAATCAATCAGTTGAAGAATACCATATCTGAAATGGAAAAAGAATCCACTACATGGAATTGATAGGTTAGAAGATATAGAAGTACAGACCAGTAATCTGTAAGAGAGAGCTCTAGAAAGTTACCAAACTGAACAGCAAAAATGCAAAAAAAAATTTAAAAATGAGGAAAGTTTAAGGGTCCTTCTGAGACAGCATCAAGTGTATTAATATTCTAATTATACAAGTTCCAGAAGGATAAGTGAGAGAGAAAGGAGCAGAAAGCTTATTTGAAGAAATAATGGCTAAAAGCTTCCATAGTCTGGGGAAAGAAACATGATATCCGGGTCCAGGAAGCATGCATATCTCTAAATATGGTGAACAGAAGGAGGTCCACACCAAGATACATAATAATTAAAATGTCAAATATTAAAGATAAAGAGAGCAAGGGAAAAATCAACTAGTTACATAAAAGGAAAACACCAGAAGGCTATCATGTGATTTATACAGCAGCAACTTTGCACGTGAGAAGGCAATGACATGATATATTTCAACGTGCAAGAAGAAAAACCTACAACTAGTAATACCTACCCGGCAAAGTTACATTCAGACCTGAAGGAGAGATAATTTCCCAAACAAAAGCTAATGAAGTTTATCCCCACTGAAACTGTTTTAGAAAAAAAAATATTCATTACTTATTTATTTTTAAAGGCACTTCATTAAGTGGGAAAAGGGAAACATCATAATTAAAAGAAAAAAATTAAAAATCATGAGTAAAAGCAAATATACAATGAGAATATTAGATTAGTCACTTATAAAACTAGTGTGAAGGTTAAAAAACAAAAGCAGTAAAATTAATTATATAAACAAATACTTCAGGGAGTCACAAAATTTAAAAAAAACGATATAAAATATATACATAAAAACTGGAGAGAGTAGAAATGCAGTACTTTTAGAATGTGTTTGAACTTAAGTGACCATCAACCTAATGTAGACTACTATAGAGGTGGAACCTGATAAGATGACAGAGTAGTGGGACCCTAAGCTCACCTTGTCCCATGGATAACAACTAGATAACACTCAAGTGTAAATAACCCAGAAAACAACCTGAAGACTGGCAGAATAAACACTGCAGTGAAAGGTAAAGAGGCAACATCAAGGAAGGTAGGAAACTTGGCGACATGGTTTGGGTGCAAAATGGCCCTTGGCCATCTGCAGAGGGAGGGAGCCTTGGGATTTGAGAGGGGAGAGATAGATTATCACACTGTGGAGTCCACACTGGGAAGAAAAATGCCCACGGCTTTGAAATTGAGAAGGACCAAATTTCATGAGTTCTTAAAACCAGCGGGACTTAAAAGCCTAGAATTTTAAAAATCAGTGGTATTGGCTCTGGGAGAGCAGGCAGGACAAGAGGAAGTTGTGTCTCTACCCTTACAGAGCACAACCAACAGACCCTAGAGGTCCAACCTAGAAGCAGCTGTTTGAAAAACACCTGGGGAATACAGGAGGGTTACTTGCTGAACTTAGACTCTGTCCTGGAGAGACAGGGACTGCTGGTGGACTTCTGCAGGAAAAAAGGAGCTAGCAGGTGCCATCTCCTTCCCCCACTCCCCAACATAAATACATTGCTTCCAGCAGGAACCAGCCTGGCACCATTACTACCTAACTTGCTTATATCTAGCCCTGTACCTTGCACTGTGGTGGACCTGCTCTTCCCAGTCACCTTTCCTTCAGTCATGTTGCTAGAAGTCCTTTAACCAGACCAGTGCAGACCTTGTCAACACCATGTCTCCCGACCTACATGTTTTATGGGGCCTTGGTCCTTGTGGCAGTGGCAGCAGCAGCAGTGGCAGACCATGTAGAAGCTTGAGGTGCACCTAGATAAAATTGTGTGCTGTGCCAGCTTTGCACACTTTCTGGATGAATCCAGGGTGGCTGAAGTTCTGGGGGTGACAGCAGATCTCATTTCACAAGCAGATCAGAGTGCACCTTGTTAAAACGGCATGCCCCACCCCGCCCTGGGACCAAACCACGACAGGCAAAGAGAGCCTCTGTATATGACTGGACTAAAGGAGAAAGTGGACAGGACACAACTACAGGGCACATGCAACACACATAGGAGCCGGCCCTTGAAGTGTCATGTTCTGGGAACAGGACATATGCACTGCAGGGCAATATAAGTGCTCTTCTTCATAGGGCCATTACCCTCAAGAACAGGAGACATATCTGACTTCCTAACACACAGAAACACAGAGAGTAAGACAAAATGAGATGGAGGAATATGTCCCAAATTAAAGAACAGGACAGAACCACAGCAAGAGACCTAAGTGAAACAGATATAAATAATACGCCTTATAGAGGATTTAAAGTAATGATCATAAAGATACTCACTGGACTTCAGAAAAGGGTGGAGAACATCAGTGAGACTCCTTTTTTTATTTAAAAGATTTTATTTATTTATTTGACAGAGAGAGAGAGAGAGAGGGACAGCGAGAGAGGGAACACAAGCAGGGGGAGTGGGAGAGGGAGAAGTGGGAGAGGGAGAAGCAGGCTTCCCGCTGAGCATGGAGCCCAATACAGGGCTTGATCCCAGGACCCTTGGATCACGACCTAGCTGAAGGTAGCCACTTAACCAACTGAGCCACCCAGGTGCCCCAGAGACTCTTGATAAAGAGATTAAAAAATAACATACAGAGATGAACAACTCCAAAAAATAACATGAGGGATGAAGAACTCCATATAAAATACAATAGATGGAATAAATAGTGGACAATAGAAAGGAGAGGAACTTATATGTGACCTGAAGGATAGAGTAATGGAAAGTAATCAAGGTGAACAGGTGAAAGACAAATACTGCATAATGAGAATAGACTTAGAAAACTCAATGATTGCATCAAGAGCAATAACGTTCTTATTATAGGGTTGCCAAAAGAGAAGAGAGAGAAATGAAGGGGCAAAAAATGTACTTAAATAATAGCTGAAAATGACCTGAATATGGGGAAGGAAACAGAGATTCAGATTTAGGAGGCACAGAAATCCCCCAAGAAATTCAACCCAAGAAGGTACAGGTCAAGACACATAGTAATAAAAATGGCAAAAAGTAGTGAAAATGAGAGAATTTCAAAAACAGTGAAAAAAAAAAAGTAGACTGTTACTGGGGAAACCACATAAGGATATCATTCGATTTTACAGCAGAAACTTTGCAGGCCAGATGGAAGAAGCATGATATATTCAAAGTGATGTAAAGGGAAAATCTTCAGCCATGAATATTCTATCAACCAAGGCTATCATTCAGAATAGAAGGAGAGATAGTTTCTCAGACAGACAAAGGTAAAGAAGTTTCTGACCCCTAAACCAGCCCCACAAGAAATATTAAAGGGGACTCTTTGAGTGGAAAGACCATACGTAAAAGTATGAAAAGTAGTAACCACAAAACCAGGAATAAGTATATCTGTAAAAATCAATCAAAAGATTCACAAAATATAAGGATGTAAAATGTGACACCATATACCTAAAACATGGAGGGAAGAGGAGTAAAGAATGGGTTCAAACATAAGTGACCATTAAGTTAATATAGGCTAGTATATTCAGATGTTATGTACAAACCTATTGGTAACCAGAAATCAAAAACCAGTAATAGTATAAAACAATAAAGAGAATGTATTCCCAAGTATATCACTAAAGAAAGGCAACAAACCATGAAAGCTATTAAAGAAAGGATGAAAAAACTATAAAACCAACAAAAGTACCACCATGGCAATAATTATCTATCAATAATTACTTCAAATGTAAATGGACTAAATACTCCAATCAAAACACTTATGGTGACAATATGGATAGAAAACCCAAGACCCATCTATATGCTGCCTAGAAGAGTCTTGTTTTAGGTGTAAAGAATCCTACAGATTGAAAGTGAGGGGATGGACAACCATTTGTCTTGATAATGGATGTCAAAAGAAAGCCAGAGTACCCATACTTATATCAGACAGACTAGATTTGAACCAAAGACTGTAACAAGAGATGAGGAAGGGCACTATATCATAATAAAGGGGTCTAGCCAACAAAAAAATCTAACAATTGTAAATACTTAAGCCACCAACTTGGGACTACCCAAATATATAAATAAATTAACAACACACATAAAGGAAATAATAATACAAAAATAGTAAGCGACTTTAACACCCTACTTACAGCAATGAACAGATGATAGAAGCAGGAAATCAAGAAGGAAACAATGGCTCTGAATGACACAGTGGACCACATAACAGATATATTCAGAACATTTCATCCTAAAGCAGCAGAATTCACATTCTTTTTGAGTGCACATGGGGTATTCTCCAGGATAGATCACAAAGGGGGTCACAAATCAGGCCTCAACAGGTATAAATAGATGGAGATCATACCATGCATATTTTCTCACCATAATGTTATGAAACTTAAAGTCAACCACAAGCAAAAATTTGAAAAGACCACAAGTACGTGGATGTTAAAAAAAAATGCTACTAAACAATGAAACAAATCATCCAGGAAATCAAAAAGGAAATCAACAGAAAGAAATAAAAATGACAACATTGGATAATGGTCCAAAAACTTTTGGATGCAGAAGTGGTCTTAAAAGGGAAGTATGTAGCAATACACCTTCTCTTAAGAAGCAAGAAAAGTCTCAAATAAACAGCCTAAATTTACACATAAGGGAGCCAGAAAAAGAACAACAAATAAAACCTAAAGCCAGGAAGAAGGAAATAATAAAGATGAGAGCAGACGTAAGTGATATAGAAACTAAAAAACAAACAAACAAAATACAGAGTAGATCAAAGAAACCAGGAGATGGTTCTTTGAAAAACTCAGTAAAATTGATAAACTCTAGCCCCACACATCAAAGGGAAGAGAAAGGATCCAAGGAAATAAAATCACAAATGAGAGAGGAGGAATAACAACCAACACCACAGAAATAACAGTTATAAGAGATTATTATGAAAACTATATGCCAACAAATTGGGCAACATGGAAGAAATGTATAAATTCCTAAAAACATATAAACTGCCAAATCTAGGTTAAAATGGTGGAGTAGTAGAAGGACATTATGCTTCCCTCATCCCTTAAATACAGCTAGATAAATATCAAATCATTCTTAACACCTAGGAAATCAATCTGAGGACTGAGAGAACAAACACAGACAAGAAAAGATTCTTGAAAGCAGAAAGGGGGAAAAAGTCCTTAAGCTACAAAGGAAGACAGATTAAGTTTGCAGCAGATCTGTCCACAGAAACATGACAGGCCAGAAGAGAGTGGCAGGATATATTCAACATGCTAAATGGGAAAAATGTGCAGCCAAAAATGCTTTATACAGCAAGGCTGTCATTCATCGTAGAAGGAGAATTAGAGTTTCCCAGACAAACAAAAACCAAAAGAGTGTATGACCACTAAGCCAGCCCTGCAGGAAATATTAAAGGGGACTCTTTGGGGAAAAAAGACCAAAAGCAACAAATTAGAAAGGAACAGAGAAAATCTCCAGAAACACCAATTTTATGGGCAACACAATGGCACTAAACTCATATCTTTCAATAATCACTCTGAAAGTAAGTGAACTAAACGCTCCAATAAAAAGACATAGGGTATCAGAATGGATAAAAAACAAGACCCACCTCTACACTACCTACAAGAGACTCATTTTAGTCATAAATGCACCCGCAGATTGAATGTGAGGAGATGGAGAACCATTTATCATGCAAATGGATGTGAAAAGAAAGCCAGGGTATCAATACTTATATTGGACAAAATAGACTTTAAAACAAAGATTTTAAGAATAGACATAGAAGGACACTATATAGTAATAAAGGGGACAATCCAAAGAGACCATGAAACAATTGTAAAGATTTATGCAGCAAACATGGGAGAAGCAAATTCATAAAATGGCTAATAGCAATCATAAAGGCACTAATTCATAGTAATACAGTCATAGTAGGGGACTTTAACACTTCATTTACATAAACTGATTATCCCAACAGAAAACCAACAAGGAAACAGTTGGCTTTGAATGACACATTGGACCGGATGAACTTAAATGTATTCAGAACATTCTGTCCTAAAACCGTGGAATACACATTCTTTTCAAGAGCACTTGGAACATTCTTCAGACTAGATCACATATTAGACCACAAAGAAAGTTTAAATAAATTCAAAAAGATTGAAGTCTTGCATACCATGCATCTTTTCAGACCACAATGCTATGAAGCTAGGAAACAACCACGAGGAAAACACTAGAAAGAACACAAATACATGGAGGTTAATAACATGCTACTAAAAATGAATGGGAAAACCAAGAAATCAAAGATGAAATTAAAAATTACGTGGAGTGAATTGAAAATGAAAATACAGTGATCCAATGCCTGTAGGAGGCAGGAAAAGAGTTCTAAGGGGTAGATTTATAGCAAATACAGGTCAACCTCAAGAAGCAGGGAAAGTATTTATTTAAACAACTTAACTTCCTAAAGGAGCTACAAAAGGAACAACAAACAAAACCCCAAACTAGGAGAAGGATGAAAATAATAAGATTGGAGCAGAAATAAATGATATAGAAAGTAAAAAATAATAATTTTAAAAGATTAATAAAATCAGGAGCTGGTTCTTTTTTCTTTTAATTTTATTTTATTATGCTGTGTTAGTCACCATACATTACATCATTAGTTTCTGATGTAGTGTTCCATGTTTCATTGTTTGTGTAGAACACCCAGTGCTCCATTCAGTACGTGCCCTCCTTAATACCCATCACCGGTCTAACCCATCCCCCCACCTTCTCCCCTCTAAAACCCTAACTTTGTTTCTCAGAGTCCATTATCCCTCATGGTTCATCTCCCCCTAAGATTTCCCCCCTTCATTTTTCCCTTCCTACCGTCTTATTTTTTTTTAAATATATAATGTATTATTTGTTTCAGAGGTACAGGTCTGTGATTCATCAGTCTTACACAATTCACAGTGCTCACCATAGCACATACCCTCCCCAATGTCCATGACCCAGCCACCCCATCCCTCCCACCCCCACCACTCCAGCAACCCTCAGTTTGTTTCCTGAGATTAAGAATTCCTCATATCTGTGAGATCATATGATACTTGTCTTTCTCTGATTGACTTATTTCACTTAGCATAATAACCTCTAGTTCCATCCATGTCGTTGCAAATGGCAAGATTTTGGGGTTTTTTTGATGGCTGCATAATATTCCATTGTATATAAATACCACATCTTCTTTATCCATTCATCTGTTGATGGACATCTTGGCTCTTTCCATAGTTTGGCTATTGTGAACATTGCTGCTATAAACATTGGGGTGCACGTACCCCTTTGGATCACTACATTTGTATCTTTGGGGTAAATACCCAGTAGTGCAATTGCTGGGTTGTAGGGTAGCTCTATTTTCAACTTTTTGAGGAACCTCCATACTGTTTCAGGAGCAGGTTCTGGAAAAGATCAACAAAATTGATAAACCTTTAGCCAGACTCATCAAAATAGAGGGGATTCAAATAAAATCATCAGTTAAATAGGAGAAAAACAACTGACATCACAGAAAAACCAATGATTGTAAGAGAATATTATGAAAAGTATATGCCAACAGATTGGACAGCCTGGAAAAAATGCATAAATCCTAGAAAGATATAACCAACCAAAACTGAAGCAGAAACAAATTGACCAATTACCAGTAAAGAAATTGAATCAGTAATCAAAAAAGTCCACAACCAGACAGCTTCACAGCCAAATTCAAACAAACATTTAAGGAAGAGTTGATACCTATTCTTATAAAACTTTTCTAAAAATTAGAAGTGTAATGAAGACTTCCAAATTCATTCTATGAGGCCAGAAATACCCTGATAACAAAACCAGATGAAGGCACCACAAAAAAATAGAATGACTGGCCAATATCCCTGAGGAACATAAACGCAAAAATTCTCAATAAAATACTAGCAAACCAAATCCAACAATTCATTAGAAATAAAATCATTCAAGATGATCAACTGGGATGTATTTCTGGGAGGGTGGTTCAATATTTGCAAATCAATCAATGTTATGCATCCTATCAGTAAGAACAAGGATAAAAATGAGAGTCATTTCAAGAGATGCAGATAAAGCCTTAGAGAAAGTACAAGATCCATTCATGACGAGTACCTCAACAAAGTAGGTTTAAAGGGAACATACCTCAACATAATCAGGGATGTATATGAAAAACACAGAGCTAACATCATATTCAGTTGGGAAAAACGGAGCTTTTCCTTTAAGGTCAGGAACAAGACAAGGATGTCCAGTCTTACCACGGCAATCAGAAAACAAAAAGAAATAAAAGGCATCCAAATCGGTAAGGGGTAACACTATCACTGTTTGCAGATGGTATGATACCTTATATAAAAAAAACCCAAGGACTCCACCACAAAACTATTAGAATTGATAAATGAATTCAGTAAAGTTGCAGGATACAAAATCATTGTGCAGAAACCTATTACATTTCTAGACACTAATAATAAAGCAGCAGATAGAGAAATTAACAAAACAATCTCATTTATAATTGCACCAAAAATAATAAAATACCTAAGAATATAATTAACCAAAGAGGTGAAAGACCTGTACACTGAAAAGTATGAAACTCTAAAGAAAGAAATTGACTATGACACAAAAAAATGGAAAGACATTCCGTGCTTATGGATTGGAAGAACAAATACTGTTAAAATGTCTATACTACCCAAAGCAGTCTACACATTTAATGTACTCCTTATCAAAATATCAGCACCCTTTTTACAGAAATATAGCAGACAATCCTAAAATTTGCATGGAACCACAAAAGAACTGGAATAGCCAAAGCAATCTTGAAAACGAAAAAAATACTAGAGGTATCACAATTCCAGATTTCAAGTTATATTACAAAGCTGTAAAATCAAAGCAGTATGGTAGTGGCACAGAAATAGAGACATAGATCAATAGAAAAGAATAGAAAGCCCAGAAATAAACTGAAAATTACATGGTGATTAAATTTCATATTTATTTTTTAATTATTAAAAATACTTTATTTATTAGAGAGAGAGAACACAGGGGTGGGGGGGAGGGGCAGAGGAGAGGGAGAAGCAGACTCCCTGCTGAGCAGGGAGCCTGACATGGGGCTCGATCCCAGGATCCCAAGATCATGACCTGAGTCAAAGGCAGACATTTAACTGACTCAGCCACCCAGGCACCCTGGCTGATTAAATTTCAATAAAGGAGGCAAGAATATGCAACGGGAAGACGATAGTCTAACAAATGGTGTTTGGAATACTGGATAGGTGCATGCAAAATAATGAAACTGAGCCATTCTCTTACACCATAAACCAAAATCAACTTAAAATGTATTGACTTAAATATGAGACCTGAAACCATAACAATCCTAAAAGAGGACACAGTAGTTTCTCTGACATTAGTCATAACAGCATCCTTCTGTATGTCTTCTGAGGGGAAGGGGAAAAAAAGGAAATAAACTATTGGGACTACCTCAAAATAAAAAACACAGCTAAGGAATCAACCAACAAAACTAAGTCAGCCTATTGAATGGGGGAAGATATTTGCAAATGAAATATCTGATAAAGGGGCAGTATCCAAAATATATAGAGATGATACTGTTCAACACCACCCTCCCCCAAAATAATCCAATTACAAATGGGCAGAAGACATCAACAGGCATTTCTTCACAAAGAAAACATCTAGATGGCTAACAGACACATGAAAAGATGCTCATCATCACTTATCATCAGGTTAATAAAATTAAAAGCACAATGAGATATCACCTCACACCTGTCAGAATGGCTAAAAACAAGAAAGAACAGATTTTAGCAAGGATGTAGAGGAAAGGGAACACTTGTGCATTGTTGGTGGTACAGACAGTTTGGAAAACAGTGTTGAGGTTTCTCAAAAAGTCAAAAATAGAACTACTTATGATCCAGCAATCTAACTACTGGGGATTTATACAATTAATACACATCTACTAATTCAAAGGGATACATGCACCTCTGTGTTGATAGTAGCATTATTTCCAATAGCCAATATATGGAAGCTGCTCAGGTGTCCATCAATTTATGAATGGATGAAGAAGAAATGGTGTATGTATATATGATGAAATATTGTTCAGCCATAAGAATGAAATTTTCCATTTGTAAGGACATGGATAGAGCTAGACAATATAATGTTAAGCCAAATGAGTCAGTCAGGGAAAGACAAATACCATATGAATTCACTCATCTGTGGAATTTAAGAAACAAATGAACATAGAGGGAATAAAAGAGAGAGACAAACCATAAAATAGGCACTTAAGAGAACAAAGTAAGGGTTGCTGGAGAGGAGTTCAGCAGAGAATGGGTTAAATGGATGATGGGTATTAACAAGGACACTTGTGATGAGCACCAGGTGTTGTAAGTGATGAATCACTAAATTCTAAACCTGAAACTAATATGAAACTCTAAACTAACTGGAATTTAAATAAAAATTTGAAACAAAACAAAAAGTGTGATATGTTGTGTGGGAGGATGGGTGAAATATGTGATGGGTATTAAAGAGTACACTTACCATGATAAAAAAGAAGTGACAAAAATAAGAAATTAAAGTCATCCAGTTTGGTAAGTAAGAAGTCAAACTGTCACTATTTTTTTATAAAGATTTTTATTTATTTATTGATAGAGAGAGAATGGTAGAGAGAGAACATGAGAGGGAAGAAGGTCAGAGGGAGAAGCAGACTCCCCGCTGAGCAGGGAGCCCGATGCGGGACTCGATCCCGGGACTCCAGGATCATGATCTGAGCCGAAGGCAGTTGCTTAACCGACTGAGCCACCCAGGCGCCCCAAACTGTCACTATTTGCAGAAGACTTGATACTATATAATGAAAACCCTAAAGACTTCACCAAAAAAGGATTAAAACCGATAAAAAAAAAGTTCAGTGAATTTTCAGAATATAAAATTGATATACTGTAATCTATTGTATTTTTAAAGATTTAGTTTTTTCGCGGGGCATGAGTGGGGGAGAGGGAGAGAATCCTCATGCAGACTCCCTCCTGAGGATGGAGCCCAACGTGGGGCTCAATCCCATGACCCTGAGAACATGACCTGAGATGAAATCAAGAGTCAGATGCTTAACTGACTGAGCCACCCAGGTGCCCCTATTGTGTTTTTAGACATTAATAATGCAGAACTAGCAGAAAGACAAATTAAAACAATCCCATTTACAGTTGCAGCAAGAAGAGTAATATTCTTAGGAATAAATTTAACCATGGAGGTAAAAAACATATATTATAAAAACTAAGACACTGATGAAAACAATTGAGGACAACACATATAGATGAAAAGCTATCCAATGTTCATGGATTGGAAGAATTAAAATTGTTAAAATGTTTATACTCAAAGCGTCTAGAGTTTCAGTGAAATATAACAATGGTATTTTTCACAGAACTAGAACAAATAATACTAAAATTTGCATGGAACCGCAAAAGACCTTGAAGAGCCAAAACAATCTTTTATTTTCTTATTTTTTTATTATGTTAGTTACCATAAAGTACATCATTAGTTTTTGATGTAGTGTTCCATGATTCATTGTTTTCGTAGAACACCCAGTGCTCCATGCAATACATGCCCTCCTTGATACCCAACACTGGGCTTACCCATCCCCCCACCCCTCTCCCCTCTAAAACTCTCAGTTTGTTTCCCAGAGTCCATAGTCTCTCATGGTTCGTCTCCCCCTCTGATTCCCCCCCCCTTCGTTTTTCCCTTCCTTCTCCTAATGGCCTCCATGCTATTCCTTACATTCCACAAATAAGTGAACCCATATGATAATTGACTTTCTCTGCTTGACTTATTTCACTTAGCATAATCTCCTCCAGTCCCATCCATGTTGATGCAAAAGTTGGGTATTCATCCTTTCTGATGGCTGAGTAATATTCCATTGTATATATGGACCACATCTTCTTTATCCATAAAGGGCATCTCAGCTCTTTCCACAGTTTTAGCCAAAGCAATCTTGAAGAAAAAAAAAGGTTGAGGTATGACAATCCCAGATTCCAAGATACACTAAAAAGCTATTGTAATGAAAATATTATGGTACTGGCATAAGAATAGACATATAGATCAATTGAAAAGGACAGGGAGGGGCACCTGGGTGGCTCAGTTGGTTAAGCGTCTGCCTTCAGCTCAGGTCATGATCTCAGGGTCCTGGGATGGAGCCCTGTGTCAGGCTCCCTGCTCAGTGAGGAGTGCTTCTCCCTCTCCCTCTGCCCCTTCCTCCTATTTGTGCTCTCTCTCTCTCTCAAATAAATAAAATCCTTTAAAAAATAAAAAGATATGGAATCCAGAAATAAAATCACTCATGCATTAAATTAACCTATTTTAATAGAGGCATGAATATACAATGGGGAAATGACAGTCTCTACAACAAATGCTATTGGAAAACTGGACAGCTGCATGCATAGTAATGAAACTGGATCACCTTATACCATATACAAAATTAAACACAAAATGGATTAAAAACCAACATGTGGGAGTTGAAACCATAAATATCTTCAAAGAAAACAGACAGTAATCTGTTTGACATCAGCCTTGGCAAAATATTTATTGACGTGTCTCCTCTGGCAAGGGAAACAAAAGCAAATATAAACTATTGGGACTACACCAAAATAAGAAGCTTTTGCACAGTAAAGAAAGTTATGAACAAAACAAAAAGTGAACCTATTGAATGGGAGAAGATATTTGCAAATGATTATTATCCGATAAGGGAATAATATCCAAAATCACTAAAAAATAACCAGATTTTTTTTAACGGGCAAAGGATTAAATAGACATAGTCTTTTTTTTTTCTACGATTTTATTTATTTATTTGAGAGAGAGAGAGCACATGAGAGGGGGAAGGGTCAGAGGAAGAAGCAGACTCCCTGCTGAGCAGGGAGCCCGATGTGGGACTTGATCCAGGGACTCCAGGATCATGACCTGAGCCGAAGGCAGTTGCTTAACCAACTGAGCCACCCAGGCGCCCTAGACATAGTCTTTTAAAGAAGACATACAGATGGCCAACAGTCCCATGAAAAGTTGCTCAACATCACAAATCATCAGGGACTTGCAAATCAAAGCCAAGATAAGAGATTAACTCTCACCCTTTAGAAAAATTAGAATAAAAAAAAAGAAATAACTAATGTTGGTAAGGATGTGGAGAAAGGGGACCCTCATGCACTGTTGGAATGTAAATTGACCGAACCACTGTGGAAAACAGTATGGAAGATGCTTAAATTAAAAATAGAAACACCATATGATCCAGTAATTTCAGTACTTGTTGTTGGTTCAGATAAAACAATAACACTAATTTGAAAACATATGCATTCCTATGTTATCACAGTGTAATGTATGATAGCGAACTTAGGTCAGCAACCTGGGCTACGCCACCAATAGATGAATTATAAAGAGGGGGGTGTACATACATACAATGGAATATGACTTAGCCATAAAATGAATGGCATCTTGCCATTTACAAAAACATGGATGGACCTATAGGGTAGTACAGTAATTAAGACAGACAAACGCCATATGATTTCACTTCTGTGTGGAATGTAAAAAACAAAAACAAATGGACAAACAAAAGCAGATACACATAAATACATAGAACAAACTGATGGAAGGGGATTGGCGGATGAACACAACAGCTGTAGGGCATTAAAAGTTACAGACTTGCAGTTATAAATAAGTTACAAGGATAAAAAAAAGTACAGCATAGTAAGTATAGTCAACAATATTGTAATAACATTACTTGTTGACAGATGGTAACTACACTTATCATGGTTAGCATTATGTAATGTATATAATTGTTGAATAACTATGTTTTGCACTTGAAACTAATATAATGTATGTCAGCTATATTTTCATAAAGGAAAATAGAGGCGCTTGGGTGGCTTAGTCAGTTAAGCTTCTGCCTTTGGCTCAGGTCATGATCACAGAGTCATAGGCTGGAGCTCTGCATCCAGCTCTTTGCTCAGCGGAGAGCCTGCTTCTCCCTCTCCCTCTGCCTACCACTCTGCCTACTTGTGCTCTCTCTGTCAAATAAATGAATAAAATCTTTTTAAAAAATAAAATAAAAAAGGAAAATTTTTAAAAAGTGAAATTTGAAAACACAAAGAGACAACACGGGTGTGTATACACAGAGAAAAGGCCATCTGAGGACTTAGGAAATCACCCATCACCCATCTGCAAGCCAAGGATTAAGGCCTCAGAAGAACTCAAACCTGCCCAAACCTTCATGTTAAACTTCTAGCCAGCCTCCATACTATAAGAAACAAATTTCTGTTGTATTTTTTTAAGTGTTAAAATATGTCAAAAATAACCTCATAGTGATATAGAAAACAACAACACATTAACAGGCTTCATGAAGGAAAACAACAGATTACTAGAAAAGAGATAATATAAATATTCAATTTTAAAAAGATTCTAGAATGCCTTTAGACAAGAACAAGTGCTAGGGAAGTAAAACGTACTTAATAGACATTTTCTCAGTGACCCTTATTAAATTGACTATTATGTTAAATGCAAATGATACCAATTTTTGTTAGGAATGGCTTTCTCACATGGGTAGTATGAGAAAATAATGATGATGAAATATTGGATGGAATTTGCTAAAAATTCTTGACATATCCACATGAAATACATTATATCATGTTGCATTCATTTTTATTTTTCCAATTTTTTTCATTATTTGGACAAAATTACATATATTTAAAGTGTACAAGTGACATTTGTATACATTGTGAAATGATTATTACAAATATGGTAATTTAAATCATCACTTCACATAGTAACATTTTTTCTTTGTTCATTTACTGACAATTATATAAACAGTTTTAGAAAAGTCTAAAATATGTTACTTATGTAAGTTTTCAAGTAACTATTTCACTATTAGTAACTAGAGTCAGAGTACACCCTATTAGACCTCTAGACCTTACAGAACTTATAAAAAAACTTGGAGCCAGTGAACATCTTGCCATTTCCTAAACTGCAAGAATCTAGCAATCACCATTCCATGCTCTCCTGTATGAATTGTTGAAATTATAAATGAAATTGTGCAGTATTTGCCTTTCACTGTGTGTCATATTTCAATAAAAATTTTATACTCCAAATTCATCGTTTTATTGAAACACATTATTTTTCAGTAAGTTGCATAATATTTTCTTAAATACATATAACATAATTTTTCATTCTATCTATCCATTCACATGTGGGTTCTTTGCCAAACTGGGCTACTATGAAAAATAAAACAAAGAAATTGAGAAAACACATATATCTTTGAGACACAGGTATCATTTATATTTGATACATAGTGAGATTTCTACCTAACACAATGGCGCTATTTTAATATTAGGAAAATCTGTGATAATTTATCAATTTTCTTTTGAATCGACTATAGAAAAAAAGACGTAAGTTGGGATAAAAAAGAGGAAAAAAGATAACTGACTTAGGATTACTATAAATCAAATACTTACTAGAGAAGAAAACAACGTTTTCAATACAAACCATAGTAAACAACACATACATGATCATTCAGCAAATAAACAAGATCTCTATACCCAATCAGTACACAAACAGAAAAATTGAATTATAACATATCGAAACCATACTCAAAAACTCTATTCAAAAAGTCATTAAAACCACAGTTTCACAAATATACTATGTCTACTATAAATGATTAAGCAACTGAAACAAGTAAAATGTATAAATATATCTTCTAAGTGAGTAATGAAGCGAAAATATACGATCCTTATATACAATGGAAAACACATCTGTGAAAAAGCCTCCTCAAGCAAGGGATATGAACCTGGGACCCGGCCTGTACTTCCATATGGATGTGGACTCCCACACTGAAGGAGAGTCGGTGGCCATCCGTCGTCCACAGGAGGTGGCCCTGAGTGGGGCCCCGTGACCCGTGACTCGGAGATATGTAGCAGGCTTGCCAAGGCCCCTGTGTGAGAGCCAGGGCTGCCTGCCCGCCCAGGGTCCATGCTTGTGTGAGTGCTTGGTTCCCCTCTCCGGGAAGCCTCCTGGTTGTAGCCCTGTGGCTGCAGGTCGGGCCAGCCGTTTCTGGCTGCTTGGTCGGGTCAGCCCAAGGTGGTGGTGACCTCAGCCTGTAGCTCCAGGCCTTGGGAGGAAGCACACAAGTGACTTGCAAGCCAGCATGGTGGCC